>NC_134190.1:0-358500 GCF_964188355.1 Buteo buteo | reverse complement strand
AGAGGAAGGCAAAAAACCCCCGGGGCCCAGTGCCAATCTGCCCCGGGGGAAAATTCCTTCCTGACCCCAGAGCTGGCGATCGGCTATTCCCTGAGCACGTGAGCAAGACCTGCCTCCTGGTCCCACAGGCTGGTCACGCCTCCCAGAAGATGCCCGAGCCCCGTTCTCCCTCAACCTGGAGCCATCTCAGGGGCTTCCGAGAGTGGCAAAAGACCCCCGGCCTGATCGACCTTGGGGGCAAGAATCCTTCCCGCGCCTTCGGGCCACCAGCGGGTGCTCCAAAGCACCGGGACCCCCGGCAACATCTCTGCATCCCACTTCTTACGGCTGCTGCCGCTGACTCCGCAGGGAGTGAGGACGGCGAGCTCTGCAGCGCTCCTCAAGAAGGCATTCCCTTGGTCTTGCCACAGCTCTCCATCCAAAAGGGCCTGAGGGCCTCGGGCACCTCCAGGTCTTGGTGGTTCTTCTCGTCTCCAGCAGCCTGGTCCAGCCTCCGGTCTTCCTCCCTCAGTGGCCGGCAAGTAATTCCAGCGGCTCCTCGCGGACTTCCTCTGGGACGTCTCTGGGGCGCCTGCCAGGCAGACTGGGGATGGGACAGGGGAGGCTGCCCCTTTTATAGTGCCCCGGGGCATTGTGACTGCTGCGGTGCCGGGTGGTGGCCATGCTACACGGGGGGGGGGGGGGGGCCCTGTGCGCAGCGCTGCCCGCCGCCCCTTGGCCCAGCATCCTTCGGAGGAAGGCCTTTGGGGCGCCGGCCCTGGGGGCTGTGTTGCATTACTGAGTCCAGAAGTTTGGCAGAAAATAAACGGCCTTGCGTTCCAGCTTATCCTCGGATGTCAGAGGGGCTGGGGGCGGCTGGGTTTAATTTCTGAGTGATGTCCAATTCAACGCTCTAAGGGCGGTCGTGTTCAATGTGCTGAACTATCACGATGAGGGATGCCCTTAATAGCGCACTGCACTCTCGGCTTAGCCACGTTCAACGCACGAGAATGACCAGACTTAGGGAGTTTAGTTGTGCTAACGAACTATCACGACTAGGTGAATGAGCAGTGCAGCTTATTAAAGCAACAGAAGAGGTTCTTTTGGATTGCCCGTGATAAATAGACTGTCTGCAAAGCACGTGCAGGTGGCAATACAGTCGACTACAAACGCATGAAATGATGAAAGAAAAGAGCTCTAAAGAATTCTAAGTTTCCCGGGGAAGCAGTCGGTACAGCCGAGCGTTTGAATCTCATGCAAGAGGCGTCCCTGGGGGTGGGGGGGGAGAGGCTCAGCCCGTCGAGCGATCCCAGAAGTCAGCGATGTCCTCCTGACTTGTCTATGATGGTGTCTTCCCTAACATTTCTCCTCTCTTAAGCCCTTTTATATTTTCTGATTTCTTAGGTGGAGCTTGAGTGACTCTAGTCATACATCCCTTTCCTTTGATTGGTATAAAGTTCTTTTGCTTTGCTTTTAAAGGTGTATGCTAGAGAAAATTCAGAGCGCGTGCTCAGTGGGGGGGTGGTCGCACCTTGGAGGTGGGTACCTTTGTGGGTGGAGGTGTGTTTTGGTATTATATTGAGCAGAGTTCACCCAGAGGACCTGCTGTTGCGTGTCAGCACCCCAGAAGTGGGCACGTGTGATATAAACCAGAAGCGTAGGGCGTTAGCTCGACAGAACCGCCGTTATTTTACCTCCTTGCTTCAGTGGATTCAACGCAGGGACCAAGCGTTCTCGTTCCGATCGTTCCGGTTGCCTACCCCTGCGATCACAGAGCCTGGCCGCGGGGTCTCAGCTCCGCTCCGCCCTCCGTGTTCCTTTCCAGAGTCAGCGTACCAAGCTCCCCTGGTGTTGCTGACGTCTAAAGTTGCCGGTCACGTTGCTTAGGGAGCTCCCACGGCACCGATTCTTTACGTGTGCACTGCGTTCCTCCCTGGAGGTTCACCTTCCCTTGAGGGGCAGCAGGGGGGCGTGTGTCATACCGACAAGTCACCTCCAGCAATCATTCCACGGGCTGTCGCTGTGCCCAGGAGGCCCGGGGGTCTCTCCCTGCCCTTGGCGGCCATGCCCTGGGCCCAGCTGCTGGGTGTCCCTGACGCCTGCTCTGCCACTCGGCTCCCAAGGCCAAGCCTGGTGCTGTTCCTCTTCTCTCGGGCCATGGCAGGAACCAAGCGTGCAGCGCAGAGCCACCCCTATTAGCTGTCACCTCTCTGCGCCAGAACTAAAGCCTGTGCGGCCCTGCAGCCAGGAGGAGCAGGGACTTGATGTGGCTGGACACAACCCCTTTTCCTGGGGAGAAAGGGGGGGTGATTTTGGCAGCTGCAGCCCGGAGGAAAGCCAAAGTGTAACCAGAGCCCTAGGCTGGGATGGTGGGTGCCAACAGCCCACCACAGAAGTAAGCCAGGCTTTGAGAAACAAGTGCGCAGAGGTGACCCCGGTGTGGTGGGAGGAAAGGTTGGTCGCATTCAGACCTGGACCATTTGGATCCATGACCAAAGCCCAGCCAGGCAAAGGACAGACAGCTCTTCCAAACTGTCAAAATAGCCCATTGCTGCTATTGCCGTCACATCCCCTTGTCCCACTGAAACCCAGCTGCGCAGCCTTTCTATTAAACACACCCGTTGGCCGTGTTTATAGGGGATACCAAAGGCGCTTCAGCCATGGGTGAAACTTCCACAGCTCATCTGTGACTTGAACCTTTCTGAGAGTTCTTTGCCTACCTCAGTTTGTGGGAAGATGTTCAGATCTTATCTGAAACCCTGGCAAGTCTCCTTTTCCTTTAGGATTTAGTATTTTGAGTACTGAGAGATTAAGAGAGGTACTCTCCTTGCCATTTTGTGCGTTGGTGCCAAAATAGATCTGTACCTTCAGACTCTGTAAATGAGGGCATCTAGGCCACAGACATTCCTTTGGTTGTGGTGCTGCCAGAGGTGAAAGACAGGGGTTTGGTTCCCTCTGCAGGAGCTCTGCAGAGATGCAGAGAGCATGCAGGGTTTCCTCACCATTCCTTACCAGCGCACCAAGGGACATTTGCTACTACACTGTCAGGGGAGGTTTGGACTTGATGTGAGGAGACATTACTTTCCCAAGAGGGTGTTCACGCCCTGAAACAGGCTTCCTGGAGAGGTGGTAGATGCCCCATGCCTGTCAGTGTTGAGGAGGCACTTGGACAATGCCCTTAATACCATGCTTGAACTTTTGGTCAGCCATGAAGTGGTCAGGCAGGAGGACTAGTAGGGACTTGTAGGTTCCTTCCAGCTGAACTATGCTACTCTCATTCAGAATGTGAAAAGAGAAAAAGAAATAGTTTTTCCCACTTTGTTGGAATTTGACAGAAAGTAATTTAAAGATTTCTTGTCCAAAGTTGCACAGCAGTTTAGCAATTGCATTTCAAAACGGTGTTTTGGCAGGTGAAGAAATTACACTGCCAATAGAGCTGTTTAGGAAGAAAAAGGAGTAGTTTTGCAGAGGATGTGTGAAGGGCTCTACAAAAACATCTTTAAAGAGTCTGTGGGTGTTTCCCATGGAAAGCACTGGTTTTGTTTGAAAGCTAAGGCTCTTTCAGCTTGGGCATCTTTTAGTTTTACAGCAAAAACTTACTATTTCTCAGAGGAAACAGGAACTTGTACAAATTGAGTTGAATCCTCAGCTTCCTATTTAAAAATGTCTTTAAGGGAACTGTACCATCAGGCCACGACTGTGCAATGGCATTAGTCCCAAAGTTTATCCCAATGGCATTAGTCCCTAAATTAATCCCAGATGCATACCAGTTCACAAGGAAGCCATCTACTTGGTTGTCTGATTTATGAAATCTCACCTGGCATGTAAGGCTCACATTGAATCCCATCCGACCATCACCTTTAACACACTTGTTTTACCCATGCTTTTATGCTTCATAAAATGAGCTTCCATAAGTGTTAGCAACTCCAAGTCAGCACCAATTCTTTTGATAAACATAACCTGCTACGATTGTCTGAGCAATCATAGTTAAATTATACCACCACTTCCATACAGTTCTGTAACAATATTCCTCTAGTGGTTCTGATACAACAGAGCTTCTTTATCTAATCACACACTTATCTTAACACACTTTGATAAGTAAGGAACACATAGATTGATGTACTTTTCCAGGGGAAAATATTTTAAAGACTGTACATTAGTATAAATCAAAAGGCAAAACCCCTCAAAGTCTGGAGGAAGATGCAAAAGTGCTTCTTTGCAAGAGGGTTTTCATCCACTCTTACTTAAGTCAACTGAAGGGAAGATCTGAATAAAGCCATGGTACCTTCTCCCACCCAACTTTTGACCATTCACCGAGATCCAATGCTTAGCGCTGTTCCCAAACAGTTTCCACTGAGACTGGATGAACTGTCAGATGCTACCATGATTTATAAACTTAAGCTCCCAGTCTCTCCTGCCATTTCCACATCCACTTCTTCCCTTTCTGATAAGGCATGAATCATCATCAGAAATCACTCTCCAGTCCATTAACAAACTAAACATTGCACAGGCTCATAGAAGTACACGGGTGACTATGGTTACATCTGCCTCCATATTAGAGGGATCAGCACTGTAAAAATACCTGCAGTTAGCAAATATTCACTTTGCATTTATCAGCATTTTCATTCCAGTACACACATTATGAAACAATATTATCGTGGTAGGAAGGCTAGGTAGGTATTCCAGCAAGGAAGACTGCTTTGCTGCTATATTAATACCTTATATTATAGTGCAATGATCCTGTGCTCTACAGAGTCTCAGACTGGTTCATTGGAGCGGGCCGGCGGGGAAGTGTATGGCTTTAAAAAGCATGCAGTATTGGGTCAAAAAAGGCACAGATGTTGCAGCAAATCCTTGAAACAACATAAACTCACCATGCTCATCTGAGCCTCTCCAAAAAAGTATTCACCGTGGCCAGACCAAGGGTTCTGTGCTGTGCCTGGCTAATTCAACAGCAGGGCACCCTGCTTGGGAGAACCACTAATCCTCAAACGTAGCATTAAAGAAGATGAGACCAAGGCTACAGAGACTTTTGTGAAACTGAGCATAAGAAAAGAATCATACCTTCCTGAGCCTCAAAAGAATTTCTACAGAATCTTAGATATTTCTGCGATGACTTGAGGAGATAATCTTACAGCAAGTGACTCCTAACAGAATTTTCAGATGCCTTTAGGAATAAGGAAGGACTCTAGTAATCTCTCACCCTCATATGCAGTCTCAAGAAAGCATATGCCTGAGAAACAGAGGAAAACCAGAGTGAGGAGATGGGGAAGTTGAGAACGTTATTCACAGTAGCTGCTCTCATTCGACCAGATCAAGACTGGCACAGTGTTAGCAGAGGTACGGAAAAGATGTGAAAGCCTCAGACATTTCTGCCCAGCGGGTAACACTGTGGGATGTAAATGGTAAGACTGCGTGCATTTTTTTCGCAACACAGTAGAAAGTGAAGTTAAAAATACCAAATCCACCAGACCAAAAAGATTTCCATCCTACTCAAGTTATGAGAGGAAAAAATCCTCTCAGGAGATTGAAAGAGAGGTACTCCATAAACACGCACATCTGTGGCTCCCAAGCCCATCGTTCAAAACTTCTGTCATCAGTTTATTTTCTCCCATGGGTCTTCTCCAATTCAGTAGCTGTCACTCCAGTGAAAACCATAACACAAAGCTGACATTTATTGAAGGTGGGCAGGGCCCCATGAACTCTACTGTGGCACTGCAGACAAATCTAAACATCATCTTTACTCACAAATTTCCATTCAGTTCAGTGAAAGCAGAATTGCCTCTGAGGTGTGGGAATAATAAAGAGAAAATTCTCCTTTTGGTTGCACCTAAGAACAGGCTTGCAGAGGCACTGGTGGGAAGCCTGCTGGAAACCAAGGGGCCGTGTGGGAGTCAAGGAAAGCAGAATATGCTTTCCGCTACCTAGAAAAGGAGCATGTGGATGGGGGAGGAGGAGCGAGCAAGCGAGGAGGAGCTGAGACTTTGCCAGAAGAAATAGGAGGGCCCTGTGGTGCTGACCGCTCAGGAGTGCTCCGGGACGTCACGGGGAGGCTGGCATGCTGGTTCGAAGCACAGACCGCTTTCCCCTGCTCCTTTTCCATGCGGGCACCAGGACACAGTAAAGCAAAACCCGGGCAAGGTCAAGCAGGACTTGAGTGGCATGAGTGAAAGGGACAAGTGCCCGAGTGATCTTCTCTTCTGTCCTGCCAGTCAGAGGTAGGGGTGCGTAACCAAAAAAGCCAGTCGAAGAAACTCTCTGAGGCTCGATTTTGGAGTTTTAGAAAGCAGGCATTCTTTATTGCAGCGCTGGGTGCACGGGGGATTGTTCTGCCTATCGTGCATACTGTTACCTACAGCAAGGCAAGCTTATATTGTTCTAATCATATACTTATTTATGTTATCCTTGACATAGTGTCCGCCCTTTGGGCATGCGCAGTGTGGCTCATCTCTTTTTCCTAGTTAGCTGGCCTCGGCAGGTTTTAATGGCTGGATGCACCAATATCTGTCCCAATGGCAGGTGGGGGACAGGGCTCTGCCCTTCGTGAGACCCTCGGCCCCTGGAGTGGCGGCTGGAAGATGGGTAGGTCAAAGGACCCTGATGGGAGCCCTGCAGGGCCTCATCCATTGGACCAGTGGGCACCTTCCCTTGTCACACAGAGCATCTCATGGGCTGGAAAAGGGATGCTCTGGAGAGCTTCTGGCAAATCTCTGGAGAAGAGCTTCTCCCCGCCCCTCTCCCAGGGGCTTTCTCAGCTCTGGTGCCCTTCCCAAGGACAGCCCCACAGGTGGGTGCAGCCAGCATGGCAGGAAAGAATAGGCAGCAGCCACAGCGGTCAGCACGGCGGGAAAGCCAAGGATAAAGCCTTATCACCCAAGTGTGATAAAGGCTTAATAACCAAGCGTGCTGCTCCTCGGACAGGAGTATTTTTGCCTAAGCTCACTACACATTGCATTTCCCTGTGGCTTTCGGCAGGGTACGAATGGCTCTTCAGTGCCGGTGGTTGCTCCCCTCTTTCAGTAACAATTGCAAATTTTCTTCCTGTTGGACCTGCCTCAGTTCCAGTCTCTTGGGGATTGAAAGCTGGCACAGCATGGGTGCCAGAGACGTTCCCACAGCTTGGCTGGCATCCACAAGGAGGAGTCTGTCTTTAGCCACGATGGTCATTTCCAGGGAAAACAGCTTGTTGTATTGACCAGGACCCTACGCGGACAACAGAAGAGCAGGGATTCGGCCATTTGCCACAAGTCCAGTGGAGCAGGCTGCTCAAACACAGCCCACGGTGACTTTCTGTGCTGCTGGGCCTGTGGGGACAAAGGATTAAGCCTGAATTACCTGCATGAAATAGAGCTATCACTAGCCTCGTGCAACAGCACCCAGGAGCTGGTCCTGAAAACCACCAATCCAGGACACGGAAAGCTTTTAACTGCTGTGGCTATTCTGGAATAGACTGTGCCATGTGCATCCATTTCTATTAACAACGCTTCTCCTGCAGCTGAAAAGGAGTTTGAGAGCTTGCTTGTTGGTGGCCTCGGACGGTGGCTGAGGCTTGGGGCTTGCATTGCCCGTGGCCAGCTATGATCACAGAGTGAGAGAGGAAAGACTTTCCCTGGGGAAGAGGCACCAGGGAGTGGTTGAGGTGGAGGAAAACTTCACCACGGTTTTGCTTGTAGGTGGAAAGTTCTGGATCAGAGAGGAATTCTACATCTTCCATAGCATGGCACAGGTAGAGTCTTCTGTTGGTACCAAATAGAGGCAGAATGTCAGACAAAGTGGCTCATTGAATGGGAATGATCTAGGGAAATGTACTTGGCTATTAAAAGCCCCATTGCTCTAGCAGTTGAATCTTTTTCTCTAGTCCTTTTTTTTTTTGGACGGGGGTGGCGGGAGGTGCATGGATAATTTATCTTCATACCTACCAAAACAGGCATTGTAGCAGTCAAGATGGAATATGCCTTTCTCATGTACCTTTTCTTTTTTGAACATGGTGAATTCAATCTGCTGATCAACAGCCCACTGAGTTCAATAGACGCCTTGGTTTTTTATCCTTTGGCTCAAGAGCTAGACGCAACCTCCTGTCGTTGGTGTTAGCGCAATTAATGCAGATAATCTGCTATCTTCTACCTAATAATCTAAGCTACATACTACCTAACGATCAATGAAAGAGTACAACCCGATCCAATGTTACATGCAACATCAGCACTGTGAAGAGCTGTGACATTCAAATGAAAAGGGAGACATTTTGAACACCTTTTAATAGCTTGCAGGAATACAAAGGGGAAGCACTGTGTAAATAATACCCAAACCAATATGGATTTTCCCCCTAAATTTCTGAACCTCCTGTGACAAGTGATGGCCTATCAAAGTGCATGTCTGCCCCGCTGTGCTGCACCACGCGGACCTGTTCACATTCCCTGGTCTGGGAGATGGGTCAGAGTGGACCCTCAGGCAGCTTGTAGGTGGCACACAACCGGGAGGAGAGGCTTACGCGCCGGAGGGTCCTGCTGTCAATCGGGGGATCTTGACAGGCTGGAGAAAGGGGCTGACAGGAACCTCATGTAGTTCAGCAAGGGGAAGAGCAAAGACCTGGAGACCTGGGGACGAACAAGCCCTTGCACCAGTAAGTGCTGGGGGACACCCAGCTGGAAAGCAGCTGTGCAGACACCTGGGCTCACGGTGGACGCCAAGTTGACCGATTTAGAGCCAGAAAAGTGCCCTTGGGGCAAAGAAGGCTAAGTGCATCCTGGGCTGCAGCAGGGAAAGCATTGGCAACAGGTGGAGGTAGGTGGTCCTTCCCCTCTGCTGTGTCCATCCAGCCCTGGGCTCCCCAGTGCCAGGCAGAGACGGCCATACTGGAGAGAACTCTCACCCCAGTGCCCCTCCCACTTTCCGTTGGGCTCAGAATGTCGGTCATTTGGAGCCCACAGCCACCAGAGACAGCAGCACGGAGCTGTGCTGGCACGGAGGAGCGCTGGGAGGAGGCAGGATCTGGCCGAGCAGCACTGAGCCGGCACCGGCACCTCGCCTCCCATCCCTGCTGTCGCCAACTGGCCCGCGTCCTCGGTCCACGGCGAGGGTCCTCCTCTCCCGGGCAGGATGGGCCAGGCCAACTGCTGCTGCAGCTCCAGGTGGGCTCTCCCTGTGCCTTGGGGACACGCGGGCATGGCCAGGACCCGCGGCAGCGGCCTTTCTCATGCCCGTCGCTCTCTGCTCTGCAGGGAGGCTCTCACCGACGCTGAGCCGGTGCTGAGCGCGGACGTGTGGCTGACCCGGGGCCGCAAGAGGAGCAAGAGACTTCCTCCAGGAGGAAGTGGTGATCGCCAAGTTGCAGTAAGACCCTCAGAGCCCAGCTGCCTTTCCCCCATCCCTGGCCCTGGCACCAGGGCAGGGACACCCCGGCACGAGCCCCAGGCCCCGGGACCATGGTGCTGGATGCACCCATCGATGTCCATCCCAAGGGCAGGTGGGGGACGGGGCTCTGCCCAGGGGGACCGCCAGGAGGCCACCTCCAGCTCACTGCCTGCCTCTCCTCTCTGCAGACGCGGCACCACCCTGCGCCCACAGCTCCGCCTGGCCCTGGACCAGCTGTGGGTGCTGAGTGGTGGAAAGGAGGCGGCGGGGGAGGAAAAAGAGGAGAAGGAAGGCGGCGATGAGGACAGGACCTCCATCATCCTCATCTGGCCCACCAGCTCCTGTGTTGCCGCTTTTGGGTGAGTCGTGGTGCCACGTCCCATGGCCGGGCGGGAGACGTTCCCAAGCACGCCCATGCCATCGTGAGAACGGCCTCTGCCCTGTGTGCAGAGCCTGGGCAGGGAGCGGGAAGTACGCCGGCAGGGAGGGATGGGGGCATTGCCAGGTCCTGCATCCCCTGGTGCCCTTTGGGTCCCCAGAAGAGAAGGGCAAAAGCAGCTGCTCTGGCAGGACACGGGGAGCCAGAGCTTGGGCAGCGTCTCTGTCCTGCCCCACGGAGCAGGGCTGCGCAGGCACCTGCCTCTGTCCACGGGCTGGGGGCAGCGGGGCCTGACGCTGGTTCTCCTCTCTCTGCAGCTCCCAGGCACTGAAGGAGCTGTGGGTGGGCACACTGCTGGGGTAAGCCAGGGGGGATGCTCCAGGCGCAGCCGGAGGGGGGAACACAGCTCCCTAGCTGGGGAGAGGTGCCCTCACAGCTGCGGGCAGCTCTCGGGCAGAGCTGCCTCACAGGAGAGAAGGGACAGCTTGGGGCTCAGCCAGCTCTCTCCGTGTCCCTTGCCGGTGCACAGGACACCAGGAGGAGCAAAGAGAGCCCGCGTGACCCATCTTCCCTTCCTCAGACCCCTGGAGAAGGAGCTGAGCCGCTGCCACACCGTGAGTGTCTCTCCGGTCTGGGCTCTGTCCCTGAGCACTGATCCCCAAGCCGAGCAGCAGAGGCATGGCTGCTCACCTTCCTCCGCTCCTTCTCTCTTGCCCAGTGGAGGACATTCAGCGCCAGGAGCCTGGAGAGGCTGATGGAGGGCCAGGCAGAGGTGAGAATGGCTGCCTTTCACCCGCCTCTGGCTGTGCCGGCGTCTGCGGCCAGCGGGGTGAGCTTGTAAGGCAGAGACGGAGGGAGGGAGCGTCCCATGGTGCCACTCGGGGAGCATAGAGGGTTGGGGAGCCACCAGGAATGCCAGCACATCCTCGCTGGCGGCACTGGGGGAAAACCTGCCGTGTGGGGCAGAGAACCCGGGAGGGCAGAGGGTCCCAGCTCTGCCACGCTCAGGCTGCTGGTGCCGGGTGGCAGCTCGCCGGTGGCCCTTTCTGCTGTGGGGCTGCTCTCTAAGCGCAGCCTGCTTCTTGCAGGATAGTCCCAAGCAAGGGCCACCGACAGCCCCGTCTATCAAAGCTAGGGGACTTTGCTGCTCACCAGGTGAGTTCTGGAAAGAAACGCATTGTCCTGCAAATGGTTGAGCTGTGCTCACTTGTCCCTTGAGTGTCGCCATGCAGGTGCGGCACCCCAAGGGAGGACGTCACCTGGACGAGCAAGGACACCCGCTGGGCAGCAGCCACTGGACGTGGTTCTGTGGGGACCCAGAGCCTCTCCTGCTGCCCACAGCTTGAAGGAAGGCAGGGCGAGGGCTGGGACAGGTTGTCCCGGTGGCATGCCGGCTCTCAGGAGCCTCCCAGGTGGAGCCGCTGAGCTGGAGCTGTGGTTCCAGCTGCTGGCTCCCTGCCCATCCTGCCACACCGCTCAGCACCGTGCTGCAGGCAGGGCAGGCTCCGGGAGTGCTGGCCCGGCTGTCTCCTTTGACGCGCTCTTGCTCCGTTTTCCTTTTCAGAAGGAGGGAACAGCATCAGCAGCAGGAGGAGGAGGAGGAGGATGAGGCTGCCCTGGCCCTTTGCTCTGTGGAGGACCCCGGCCGCTGCCCAGGCACCAGGGCAGGCGGGCTCCGGCTGCAGCAGGGCGCTCTTTGGCCAGCCCCTGGCAGCCCTCTGCGGGGAGGACGGCTCCCTGCCCCAGCCCATCCAGGTAAGCCAGCCTGGGCAGGGGGTCCCCAGCCCTCCCTCCGGCTGCTCCAGAGGGGAGGTGGGTGTCCCCAGGAGCTCCAGGGATGGGGGATTGGGCCCTTCACCCCCAGAAGACACTTCTGGTGCCAGCCTCTTTGGGGGGGGAAAGGAGCAGGATCTGGGGCAGTTCTTTGGTCACTGCTGTTGGAAGGCAGCTTCTCAGCCAAGCAACTGTCCTCCTGCCCCTCCTGCAGGAGATGCTGGCAGTCCTGCACAAGGAAGGACCATCAACAGAAGGGATATTCCGAAGAGCTGCTGGCGGGACAGAGTTTCGTGAGCTGCGGGAGGCCCTGGACCACGGTGCGGATGTCGACCTGGGCAGCCAGCCTGCGCTGCTGCTGGCTGTCATCTTGAAGGTGAGCGCTTCTGACCTGCAGCTGGAAGAGCTCCTGCCTGGCCTGGAGTGTTCAGAGGCTAACCTGGAGCCCCTGGCATTGCAGGACTTCCTCCGAAGCATCCCCGCCAAGCTCCTCGTGACAGACCTTTACGAGGACTGGATGGCAGCGATGCAGAAGAGCGGCAAGGAGGAGAAGGTTGAAGAGCTGAAAGCGTAAGTGCGGGTAGCAGCCTGCCTGTTGAGGAGGGACTGGTAGAGGCCTGGGACTTGCCTGGAAAGGGATGGTCTCCTTAAAAATCTGTGTCTTCTGACAGCTTGCTTTTGCTGGGGTGGGCTTAGATTTCGGAGGAAAGGGCACGGACAGGGAGCCTTCCCTTGCCTGGGCTTGGGTGAAATGAGGAGCTGGGAAGCAACGCCATGCTTCCTTCCTGAAGCGCAGGAGCACTGACCGCTGGCTGAGAGCACCCGGAAAGCTGCGCAACCCACCTGCATTGGGCAAGCTTCGGGGACGGCTGTGGGCAACATCTGCTCTATTAACGTTGAGTTCCTGTTCCCTCAGGGTGGCCGAGAAGTTGCCTGGAGCCAGTCTCCTCCTCCTCAAGCGGCTGCTGGCCCTCCTCCAGCACATCGGCCACAACGCCTCCAGCAGCAGAATGACCGCCAGCAACCTGGCCATCTGCCTTGGGCCAAATCTGCTGAGCCCACCTCACGAGGACCTGCTCCCCCTCGAGGCCATGCTGGCGGTGACTGAGAAGGTGCACTGTACTGAGCAGCCGGCTGCAGCCTTGCCGGCCCATCCGAGCTTGGCTGCTCAGAGGTCCCTGGCTGCCTCCTCTCTTGAGCAAATGCTGGTGGGGTGGCTGCCTGCAAGAGCAGCCCCACAACCACAACCACCTGCGCAGAGGCAAGGGTCGGGAGTGGGAAGGGCTGCGTGATACATTTTCAGGCACCTGGGTTGAGCCCGAGGGTTTGATGTGTGCAGGTGAACGTGCTGGTGGAATTCATGATTGACAACTGCAGGGAACTCTTTGGGGAGCAGACAACTGACCTTTCCTGTTCAGCAGCCGAGGAGTCGTCGGCAGCCCCCACAGAGAGCTGCGGAGGTCAGAGGCAGGACTGAGGGTTGTCAGAGGCTGAGGCTTGGACGCCAGAAACCTCAGCATCGTTTCTGGCAGGGCTGGGCCTGGGGTGTTGTCCTCTCAGCCCCGCTTGTCCCATGGCCTCTCTTTGGCCACTGCTTCTTGGGGTATGAACAGTTTGCTCTGCAAGATGTGCTGAAGCCTGCAGACAGGGCATCGGAGGTCTGAAAACTTAAGTGGTGTAGGGCTTTGGGTGGGTTTTGCTTTAGTGGTTGTTTACTTCCAACAAGTTGCTTTGCTGCACATGTTTTTGCTCTCCAGAACTGCACTTGGAAGAGCAAAGTGTGCCAGCAGTTACAGCAGACACCAAACATCAGACAGAAGCCTCGCTGCATGCACCCCCCCTCTCTGCTCGGTGTCCTCAGAGAAGCTGGGGGAGCTATGGTGGTGGAGTCTGAAAGAGGAGAGGTATGTCAGGTCCCCAAACACTGTGACAGCGTGTCTGATGTAAGAGGGGAGTTTCTGATGAGGCCGAGACGCTGCTGTGCCTCTTCCTGGCAGTAGAGCTGGTGTGTGTTTGGGTTATTCCTCCACCTGCTGGGAAGATCCCTAGCAAGGAAAACTGTCAAGGTTGTTTCTCAAATGCACTTGGCATGTGCTTTGACAAACAAAATGCCTGCAAATCACCTACAAAGAGACAGAGGGGAGTAGCTGTCAACTTCAGCGGGGTTTTGCTCAGGTCCGACTTTGTCAGTGCTTCTCCAAGTCTATTTTGGGGGGGCGGGGGGACTGTGCGAAATGTGGATGATGCAAACCAACCAAAGGGATCTCCTCTGGAGAGCTAGATTAGCAGTTTGGCAAACAGTTGCTTACTGTTCCAGGCCGTCTCTTGCCACCTGCTAACTCTGACATTTCTGTTGTAGGCTTTGCCTCCAACCACCCCTGAGAGCGCAGCAGAGCCCCTGGTGCGCCCAGAAGAGCTGGCAAACCTGTCGGAGGAAAGACGGTAAAACGAGCTCACTTTGGTTAAAATTAGAACCGACTCCAGTGGGTCGTGCCTTCCCCTACCTCATACCGCTGTGCGATGAAAAGGTTTGCAGGCTCTCCCCAGGACAAGGAGAAAAAGAAAAACCGAAAGAGAAAACAGGCCTGGGGAGAGGAGAGTGACAGACACGCAGAAAAGAGGAGGAGGAAGAGAGAAAACGTTTTTGGGGACGGACTGGTGAAAAGATGCAGGAAGGTCCAGCAGGTCAGGAAGCCCAGGTGCGTACCAGGCTCTGCTGCCCATCTTTCCCAACTCTCAGCACTGCTCCAAGTCGGTCCAACCTACTGGCAAGGGATGGCGAGGGATGGTGCTGCGCAGGGCTTGGAAATAACTCTGTGGCCGCTCCCCAGGGGCTCCCCATCGAGCCCTGCTGTGTGGCACGGGGGCCCCGTGCATCTCTGCACGCGTGCAGGTCTCTAAGGGCATTACCTGTGGGGATAAGGCACCAGAGCCGTACCCTAGTCGATGCCAGCCATAGCTCTCTCTTCTGGGCTATGAACAATTCCTCGTCAACAGTGTTCCCCAAAGAAAGGGGAACCAAATCCTGCCTGTTCCTGCCTTTGTGGGTTTATCAGTGCTTTCTGACTCTGTCATTGTAGGTGCTGTTTTCGTGTCACTGCTGAACCCCTGTGACTCCTGGGCCCACCCCACCCCCACCACAGTTGATGTTCACAATAAAAGGATCTTTTCTCTCTTCTGAGTGTGTCTGCCATACGATATTCTGGACTAGGTAGATGGGGTTTTGTGATGAGTCCTCGGGGAGGAGTCTGGGATCTTGCCTTGTCCCAGCATCCTTTCCCGCATGCATCAGGGCTGAGTTCAGGTGCTTTAGGAGTGAAACCAACGCAGACTCACGCAGGAGGGTGGAGGTTGGAAGGGACCTGTAGAGTTCCTCTGGTCCAACCCGCCTGCTCAAGCAGGCTCACCTAGAGCAGGTTGCCCAGGACAATGTGCCCTTGGGTTTTGAACATCGCCAAGGACGGAGACTCCGCAAACTCCCTGGGCAACCTGTGCCAGTGTTTGACCACCCGGACAGGAAAAAGTTGTTTTCTCATGTGCAGCTGGAGCATATCATGTGTTTTAATTTGTGCCTGTTGCCGCTGGTGCTCTCAGTGGGCACTCTTGAGAAGAGCCTGGCTCCCTCATCTTCATTCCCTCCCAGCAGGGATAGATAGATGATAGATAGATAGATAGATAAGACACCCCCCTCCAGGCTTTCTGTTCTCCCCACGGAAGTGTGCCAGCTTAAAAACACCAGGGAAAAGTCGGCTTCCTTGAGGCTCCTTGTTTTGCAGAGGGCAGAAGAGCCCCAAGTGACCTGGAGACATGGAGGTCCATGAGGTTCCCATGCCAAGCTGGCCCAGGGAAGAGAGGCGGAAGGGTGGAGGGCACAGCTGGACTCCTGCTCCTGCAACAGCAGGGACTCGCTGGCCAGAAATGGCCCCGAGGACCCCGGCAAGGGGCTGTGCTCAGTGCTGCAGAGGAAGGCGAACCCCCCCGGGACCTGGTGGCCCGAGTGGGGTCCGGGGAGCTCCTGCGGGGGAACGTGTTTGGGGTCGGCAGCCAGGGACCTTTTCCAGCCTGCCTGGTGCAGAGGCACGGGTGGGCGTGGGGCATCAGTCCCGAGAGAGCCGTCGCTGACTCCTCTTTCCCGGGAAGGGCAGGTCGCTCTCGCCGTGTCTCTGTCCTGCGCCCACCCGGGTTTCTTTGTCCTGCCAGCTGCTGCCCAGCGAGGAGGGTTCGGCTGAGCTCAGCAGGGATGTCCCGGGACCCGCCGAAGGAGAGCTCCTGCTTGGTCAGCATCCTGACCGCTTCGCCTTGGGGGGGGGCTCCGCCGCTGTGCCGAGCTCCGCCGAGCCGAGCCGAGCCGAGCCGAGAACACCGAAGCCGAGCCGAAGCCGAATGGAGCCGAACTGAGCCGAGCCGAGCCGAGCGGAGCCAAGCACAGCGAAGCCGAGCCGAACCGAATGGAGCCGAACTGAGCCGAGCCGAGTGCAGCCAAGCACACCGAAGCCGAGCCGAAGCCGAGCGGAGCTTTGCCGAGCCTTACCGAGCCGAAGCCGAGCGGAGCTTTGCCGAGCTGTACCGAGCCGAGCCGAGCGGAGGCGGTCGGGCGCAGCGGCATGGGCGGGCAGCGGTGCTGGCGGGCGCGGTGCGGCTCCTCCAGCTGCAGGTGATGGTGGGCAGGAGCCGGCCCCTCGGCACTGCGCACCGGGCGCTGCAGCTCCTCGTCCAGGGGAGCGCGGGCGCGGAGACCTCCTGCCCACGGCAGGGGCGGGCGGGCAGATGGAGAGGGACACTGCCAGGGGCCGGGGAGCGGCCCGGGGGGGCCCGCGTCTCTGGCAGCGATTGCCCCGGTGGCAAGGACACCGATTCAAAGGAACTGAGCCGGTGGCAAGGACACCGACGCAAAGGGACCGAGGTACAGGCCAACTCCTCTGATGCTTCGGGCTCACGCTGGAACCCAAAGCGCTCCAAGCCCCAAAATGCAGCTGCCTCTGCAACGCAGCAGCAGCCAGTGCAGAGCAGCGTGGGGAGCTGGAGCAGAGGGAGGGGGCGCCCGGGCCGGGCTCGGCTCATCTCGGCCGGGCTCGTTTCATCTCGGCCGGGCTCGGCTCCCTTCGGCTCGGCTCCCTTCGGCTCGGTTCGGCTCATGTCGTTGCGGCGGCGCTCGCCTTCCCTCGGCTCCGCTCGGCTCGGTTCGGCTCATCTCGTTTTGGCCCGGCTGCCCTCGGCTCCGCTCCGGCTGCAGCCCCGGCCCGGCCCCGCCTGAGGCAAGGGCGGGCGGCCGGCGCGGCGGGGCCGGTGGCCGTGGCGGGGGCTCCTCCCCGTCCGTGGAGCGGTGGGCTGCCCGGCGGTCGCCAGCGCCGGGAGTGCCCGGGGGCCTCGCAGGCCGGCAGGGGGGCTGAGGCGGCGGCGGTGGCGGCATCTCCTCTCGCGGCAGGCCGGGGCGCCGGGTGCCGGCCTTCCCCCCGCATACCCGGCCAGCCCCGGCCCCTCCCTGCCGCCCCCGGGGCTGCGGGGGCAGCAGGGGACTGCCTGCCGCTGGTGGCTGTCCGGCAGAGGCCGGCGGGCACCGCGGAGACGTGCGGCTGTGGAGAGAAAGGAGTTTCTGCCGGCTGTCCCCGCGGGGACCCGCAGCCGCCGGGGGTGTCCCTCCCTCACAGCCTGGCGTCGGTGGCGGGCTGCGACGCAGTCCTGCCCGGGCGTTCTTGGCAGCCCCCGGGGCAAGAGGCCTGTCAAGCTTCAGGGAGGTCGGCAGCGGCGTTTCCAGAGCAGTCGCGTCCCGTTGGCTCTCCTGCTTCCTTCCCTAGGCCGGGAGAAAGGAGGATGTCCTCGAAAACAGGTACCTGTCGGTTGCCTGAAACCAGGTTTCTGGTTTCTGCGGGATGAGAACTGGGCAGCTCGACAAAGCGGTGCACTGGCTTGCACACCTGAGGCAGGGATGACAAGGGGGGAACTGGGAACAGTTTTCTAGCTGCCTCCCAGCCTGTTCTCTGAGTCGGCTGATGACTGCTGCCTCTCGGCTTGAGGCGGAGATCTCTGTCTGTGGCTTTCACAGAACCATTGAGGTTTTTGGGACCTTTGATATCATCGAGTCCAAGCCCTCCTGCTCAAGCAGGGTCACCCAGAGCAGGTTGCCCAGGACGTGTCCCCTCAGGTTTTGAGTGGACTCCAAGGGTGGAGACGCCACAACTTCTGTAGGCAACCGGTTGCAGTGCTTGACCACAGTTGCTGTCAGAAAGTTTTTTCTTGTGTTCAGCTTTAATTTTGTGTTTTGCGGTTTGTGCCCTTTGTGTCTTGTCCCGCCATAAGGCACTGCTGAGGAGAGCCCGGCTCCCTCTTCTTCATTCCCTCCCATCAGGTGTACATTGATAAGAGCCCCCGAGCCTTCTCCAGGCTGAACAGTCCCAGCTCTCCCAGCCTCTCCGCATATGAAGAGTGCTCCAGTCCCTTCATCCTCTTTGTGGCCCTTTGCTGGGCTCACCCCAGTGAGTCCCAGTCTTGTCCTGCGGAGCCTAGTCTGGACGGAGCACACAGGCCTCAGCAGCCCTGAGCAGAGGGGAAGGATCACCTCACTTGAGCTGCTGGCAAAACTCTTCCTAATGCAGCTCAGGGTGTTGTTGGCCACCTTCAGCGCGAGGGTGCAATGCTGGCTCGTGGTGGCTAACTTCAAGCTTAGTTCTTGATTACCTTTCAGAGGCAGGCCCATTATTATAGTCTGGCAGCTTCTTTCTTTCATGGAGCATAGCTTTTAAAAACAGAAGATTCATGTCTGTACTTAATATTCACAAGTATGTGGCAGAGAGTCCCAGATCCAGCGTTGTGGTTGGAAGTGTTTATGCTCACCTTTCCCCTTCCATGGCGACGTACAGACCATGTGAAATCATCTCCCTTGTTGCCTTATATTCTACCCAATTCCCAGATGTATTTCATGCAGAGATTATAATGGGAGAAGTCTGAAGCCAGTTCTTTTCCTGCTCATCCAGATGTAGTCCTTTCATTCCCTACCCCCCATCAGTTTCTAGTCACAATAAAACTGCTGGACATGAGTGAAGAATGAGACCAGGATCCAGAATGCTTTCTAATCTCTTTTAGCCAAGGCGTGAGTTGTAGATTCATAAAATACAAGGCCAGAAAGGGCTATTTCATGGTCCAATCTGGCAGTTCTCTCTTAGTCCTGTGTCTTGCCCCAGCAGTTACGCTATTCCAGAAAAGATTCAAACAGTTAATAATTCTACAATAATTCTATTCTTGATTGCAAAATTAAACCAGTCAGGCATCAACTTCAAGCCGTCTGTCATTTTTTTGCGATTACTCTGTCAGAGTGAAGAGCTGAGCATTCAGTCTGAGCATTCCCCCCCCCCCCCGCCCCGGGAAGGAGTTTGCCTGCTGTAGTCAGACCACTTCTTGATCTTTTTTTTTCGTTTTGGACAAGCCCTTTTGCTTGTAAGTCCTCATGGGGCATTTGGATTTGGGTTTTCTTGGGGTGCTATTGAGAGTTGAGCTATTGGAATCTCCAGGTGATGCTGATCAGCTCCAAGAGCACTATTTTGTGTGTGAAGCCAGGACTGTTTTTCCCCACGTGCACCACTTTGTACCTCTCTGCCATTTTATTGCTCCACGACCGAGTCTTGTAAGATCTTTCTATGGTTCTTTGCTACCTGCCCTTCTCCTTGTGCCAGTAATCTTGTAGGATTGCAAGCTTTCTCATCTTGCTGCTCATGCCCCTTTCCCTGTCACGTCACGCTGTTTTTCTCTTTAACTGCTTGTTGGGCTTACTAGAAAAGCAGAAAGCCTAATACTGGAGTGAGTGCCTATTGTCATTTTTTAAATGAGACTTTGAAACATGAGTACAAATACAGATTAAGGGTATCTATCTTGTTGGCTTAGAGGGAGGTACTAAAACCCTGCTTTCTAATGAAATACTTGAGCAGCCATTTACAAGATTGTTTCCTTTTTGTGACTTTTGGTAAACTCAGTTCTTACCTGTTTGACTTATTTTTAGAACTGGAGCCGAGCGTGTTTGCCATACGAGTAAAGCAAAACATGGATTTGAAACGGTAAGCTACAGAATATTCAGAGACAATAGCATCTGTTTAGTCCTAGGTTCTTAAAGTGGCAAGCATAAAAATGCCTTCAGGTAACTTTTTTTCCCTTTTCACCTGCATCACCTGCATGGAGACATTTGTGATTCCTGCTCATCAAACTTAGCCACGGGATGAGTTTTACCGGGAACCAACACAGGCTTTTCTGACTGTGAAGCTACAAGCTCTAGGGGTGAGCTTAGCCTCTCGGAGCTGAACCTGAAGGTCGCCCTGCCTTGTCCTCAAGAGACTCTAGTCCTCTTTTACCTCACATGCTCCTTTGTGCAGAACTCCATGAAGGGCCGACAGTGGGTGCTGACACCTTGACACTGGCTTCGGTGTGAGTACTTGCCACTCCTCAGCAGTGTCCTTTCTCTGTGCAGATGGCCTTGCAGGCATCTCCCTCTTCTTGAAACAGTGTCATGTTTTTTTCTCGCTATGTCATCAGAAGGCAGATTTACGACCGGATTGTTCCAGAGGGATTGGCAGTTGCTTTCTAAACCCACTGTTCTCCAGAGACCTTGTCAGGAGGGCAAGATTCTTTCTCTTGTAGCCCACAAGCTAAAAGGCTGCTCTGACAGAGCTGCTGTTAGGCACACCCTTTAGGTAAGAGGGTCTTCCCTCACCCCCCTGTTCTCCTCCTCCTGGCTGTTGCCCATCCTCCCAGTGCATTTCATCCATTTTCTGGATCCCGATAGCCATTCTGCATTTAGTTCAAACCGCTGCCATGCTATTGCCTTCCTGGCCTCCTTCCCTCTCCAGCTCTTTGGAGACAGTCTTTTCCGAGGAGGCAAACTCATTCCTCTTGGGGTTGTCCACAAAGGAAGTTGCCTGGTGGTATAAAAGGAACAGCTTCTTCTCCCACTGTTCCTTGGGAGGTGAACAGTTGCATCAGATGCCCAGGTTTCTGCGTGTTTCTGCATGATGACGTGCTGCCCCCATTTCAGAAACCTTTTGGACCTCTCCACAACTGGCTGAGCCTTTACGCAAATATCGTCTGTGGGCTTGGTGCCTGCTGGCCAGGGCATGCTGCCTGCTTGCTGCTGTAGGACTGGTTTCAAAGGGCCAATCTCAGCATAATTGCTCTGCAGGGATCCCCTGCATATACAGTAGCCTGCAATCTCAGGTGCTGCTAGTTGCATGGTTACCTTCAGCCTGCACAGGTAAACTCCTGTATTGAAAGAGCCCTCACCTTGTTGTAAGCCCAAAACTTTCTTTCAGAAGAGGGGTTTTTGACAGGTTTGTTGGATTTTCAAGATAGGAAGGACACTGCCTGGTAACTCCTCAGGAGCCTTCAGTACAGAACTTCTCTAAAACAAGCAGGCTGATTTGTCTCCAAAACCTGTATCCCTTTTTTTCCCTTCAGCTTACCTTTGCAGGATTAGTGGCAGGTCTCTCTACGCATGCCCTTTCTGGCTTCTTTCCTCAGGTGCTCCAAACACTGGTGGGATAAGGTCATACTGTGAAACATGCTTTTTTTTTATTCCCCGCTTTGCCATAATTGCTGTCCCCAGAATGCCTCTGCTCCTTGTACAGTGGCTGAATTTCCCAAACATTAGGGTCCTTGGAAGCTGGAGCTCCAGGTTAGCATGTTGGACCCTGAGAAATGATGTGGTAGGTGGCAGGCATCACCGTAACCTCCTACTGTGTTAACTGATGTGGGAGGACGTGTCCTGAGCTCTTTCCAGGTAATCTGGAACTATGATGAGTGAATCATCAAGTCGGCAAATACCAGTTCAGGTGAGAAGAACCTTCTCCAGAAGAGATGCTTGTGCCACCATGACTCGTACCTGCAATTTGCACTAGTCAGGGCACTGTTACACTGAGAGGGAGCTCCAGACACAAACTGGTGTCTTTATGAATACCAGACCAGATGTCAGGAGCACCGCATGGAATCCTGAGCAGATGACCTCTCCCTCGTGTGCTTTTTTAGGAGATCAGAGCCAGGTGCTTCTGTGACATGCCTTCCATTTGGTTTGCTTTCCATTTGTTTTCTTCTGGTATTCAGAATGAGAAGAAAGATCAGATTTAGAAAAAAACCATCTCAGTAGCACCTGTGCTTTCTCAGGATTCTTCTGGTCATTCCTCCAGGGCTCTTGTTCAGTTTATGAGCAGTGTATGACTTTGGATCCAAATCCAGCTGGTGTTTTAGAGTGCATCTCGAAAAGGGAAGGCTCTTGTTGAAACATGAAGGAAATCTGTCTGCTTAGTACACGTAGGACTGACTTTACAGCATTGGCACTCAATTCAGAAGGAGGAGCATGGAAGTGCTGCAGTCCCATGGCTGTTGAATAGATTGCATTTTCAGCTCTCACCCAAATGCCTTCCAGGCCTGCAATTTTGACAGGAGGCTGTCTGGTCAGGATGATTGGAGTTGAGCCTGTGCATCTTTCTGCTTACCAAGAGCACCAGTAGAAGTCCGAGGAAGAAAGAACTGGGAGACGCTCAGCCTGTCACTGCAGATAATTTTCCTACCTTAGTTAATGCTCTGAGACTAAACTGCAAAGCTCTCTGGCCATCTAAAGTTTGGAATTTCACCTGAACCTGAGCTTAGTGCAAGAGAAGCACCATCAGGGAGGGAACTATTCTTATCTTATCTTATCTCTGTGACAAAGTTGTTTCACTTTCTCCTAAAGAAGCTTACATGGTGGTTTTGTTGTTTGTGGTCCTTTGTATTGCTGATAGCCTTGTGAATGGGTATTCCTGGTTCACCTCTTGCTTCTGGCACTTTTCACTTTTGTCCCTGCCCTGTTACTCTGCTTCCTATGAGTGTGTCTTAGCAGGGCTTATGTCTAGGGGCCTGTATTGTCCAGCAGCTGTTATTTCCCACAGCACCTCTGTCGATGTTTTTTAAAATCTCTGTCTGTGCCATAGCTGGTGTTCCTCTTTCACTATCTGCTATATTAAAGTCTAGTCAATGAATTCCAGCTTTATGTTAGGCCTGGGAATGTCCTGAGGAGGGAGGGGCAGAAAGATATTGGTGAAGAAGGTCCTCATAGTAGCAGGAAAGAAAATAAAGTCACAGAACAAGAGAGCAGACCCTGCCTTTTAGTTCTTCAAGCAAGCAAGCAAAGAAACAAAGATCTGTAGAATAGAATTTTACATGGTGTGAAAGTTCTTGGGTTCCTTTTCCTTTCAGAATTCCTCCAAAGAAGATGAGCGTGAGTTTAGTCCAGCATCCCTTACTGTGGGCTGTAACCGGGTGAGTTTGTGTAAGGAAGGAATTCCTGGCTTGTTTCATTCGAATTGGTCATATGAAGTCAAAAGCTGCAAGGATGACATTGGTAATAGTTTTCCTTTAAAAGTGGTGTTTGGTATTTTCCAGCACGTGAGACTAGGAATTAGAACCACCAAAGAGCAGTAGGTCAGCAATGTTTTTGGCTGTAAACAATTCCCACCCATGGAGCCAGGCTACATAGCTCTTTCAGAGCTGGGCTGTGAGATGGGAGCCTACCTCCAAACCAGTCTGCACTGTGATTGCTTTGAAAGCTCCCAGACGTGATGTCAGTCAGAGTCTGGACCGACCTCTCGGTTTCAGGGTCTGCCGTTGGGTGTGCAGGGAGTGTGGAGAGAGCGAGCTTGTGTTTTTGTTCTTGCTGCTGTTTCTGACAGGGGCGCCTGTGGGATCTAACCTTGAACAAAGAACAGGAACCGGTCAGGCTGAGGGTGCGGTGCAGCTACTGCAGCAACTGGACCAAATGGTAAACAAAGGAAACATGGAGTCAGAAGGAAGAGGTCTGTCCAGGTTCTGGAGAAGGTACGAATACTGCAGCTACGAGCAGATGCAGTCCTGGCTCTGTCCGAGCCTGTGCCTGATTCTGGCAGTTCAGGTGATTCTACATTCTCTTGAAGAATGGGTCCCTCTTTTCTGTGGTTAAACAAAAAAGTCTGTCAAGGCAAAGGAGCATTCAGGGGTGTCCTTTTGTCTTGTGGTAAGGTGCAGCATTCCCAGGAAATGTTCCTCTTCTGGGCTGTCTTTGGGGAAAAAACTCCTCACGGGGGAGGGGAGGCTTGAGGGGTGGGGGGTTGGGGGGGTGTTACTGACCTCAGTCACAGCCCTCATAGGATGTGGCTTTTGTCAGCTGTGGAGTGCCATCTTCAGCCCTGTTTCTAAAGGACTTTTACACACTCCCCCCTTCTCGAGGGGCCTTCCTGGGAGGGACCTTCAGTCCCCTTAAGGCAAGTATGGCCTTTATTTGGCCACTTAGCAACTGTGGCCTTTGTAACTTTGACTCCCAAAGACACCATTTTAAACCGAAATGAAAGTAGCTCCTCCCCACCAACAGTTGCTGGGCATTGCTGACTAAAGGAGTGCTCTAAAGCTGTCGAAACAAGAGTGGTCTGTTCACTGCACAGCCCATGTTGAACGTTGGCAGTAACTGTTTGATAGGTGGGTTAGTTTTGGAAGGAATAAAACTCCTTGTTAATCATAATGTATGCCAGTCCCCTTAACTATTGAGACTAGACCGTTACGGCACAGGTTGTTCTTTACGTTTCCTCTACTTTTTTGGTCTTCCTCTGTATTATTTTGTGCTGGGGATGTGTCTTTCTGGTGGACAGAAATTACCTTGTTGTCACAATTCTCAGAGAAGTACTTCTCTGCAGAGAAGAAGAAATAATGTGGGTTTTGTTGTTGTTGTTGTTTCCCCAGCATAATCTTCTCACCACAACAGCATCTCTTTGTTGGAAAGAACTGACCTGGAAGTACTAATGGTTGTGGAAAGGTAAACTTGTAGCATGAATGTCGGGTTGTATTGTTTCTTTTGTAATTCAGCTTTACACATTGCTTGTCTCCGCTATTAAATGCTTTAAAATGAAATTCTACTTTGTTTATGTTTTCAAATTAATATACTGAAGATGTTGGGTTAGAATGTCTTTTTCTTCACAACCTAGAGGTTTTGGAAAAAGTGTGACAAGCTTTACGATTTTGATCCTTGAGTGTCATAAATCGGGAATTTTACATTTGAAAATCACTGTATGAGACTCTAATAAAACAAGCATCAGCTTGGCACTGTGTGTTATTTTAATCAGTCTTACCCTGGCAGAAAACACTCCTTCCCTCCAAGAAGAAGTAGTAGAGGTTTCTAGTCTTGGATGGACTGCTGCCCTATGCTTCACAGCATTAAAAAGGTCAAAATTGGTGAAAATGTTTTGGATTAGATTTTACCACTCTGCTACAAGTGGTGTAATTATTTATGCCTTTGATAGGTAGTGGGATGAGGCTGGGAGTTAAGATTTCAGATGTGCCTAGGGCATGCTCAGGCAGCTTTTTGCCATCACGCTAGCGCATTTGCAATAAACCATCATTCTTCAGCCCTGTCCCAAGCTGAGGCACCGTCAGCACCTACACGCACAATGCTGGTCTAACACGTAACACTGTGTTACTGGTTGTTACTTTAGCAGTAGCAACGTGTGGCTGTCTGACGGGGTAACGTGTCTGGCAGAATGAGGCGATGTTCTAAAAGAGTCAGATGATAATGCAACACGGGGTCTGTTTGGCTTGTTCCCACCGTGGTGCACAGATTATCCACCCTATATGCCTCTGTATTCATTCTCGCACTCCCATCAGCAGTGAAAGAATGCTTTCCCTCCAAGAAGAAATGGGGTTGAGAAACTGGTTCCATTTACGGCGTTCTCCTCAGTCCTGTCCCACAAACCGTGGTACAGGCAGAGTGCACCAGGGTTCGGTCCCTTCTGCTGGGGGGCTGTACAATGAGATGAACAGCGGTGAGGACCAGGGAATGGCTAGAGAGTTGACCAGATGGAGAACAAGCCATAAATAAGGGAAGATATCCATGAGTTGATCTTCTTTAGCACTGGTTCTGTCAGGAGCGGGAGGATGTCCCACTTCCCTGATCTTAGATGCAGCTGCATAAGAAAGGGCCTTTACCCTGCAAGAGCTGGGCTGGCTGAGGCTACAACCTACACACAAAGACATTTTGATGTCTCAGTCCAGAAAATGCCATTACAGAATTACGGGCAAGATGTGCATCCATTTTGGAAAATCATTTTAGACGATAAAGAACATGGGTTAATGAAATCTAAACAAAAATGTTTTTTATTTTAACTGGGATAGGCATTCTTTTGACTTTGAGAAAGCACCTTGTTCTTTAAAGCAGTGGCCACCTTCTAAAAGGAAAGGGAAAGGTACTTAAAAAAGAACAAGCAGAAACAAGCAAGCTCTTCCCTCTCTTCCCCTTGGCATCCCATAAACCCTGGAAAAAGCCACACACTTGCATCTGTTGTCCTAAAAGCGGATTCGGTACACGGTGTGCAAGAGAACAATCTCACACAGGCGGGAGAGATACTGTTTTATTCTGCGCAAGGTGCTCCGTGGACTTTGCACAAATCAAGCAGGCTGGATTCATCAGTTGTGTCCCTTTTATGCAGTAACAATTGCATCTAATTTATTAAACTACTCCTACCTAATACATATTCAAACTATCTGATGCATGTGCGTAGCATTGTGTAACCCTGATGCATCGGATGCCTTCTCCGCACGCGCGGGGGTCTCGGCTGGCCTTCGGTGGTCTTTTGAGGAGTTATCCCCTCCTCACTTTGACCGCTCAGTCGCTCTGTATCGGGTCAGCACTCCATTTTCCTGCCAAGAGGGACGCGCCATCCATGAGGAAGAGCAGAAAGGATCAGCTCTGGTGCTCCAGGTGAGGCACCGTTAAACAGGAAGACTAGAAAAGATCAGACTGATCTTGGCTAACTGACTAGATTTAAACCAGGACTTTCTAACCTACCACAGGGTTTTCTGTATCTGACATCACTTCCAGCGGTACCTGGGCTCGTGGCACCGGTCCCGTATTGCTGGCACTGGTGACTGTGGACCTTGATGCTCCTAGCTGCTGAAGTCAGCGTGATCAGGCCGGAGAGCTCGTGGGTGAGGGAAGTCGGAACTGGGAAAGGCTTCTCCGTTTTTCCTCCTCCCGCAGGACATTTTTGTGCTACTTACCCGCTCCCTCCCCAAAAGGGGGGATCTCCTCTGCCCTGGTGCTGCTTGTCCTGCTGCTGGCTTTGCTTTATTAGCGATTTACTTTCTTGGGGAGGATAAGTTTGTATGAAAATACTGTATAGACACCCGGTGCTCCTCCGATTGATGGTTGCTGTTACGGCTTGTTGGCAATTACAGTTGCACTAGAGAGAGAGAGAGAGAGCTACCTCACTAGATGCACAGTGTCCGTGTCCCTCCCGGCCCCCGGCCCCCCCCCCCCCCCCCCCCGGCAATCTGTGGCAGAGCGGAGCGGTTCAGGGGAGGAAGCCCCCATGGCCGTGTGTCGCAGGGGAGGCGAGGGACCCCCCTTTGTCTGCCGCCTCGCCCCCCCCGCCGGGGCAGCTCCCCAGGGCTTTCTGCAGCGTGACGCCGCTGTCAGTCAGTCCCCCCCCGCTGTGAGGGCAGCGCTGTCAGTCAGTCCCGGGGCGGACCAAAGGAGGTCCTCCCGTGCCCCCGCCACAGGGGGGTCGCCGCCAGGACAGAGCCAGCCCCGGCCCCGGCCCCGGCCCAGCCCTGGGGCTCTCCTGCTGCCCTTCCCGGGCACCAGCGCAGCCTGCCGGGACAAGGGGACCCGAGGACGGACGGACGGACGGACGGAGCGGCGGGTGGCTCCCGGCGGAGAGAGCTTCCTCCAGAGGAGAGCCCTCGTCTCCGGGAGCTTCCTTGGAGCAGCCTGGGGCCGCTGCCCGGCTGTCACTGCGGCTGGCAGTCGGTCGCCGAGGCGAGCTGCCCCGGAGCCGGCCCGGCCCGCAGCGGAGCGGAGCGGCAGGTCTCGGCCCGGGGGCAGCGCTGTTGCCGAAATCCGGAATAAGACTCCTTGACGGCAATGAGAAGTTAAGAAGCAGGCACTCCTTTATTGCAGCGCTGGGCACACAGGGGATCACTCCACCTAGTGTGTGCACCTGTCTGGTTTAATCATGCAGGTTAAATACACACCTGTTATACATAGTCACTAAATTTCTGGGAAATGTCATACATAATCATCAACTGTCCGACAAATCATTAGCATATGTAAATGTCCCTTTACACAGGCGTGGTGAAGTCTCTGGTGGTCTTCAGGAGCCCTCTGGTGGTCTTCCGTAGTCTTCTTCACTTTGTCCGAGAGTTGACCTCTCTTATGTGATTCTGCGCAGTACCATTTTCGCCATCATGTATTAGATTGACATAAAAAGTACATTCAATGTTAATTCTTGAATTTAACGTTTCTAGTGATTGGCCCTCAGTCACACCACCTTATCAATATTCTTATACTAAAACATTCATTGGTTAATCTTACTTAATGCCACTAACTGGAACCTTGATCAAAGTGGGGCTTCTAAGCAACAGAACTAAGGTCCACAACGATCTCTCTTAGTTTCTTAGGACAAAACACTACAAACTAACTAATCGGTTGAAGTTTCTATGGTTAACCAATCTTAGACAATACTTATTTCTTATGACTGTATACAGCACATTTTGTACGTTCCTAAGTTTCGACGAGTACATTGCGAGCTTCAAACCCCTATATTCTACAGTCTTCACCTTTTGATCGAACCCAGTTTATATAAAATTTTAACTTACCAGAATATTTGTAACAGCGCCACCCCCAGCCCTTTCCGAAGCGGCCTGGGGAGCGCCGCGGCCAGAGCGGGCGAAGAGAGCCGGGGGCGGCAGTTGGCGGGGAAGGGCGGCGTGGCCCTGCCCGCTCCAGAGGGGAGTTCGGCCGGGGGAAGGAGCCAGGCGACGGTAGCAGAAAGCCACGTCCTCTGCGCTCGCCAGCAGGGATGTGGAGACCCAGAGAGAGCTCCCACGCAGCCTCAGGGCGTGCCAGAGCCTGGCCCTGGGAAGGGCTGGCAGGAGCGGGACCAGCCCTGTGAGGTGGGACCGAGGGGACGACCTGCTCAGCTCAGCTCAGCCCAGCTCAGCTCAGCTCAGCCCACCGGCAGAGCTCCGGGAGGCAGCAGGAAGGGGAAAGCACACCCGGGACTCTGAGAGCCTCTGGCTGCTGGAACCGTGCTCTGCCCTCCCCGAGGCAGACACAGGAGCCAGAAAGCACCCGAGAGCCGGGGGACCCTGGATCCTCCCGCCGCCGGGGGGAAAGGGAAAGGGGAAGGGA
The DNA here is from genome assembly GCF_964188355.1 of Buteo buteo. Lineage (NCBI taxonomy): Eukaryota > Metazoa > Chordata > Aves > Accipitriformes > Accipitridae > Buteo > Buteo buteo. The sequence continues at coordinate 329,854 of NC_134190.1, read as the reverse complement.
AAAAAGGGAAAAGGAAAAAAGGGAAAAGGGGGAAAAGGAAAGGGAAAAGGAAGGGGGAAAGGAAAAAAAGGAAAGGGAAAGGGAAAAGGAAAGGAAAAAGGAAAGGGAAATTGAAAGGGAAAAGGAAAGGGAAAGGAAAAAGGAAAGGGAAAAGGAAAGGGAAAAAAGGGAAAAGGAAAGGGAAAGGGAAAAGGAAAGGAAAGGAAAAAGGAAAAAGGAAAAAAGAAAAAAGAAAAAGGAGGCCAGGCTGGGGGCAGCAGGCGAACCCCCTCCTCCCCTTCCCAGGTGCCTCTCAACAAGACGCATGAGGCTCCGGAGGTGGAAGGCCAGTCCAGGGAGGACGTGGAGCTCGGGCCAGCTGTGCCAGAGGTGTTGCCATGGTCAGAAAGGCCTACCCCTGTATTACGACCGCCTCCCCAAGGAAGCCAAGATGGCTTAGGGGTGTGGGTGACTCCCTTCTGAGGGGAACAGAGGGTCCGAGATGCCAGACAGAGCCTCCTCTTAGGGAAGCCTGCTGCCTCCCTGGGGCCCGGGTTCAGGGCAGCACTGGGAAACTTCCCAGCCTGGGACGGCCCACGGGCTATTGCCCACAACTGCTCTTCCGCCTGGGTGGCGACGAAGCTGCAACGCGTGGTCCAAGGGCGATCGAAAGAGACTTCGGGGCCTTGGGATGGTTGGGAGGGGAATCTGGAACACGGCTTATTTTTCCCTCTCTCCTTCCAGTTGCGGGCAGCGACACTGGAAGAAAGAGGTGGACCTGGTCTCTTAATACGTGGGTTGTGGCTGGTGTCCCCGCCAGAGTTTTGGGTTTTTCGATAATAGGGTGGCCGGCACGGCCCCAGGCCTGCTGGTGTCAGATGGGCTTCGCCTTTCTCAAAGGGGGAAGGGGGGTCTTGGCTCACGAGCTAGCGGGGCTCATTGGCAGAGCTTTAACCTACACGCGAAGGGATGTTATGGAGGCACACACAGTCAAATCCAACAGGTGTTAAAGCTCAGCTTTATTCTTTAGTAAAAAGTTAGTTAGAACTCCAGTAACATTTTGTAAACCACAGGCTCAATGATGTAAGGGGAATTAATACTACACAGCCGACTTAAGAATTTTTAAGATTTAAAATGATGACTCAAAACGTGCGTATCACTCACCTAAAAGTTGAGGGCTCTCTACCTTGAGGAGTTACCTCAGGCAGCGTCCCGACCCAAGGAGGAGTCTCTGACTGCAGATCCGCTGCTCTTGGGAGGACTGATTCCAAAATGTCCTCCAGCGGGATCCTCTTTATACCCTTGTCGAATCTGATCTGCGATCTCTGGTACTGAAAGCAGAGGTCAAAAGACTGGGAGATGCCTGGGAGTCACAGGTGGATCCCGGAGGGGAGAGCTTCCTCCAAAAAATAAAAAATCTCAAGGATAGCTTCCTTGGAGGACGCTGTGGCTGCTACCTGGGATCTGATGTCCCTATAAGAAAAGGAGAAGGGTGAATGTTAAATTTCCCTGAGCAGAACTAGCACAACAGTCTAGGGGAAAAAAAAAATCAAAACTGGGACTATAACAGTGTAGGAGACTGAGCCGTTTGTCAGACAGGGCTCTGAAATTTAATAGAAGCCATTAGGGCATGTGGAGAACTAGGGGTAAATTGGTAAACTGGACTAAAAGTGCAAGAATGCAGGCAGAGACCTGATAAGCATCCCAGTGATTTTGGGGGACTCAGACAAGCTCTGCTAACAAAATTTTAATGATGCACTTCCAATTAGTGTCCTTGTAGGTCAAATGGCCCCTGATAGCAGAAATTAAAAAAAAAAAAAAAAAAAAAGAAAAAGAGAAAAAAAAGAAGAGGAGCAAAGCAACAAGAGGATGATTTATTGGCAGTCGCTTTTGCAAGGAGTTTACAAGTGAGATAAGGATTAGGAAGAAAGATGATCAGGTACAGGGTCTGAACTAAGACCTAGAAAAAGAGAAGGAGAATGTGAAGGAACACTAGAAGAAAATGTTACTATTGTGGAAACCTGGGATATGTGCAGCAAGAAAAATATTTTTCTAAACGTGTCCCTGAATGACCAGGGAAGTTAATGGATGAGGTAGTGCCTTTGGCTACAGTGGTCAAGAAGAAGAAAGAGTTAAGGAAGAGGGATGTTAAAGGAAAGAGGAATCAAGTGTATTTGTGGCTGTGCTGAGAGAAGCCTTTGAAGTAAGCAGGGGGAGAGGACTGATGGGGACCAGAGGAACCTCTCCCAGCAGAACCTCTGGTTAAAGCAAAGCTGGGAGATGAGGAAACAGATTTTTTAGTCAACACCGGGGCTACATATTCGGTCTTAAATACACTAGAAGGAAATGTAAGTAACAAAAGCATAAATGTCATTGGTGCGACAGGGACTCGTGAGACCTGGCCATTTTTCAAATCCCTGAAATTTAAACTTGGAAAACAATGGGTTACTCACCAGTTTTTATATTTGCCAAATTCTCTGAAAACTTTACTGGGTAGAGATTTACTTGAAAAGGTAGAAGCTGAAATCAGATTCAAGGATGGGGAAGTTGAAATTTTAATCCCAGAATCTAAATATGTCGAAGCCATAGCCTTGTTGTTACAGGATACAAACCCCAAAAGGGACAAGATACCTTGAGAAATAGAAGATGCAGTGATCCCCATCGTTTGGGCAGGAGAAGTTCCAAGAAGGTCTAAGAGAGCAGAACCAGTAAGAATTGATCTAAATCTAGGATCGTCACCTGTAAGAATTAAACAATACCCTTTAAAATTAGAAGTGAGAACTGGCTTGGTACTAATAGTTCAAAAATTCTTAAAATATAAGTTGCTAATAGAATGTGAGTCAAAATATAATACACCTATCTCACCAGTAAAGAAAGCTAATGGAAAAGATTACTGTTTAGTCCAGGATCTTAGAGCAATAAATCAGAGAGTACAAGATATACATCCAGTTGTTGCAAACCTGTGTACGTTACTAAATACCCTCACCATTGGACAAAGCTTTTTGCTTTTGAATGGGAAAATCCTGAACCAGGGCAAAAGACACAATATACTTGGACAGTTCTACCACAAGGCTTCAAGAATAGCCCAACTATTTTTGGAAATCAGCTGGTGAATGAATTAGAGATTTAGAGAAAAGAAAACGGACAGAGAACTGTATTACAATATGTAGATGACATCTTAATTGCAGCGGAATCTTGGGAAATTACTGTGTGTGTACCACACACGGTAGTCACAGTTTCGGAACAAAAAGGGGGGCATTGCTTGTCCCTCAGCCGTATGCTGAAATACCAAGTGGTACTACTAGAACAAGATGACATCAATCTCAAGACCACTTCAGTTACAAATCCTGCAGTATTCCTCTCCAGTGATTGAGCGGAGAGTTCACTAGAACACGATTGCTTACAAACTGTAGAGGAAATATATGCTAGCCGTCCGGATCTTAAAGACGTTCTGTTAGAAAATCCAGACTGGGAGTTATATACTGACAGCGGTGGTTTTGTTCGCGATGGGAAGAGACTGTCAGGATATGCTGTGATGGCCTTAGATGGCATAGTAGAGGCATGAGCCTTATCTCCCAAAACATCAGCCCGAAAGGCAGAACTAATAGCCTTTTAACTCAAGCATTGGAACTGAGTAAAGGGAGAAAGGTTAATATCTGGACAGAGTCTAAGTATCCTTTTGGAGTTGTACATGCCCATGGAGCCATCTGGAAAGAGAGAAGACTACTATCAGCACAAGGAACTGAAATCAAGCGTGCTGCACAAATACAAGAACTATTACAGAGCATTCAAAAGCCGATGGCAGTAGCAATAATGCATTGCAAAGCCCACAAAACCGGAAAAAACCCACCAGAAATAGGTAATCAATTGGCACATGAAACTGCCAAAGAGGCTGCAGAAACAGGCATCATGGCATTATTACCAGAAAAATAAATAACTTTACTGGAAACACCACCTAAATATGATAGTAAAGATGCTAACTTAATAAAGGCCTTACAGGCACAAGAACAAACAGATGGGTGGGCTGTCACACCCACAGGGCAAATAATAATCCCACCCTCATTAATGAGAGAAATTGCTAAACGAGTACATAATAAAGAACATTGGGGAACTGAAAATTTAGTAAAACATCTTCAAAAGATAGTTATAAGCCGAGCAATGACAGAAATTATCCAATCTATCATGGAAAAATGTGAAATTTGTTGTAAAAATAATCCAAATACCAGTAATAAAATAATTTTGGGGGGTTACAAAAGGAGGAAATTCCCCAGGAGACTATTGGCAAATTGATTTTACAGAACTGCCTAGAAAAGGGGGATATAGATACATTCTTCTTCTAGTTGATACTTTTACTGGATGGCCAGAAGCTTTTCCCTGTCACACCAACTAAGCTAGAGAAGTAACTAAAATCTTGTTGAAAGAAATTATCCCGAGGTTCAGTATCCCTTTAGGAATGTCCTCAGACAGAGGACCACATTTTGTTGCTGAAGTTATAAAACAGTTGAGTGAAAACTTAGCCATAACATGAGATCTCCATAGCCCTTATAGGCCACAATGAAGTGGAAAAGTAGAAAGAATGAGCTATACACTTAAACTGCAGATCGGGAAAATATGTCAGGAAGCATCAATGACTTGGATACAAATGCTACCTTTAGCGCTGTTAAGAATTAGAATACAACCTCGTGGTAAAAACAGCTTGAGCCCTTGCAAGTTACTTTATGGAAGGTCTTACCAGGCCCCACATATACCAGGAACAATTCACATTAAAGGGGAAATGGACTTGAAAAATTACTTAATGTCCTTGGGAAAGACTTTACAGGAATTGCAAAAGTATGTGACGACAAGCAGGCCCTTGGAACTGGATACACCAGTCCATCCATTTCAACCTGGAAACTTGGTCTGCATCAAGTTGTGGAATTTGGAGCTGCTAACTGAAAAGTGGAAAGGACCATTCCAATTACTCTTGACAACTTACACAGCTGTCAAGGTCCAGGGGAAAGGCCCGTGGATTCATTATTCCAAGATTAAAAGGGCTCCAACCTCATGGACAGTTGAACAAGAGTCTCCCCTTAAATGGAAATTGAAAAAGTTATGACTGATTTTTATGACTTGTTTGTAACAATTACGGTAGCAATGAGTCAAGTGTGCCAGATACCATCTTGGGATCAGAACCTCCATTTAATCTTAACACAGAATATAGCTCGAATACTCCACAAAAGTGATTGTTGGATTTCTACCCAAATGCCAGCCTCCGGACAAAGCTAAGTTCTACCCTTGATAGGAGTGCCACTGCCAATAAATGTATCATTATTTAACAATCCACAATATGGTAAAGGACATCCAGACAATGCATGGTGGCCAAGCCTCTCTGGAAAAAGACAAGAAGGAAGGTTATAAGTTACCATCACAAAAGATAACCTGAATTCCACTGTATGCTTATATGGGCCAGGTAATGACTCTCTAAGTTCCTACACCCTTAAGTCTGGAGAAGATGGGTGTGATGATTACACTGCTAGATGAAATGACAAAAGTTTTGTAGGATGTTTCCCAGGATGTACCAGGACCAGATCATATTGGAGGCCCGCACTAAGTCATACGGACACATCAAATCACTTTGGCCTCCAAGTCCCAGAAGGAAGCGGTTGGTATTGGTTATGCGGAACACGTGCTCGAAAAGTACTACCTCCCAATTGGCAAGGAGCATGCCCATTAGGAGCCGTAGTCCCCAATATAACAATAATTGACAGATTGCATGAATAGAGCGAATGGGTAAAAACTTTTCTCAAACAAACCAGGAAGGTTCATAATCCCATTATAGATCATTCCTCAGGATTCCATAGTTTTGCCAGATGGTTTATCCCTTGAATTGGAGTTAGTGAATTGGAAAAGGCAATAGTAAATACATCACCTGTTATAGAGGACATTGAAAACAGAACCACCAGTGCCATACAGGCATTATAAATTGAAATATCTAGTTTGTCTCATGTAGTAATGCAGAATCGAATGGCCCTTGACTTACTACTGGCTTCACAGGGAGGTGTTTGTACAATTGTTAATACGAGCTGCTGTACATACATAGATCAAAGTGGCAGAATTTCTACTCATCTAACAGAGATTTGGAAACAAACAAAGATCTTACATCAGGTTACGAAGGACAATACGTCCTGGGGATTTGAAGACTTATGGCACAAACTTACCTCATGGCTACCTAATTGGATTTGGTTGAAAAATCTATTCATTATTGCAATAATTGTAATCTGTGTGTGCATCTTAGCCTGTGTAATGATTCAGTGCTGTAGCTGTTATAACCAAGTGTACATGAAAATTAAGACTGGGTATTGAGGCTTTGGATTTGTAGGTCCAAAGTCTCAATAAAAGGGGGGGAGTTGATGCCTTGAATAAAGGCATGAGAAGGAAAACTTCACTGTATCGCTGGAAAACTTCACTGTATTGCTGCAGTGACGAACGTTTGCTTGCTTGAATAACTTTGAAATTTTGGTATGTACTAATTAGATAAGAAAACCTTGAGCTTTGTCAATGGTATGTGCTAAAGTCACCAGCAGACAGGAGGCCTCGGGCCTGATATGCGTCAACAGAGAAGAAGTCTTGGGCCTTGATGATAAGCTTTTGAGTTCTGCTGAATTTTTGTAATTAAAACTTGCCAAGGCCAGCTGACTAGGAAAAAGAGATGACCCGCCCTGTGTATGACCAAAGGGCGGGCACTATGTAAATGGTAATAGGAATTTGTATATGACTGGAACAATATAAATTTTGCTTGCTGTAGGTAATGGTGTGCAAGCTAGGTGGAGCAATCCCCCATGCACCCAGCGCTGCAATAAAGAATGCCTGCTTTCTAAAACTCCAAAATTGAGTCTTAGAGAGGTTCTTCGACTGGCTTTTTCACTAACAGTCTTGCCACACCCGATGAGGAGAGGAGAACTGAGTGGACTCCAGTGCGCACCGACCCATTGATCGGGGACTCCATCGGCTCCTCTCCTGCAGTCAGGAGGTAAGCGCACAATGGTGCAAGCGCAAAGCAAGCAAAGCGCTGTTGGAAAAGAGATATTTTCTGATAGATAAATAAGGGATGAAGGAAAAGTCTTTTGGAGAGTAGCAAGCATTTGGGGACATTTTGTCCTGTTTGGGCTCTCTGTAAGATGCATCAGGAAAGTTATGCAGCAGGAGCATAATTTCCTTCCTACACATTGATTTGTAACAAAGGGAGACGTCCCTCGTTTTGGTGTATGAAACACTGGGTTCGTTTCTACACATTGTTTCTGTAATGAAGGGAGACGTCCCTCATTTGCTGTACAGAACGCTGGTTTAGAATCCGTACCGATATGGGCAATGCGACTTCCCAGGAGACTCCCCTTTGTTCTCCCTTAGGATGCATCCTGAAAAATTGGAAAAAGTTTGGAGAGGATCCCCTAAAGAAAGATAAATTAAAAGCTTATTGTGCACAATGGTGGCTGATGTATGAATTGGAGGATGGAGAAAATGGCCAGAGAATGGATTGCTGAATTATAACACTATTTTACAATTGACGTTTTGTAGAAAGATGATAAATGGGGTGAAGTTGCGTATGTTGATTTGTTTTTTAAGATGTGATCATGAAAACTGTAAAAACATAGATTGTTGATGGATGATGCTTATAGAATGTATTAGCAGAAAGTATTAATGGAAAGGGAAAGAAAGAATTGTTGTATTGGAAAAGAATGTAAAAGGCAGTGTGTTAAGGACGGTGGGGAGGCTGAAGATGTGCAGATGTTGGTCCCAGAGGGGAATCTGGTAAATGTAGAAGGAAGGGATGAGAAAAGGAAATCGCAGGATAGTAGTGATTATCCTTTCTATTATTGTAGTATGCATTGCCATTAGTTGTGTTAAAAGAATGATTGTAAGATCTATCTCTCAGGTAAGGGTTCACCTAGAAACTGAGGAATACATAACTCTACCAAAGCAGACGGACACAACTTATACCAATACATTGGTCAAGGAGGACATACATATGGTTGAATTGTGACTCAGGTCACAGGGTGGATTGTATGGATTGTCCGGCTCATAGCTCCCAAACAAGTTTCACCATGTCTAGTGCACACAGGCGGCTCATGGGGGGTTACAAAAGCAACCCAGCCTTGGGTTGCCTTGAGGCCCTGTCTCTCTGCAGAGACGACTCACTCACGGGGAGCTGTGTAGACAGCTTAGCCCTGGGTTGTCTGACAAGCCCTAAACTAAACAGGGCGGTGACTGAACCATTCAAAGAACCAAAACCTGAATTGAGCCTTGGAATCCCTTAACAAATAGTATGCCCTGAGTCTCAATCCAGCCACTATTCAGTTGCCCGAGGAAGAAGGAACAAAAACCACCACCACCAACAAAACCCCCAAAAAGGGAAAGGGAAAGGTATCCTGTGCACTATTTTTGGAGCATGTCTAACTTGTGCGCAGGAGGAGGCACTGAAATCTGATATGGCAAAGATAATGGGTGCAGCCGATCTCATTGAAGCTACAAAATTCAGTGCACTAGAAACTAAAGTGACCAAAACTGCTTTAGAGGCAGGATTGAAAATAAGTGTGGCCTTCAGTGTTCATAATGGACAATTGGAGGTTGAAAAGACATTTTTGAAAGATGAATTAAATTCTGAAAGGGAGAAGAATAGAAAATTGCTCGAAAAATTAAATTTGTTGTTAGGAAGACCAGCCCACTTCCAGCTCAAGAGCAGGGAGTGAGAATTTTAGCCCAATCTCAGGGAGAACGAGGGGACAGCATCCCATTATACAAGCTCCCTTGAGACGGACAATAGGGCTGGAGGGACAGCCAGTTTTTGTACATGTCCCGTTCACGACCTCAGATCTATTCAACTGGAAGCAATCAGTGGGGTCCTATCAAGAAAATGTGGACGCAATGCCCACCGAAAGAAAAATTATTTGCTGAATCCTCAAGGAAAATGGGGCCAGAATCAAATACTAACCTAATTATGCTAGGGACATCTGATACTGAGTAAAGGGGACTGGGGAGAATACTGAGATTTCCCCAGCCAATCCCCTGGTTCCCATAAAGCTGGGGAACAAAGTTACAAATTTCCTGATAGATTTCATAAAAAAAATTTCATTCCATAAAGCAGGGTTGCTGTTTTAGGGTGGTTTCGCAGATTCCCGAGAAGGCAAACACACACACTGACTATAAGGGGAAAAGCAAGCATTTATTAACTACAGACATGCATTATGCTAAGGGTATCTTGTAAAGCAAATTAACGTACCGACCTGAGGACTGTGAGGAAGATGGACCATCCATACATTCTTGTGCTGTCTTGCGCCATGATCTCAGCCCAGCAATCGGTAGGTGCTGGCTTTACGTGGGCGTCCCCACGGAGGCAATGGTGGCCTCGCTGTACACCAACCCCATGCTCTTCGGAAAAATCCCGGTAATTACACATTTGCAGAGGAATGGGTTTTGGCACACGTGGCCAGCGGGTGCCAAAACACTCCTCAGTTGCAACATAGGGAGCCTATGATGCATGCGCTCGCTGGCCAGGCACGCTGCACGAGCCATAGCCACCCTGTCTATTGGTTCATGGGCTTTGTACACGTGGCATATTGTCATAATCCAGCAGTCACGTGCCAACCATGCTCACAGATGGGCTGAACAAGTGTATTCCAGCAGACCACACCTACAGGATGAACCCCTGCCTGATGCAGAAGTAGAGCTCTTCACTGATGGCAGCAGCTCTATGCTGGAAGGAAAACGAAGAGCTGGATACGCAGTGGTAACAAATGCCCAATCACTAGAGACTAAGGCACTGCCTAGCAACACATCCGCTCAAAGGGCTGAATTAATAGCATTGATGCGAGCTCTAGAACTAAGTCATGGAAAAAGAGTAAATATATATATACACACAGATTCTGAATATGCATTTGGGGTGGTGCATGCAATTTGGGAGCAATTTGGAAGGAAAGAGGACTGTTAAACTCACAGGGAATGTCAATAAAATATGGGACTGAAGTTATGAGACTGCTGCAAGCGGTTCTCTTACCAAAGGTTGCAATAATGCATTGCAAAGCCCACCAAAAAGGAAATAGTGAAATTATAAAAGGAAATTGGAAGGCTGATTGTCTTGCTAAAAGGCAGCTCTAAAGGAGCCAAAATTTGAAGAAGCTTTAATTCCAGGGCCTCATTTAGAATTACCACCACCAAAATATACTGAGAAGGAAGATTAATTAGCAGAACAGACAGACTGCTCCAAAAATGGACAAGATTGGTGGATAACACCGTTAACGCCATTATTGATTCCTGAAAGAATGATGGAAACTTTGCTCAAGAGATTACATCAGGAGATGCATCCAGGAGAAGACGCATTGACAATAACTGCAAAAAGAAATTTTTTTGGACCAAAGATACAAAGGATAGCAGACATGGTAGTAAAAAAAGTGTACCATCTGCTGTGCTAATAATCCAAAAATTGGGAAAAAAGTTATAGGAGGAATTGTGAAACAAGGAATAACTCCTGGGGAATACTGGCAAATAGATTTTTCAGAGCTACCTAGCCATAACCAATATGAATATTTATTGATATTGGTAGATACCTTTTCTGGCTGGCCAGAGGCTTTCCCTTGCCATACCAACAAAGAGCTAGAGAGGTAATTAGAATCTTATTGAAGGAAATAATACCCCAATTTGGTATTCCAGAAGGAATCTCCTCTAATAATGGGCCTCATTTTATTGCAGAAGTCATGCAAGAGGTTTCTAAATTTTTACAGATTAAGTGGGAATTGCACACCCCTCGGAGGCCACAATTTCACAATTTTCACAATTTTCTTGACAACTGTGTCAAGAAAACACACCTTAAATGGGTAGAAATTTTACCTATAACTCTTTTACCAATTTGAGTAACTCCCAGGGTCAAAGAGAAAGTAAGTCGTTTTAAGGTCGTTTATGGGAAAGCATATCCCATGAATCTTTCTAACATCACAGGAAACCAAATGCATATAAAAGGGCAGGCTGATGTTAAAGAGTATTTGATTTCTCTTTCGCATACTTTATCTACACTACACAGGTATCTAAATCAGAAGGTCTCTCTCCTCTTGGATAAAGGCGGAAAGGACCTTACACCATGTTATTGAAATCCTGTACTGCAGCCAAAGTAGGAGGAATGGACTCCTGGATTCATTACATGCGAGTGAAAAGAGCACCAGAACCAGATCAGGGAAAGTGGACAACCACAGACTGGGAAACTCAAATTTCAGCTAATCTGAGACCATTGAACTTTGAGAGAATGAAGAACCTGAATATTATAATATCCCATTTGGTACTAGCAGTAGGTCAAGAGAATTTGGTTTTACAGCTTATCCAGTCCTTTGGGCAAATCCAGAATGCTAGTGTAACCGCTTGTCTCCCTCCATCTGAGTTGGCAGACAATCCTTTAAATTGGGGAATATTACCTTCAGACTTAGAAAAAAGTTTTTCTAAGAAAGAAGAAGAACAACAATGGAAATAGGGTGGTTAAATAAAATGTTACATGGAACAGGATCGTCCCTTACTGGATGGCTGGCAAACCTAATTTAAACTTCGATCACTGTTGTCATTATTACAATCATACTTTGTGTTGTTTTAAGTTCTATCAAAAGACTGGTTTTACAAGCCACGGCTAGAGCATATATAACGATAAAATGAAGTAGTGAGACTTATGAGACTCATATGAAGAGATCTCATAGTCTCAAAGGGGGGTGTATTGGCTTTGTGTGGCAAGGTTTTGGTAGCGGGGAGGGGTTACAGGGGTGGCTTCTGTGAGAAGCTGCTGGAAGCTTCCCCTGTGTCCAACAGAGCCAATATCAGCTGGCTCTAAAACGGACCCGCCGCTGGCCAAGGCCGAGCCAAGCAGTGATAGTGGTAGCACCTCTGTGATAACATATTTAAGAAGGAAAAAAAAGTTGCTGGGACAGACAGAAATGGCAGCCGGAGAGAGGAGTGAGAACATGTAAGAGAAACAACCCTGCAGACACCCAGGTCAGTGAAGAAGGAGGGGAGGAGATGCTCCAGGCACTGGAGCAGAGATTCCCCTGCAGCCCGTGGTGAAGACCACGGTGAGGCAGGCTGTCCCCCTGCAGTCCATGGAGATCCACGGGGGAGCAGATCTCCACCTGCAGCCCGTGGAGGACCCCACGCCAGAGCAGGTGGGTGTCTGAAGGAGGCTGTGACCCCCTGGGAACCCCGTGCTGGAGCAGGCTCCTGGCAGGACCTGTGGATCTGTGGAGAGAGGAGCCCATGGAGCAGGTTTTCTGGCAGGACTTGTGACCCTGTGGGGGACCCACGCTGGAGCAGTGTGCTCCTGAAGGACTGCATGCCGTGGAAAGGACCCATGCTGGAGCAGTTCATGAAGAACTGCAGCCCGTGGGAAGGACCCACGTTGGAGAAGTTCGTGGAGGACTGTCTCCCGTGGGAGGGACCCCACGCTCGAGCAGGGGAAGAATATGATGAGTCCTCCCCCCTAGGAGGATGAAGCAGCAGAAAATAACGTGTGATGAACTGACCGTAAACCCCATTCCCCGTGCCCCTGCGGGGGGGGAGTTGGTAGAGAATCCGGGAGTGAAGTTGTGCCCAGGAAGAAGGCAGGGGTGGAGGGAAGGTGTTCTGAGATTTGGTTTTATTTCTCATTACCTTACTCTGGTTGATTTGTAATAAATTGAGTTCATTTTCCCCAAGCTGAGTCTGTTTTGCCCGTGACAGTAATTAGTGAATGATCTCTCCTGTCCTTATCTCGACCCGCAAGCTTTTTGTTGTATTTTTCTCTCCCCTGTCCAGCTGAGGATGGGGGAGTGATAGAACGGCTTTGGTGGGCACCTGGTGTCCAGCCAGGGTCAACCCATCACACTCGGCCGGACCCGAAAAAATTTTTGATGGGGGCATGGCCAGCACTGAAAATATTTTTGAAGGGGGCTTGGCCGGCAGCGAAAAAATTTTCGAAGGGGGCTCGGCTGGCACCAAAAATATTTTCGACGGGGGCTCGGTCGGCCCCAAAAAACATTTTGAGGGGGGTCGGCTGGCACCGAAAATATTTTTGATGAGGGTTCGTCCAGCACCAAAATATTTTCGATGGGGTCTGGCCGGCCTTGAAAAAATTTCCGACGGAGGCTCAGCCAGCCCTGAAAAAATTTTCGACAGGGGCTCATCCGGCACTGAAATTGTTTTCGATGGGGGCTCGGCTGGCACCGAAAAATTTTCCACAGTGGCTTATCCGGCACTGAAAGTATTTTCTATGGGGGCTCGGTCAGCACCGAAAAAATATTCGACGGGCGCTCGTACTGCCCTGAAAAAACATATGACAGGGGCTCAGATGGCATCGAAAATATTTTCGCTAGGGGCTTGGATGGTGCTGAAAAAATTTTTTGACGGGGGCTCAAGTGGCCCCGAAAAAATTTCCGACGGGCTCAGATGGCCCCAAAAATATTTTCAATGGGGGCTCGGGTGGCCCTGAAAATATTTTCGATGGGGGTTCGGACGGCCCCGAAAATATTTTCGATGGTGGCTCGTCCAGCACTGAAAATATTTTTGAAGGGGGCTCGGCCGGCTCGGAAGAAATTCTCGATGGCGGCTCGGTTGGCACTGAAAATATTTTCAAATGGGGACTCGTCCATCCCGAATAAATCTTTGACGTGGGCTCGGCTGGCCCCGAAATAATTTATGACGGGGGCTCGGCCAGCGCCTAAAAAATTTATGACGGGAGTTCGGCCAATGCCTAAAAAATTTTCAAAGGGGGCTCGGCTGGCAGCGAAAATATTTTCGATGGGGGCTCTGCTGGCCCCGAAAAAATTTGTGAAGGGGGCTTCGCCAGCCCTGGAAAAATTTTCAACGGGGGCTCAGCCAGCCCCGAAAAAATTTCGACATGGGACTTGGCCGGCCCCGAAAAAATTTTCAACGAGGGCTCAGCTGGAGCGAAAAAAATTTCGACAGGGGGCTTGGCCGGCTTCTAAAAAATTTTCGACGGGGGCTCGGCCGGCCCCAAAAAAATTTTCAAAGGGGTCTCAGCCGGCAGCGAAAATATTTTTGATGGGGGCTTGGCCAGCACTGAAAATATTTTCGATCGGGGCTTGTCTGGCGCCGAAAATATATTCGACAGGGGCTTGGCTGGCACTGAAAATATTTTCGATGGGGCCTCTGCCGGCCCCAAAAAAATTTCCAATGGAGGCTTGTCTGGCCTGGAAAAAACTTCTGACTGGGGCTCAGCCGGCCCTGAAAAAGTTTTCGAAGGGGGCTCATCCGGCCCTGAAAAAATTTTTGACGGGGGGCTTGACCAGCACCAAAATTATTTTCGATGGGGGCTTGGTTGGCCGCAAAAATATCTTTGATGGGGGCTCGGCTGGCCCTGAAAATATTTTCGAAGGGGGCTCTCCCGGCCCCGAAAATATTTTTGATGGGGGCTCGACTGGCCCTGAAAAAAATTTCAATGGGGGCTCGGCTGGCCCCAAAATAATTTCCAATGGAGGCTTGGCCAGCCCGTAAAAAAATTTTGACAGGGGCTCATCCGGAACCAAAAAAACTTTCGACAGCAGCTTGTCCAGCACCATAAAATTCTCAACGGGGGCTCAGCCGGCACTGAAAAAAATTTTGACGGGGGCTCGGCTGGCGCCAAAAATATCTTCGACGGGGGCTTGGCTGGCCCCTAAAATATCTTCGACGGGGGCTCGGCCAGCACAGAAAAAATTTTTGATGGGGGCTTGGGCAGCTCCAAAAAAATTTTCGTTGGGGGCTCGGCCGGCGCCGAAAAAATTTTTGACGGTGGCTTGGCCGGCCTTGAAAAAATTTTTGATGTGGGCTTGACCGACTCTGAAAAAATTTTCAACGGGTGCTCGGCCAGCCCTGAAAAAATTTTCGACGGGAGCTCGGCTGGCCCCGAAAAAATTTTCAATGGGAGCTCGGCCGGCGCCAAAAATATTTTCAACAGGGACTCGGCCGGCTGCAAAAATATTTTCGACGGGGGCTCGGCCGGCGCCGAAAAAATTTTCGTTGGGGGCTCTGCCGGCCCCAAAAAAATTTTTGACGGGGCTCGGCCTGTCCCGAAAAAATTTTCGACTGGGACTCGGCCAGCACAGAAAAAATTTTTGACAGAGGCTTGGCCGGCCTTAAAAAAATTTTTGACGGGGGCTAGGCCAAAACCAAAAAAATTTTCTACAGGAGCTAGGCTGGCCCCGAAAAAATTTTCGACGGGAGCTCGGCCAGCACCAAAAAGTTTCAACAGGGGCTTGGCCGGCATCAAAAATATTTTTGACGAGAACCCAGCCGGACCTGAAAAATTTTTGATGGGGGCTTGGCCGGCACCAAAAAAATTTTTGACGGGGGCTCGGCCGAACCCGAAAAAATTTTCGATGGGGGCTCAGTCGGTATTTTCGAAGGGGGGTTGGCCGGCGCCAAAAAAATTTTCGACTGGGGCTCAGATGGCACCAAAAGTATTTTCAATGGGGGTTTGGCCGGACCTGAAAAAATTTTCTAAGGGAGCTCGGCTGGCACCAAAAAAAGTTTCAGTGGGGACTTGGATGGCCCAGAAAAAATTCCGACGGGGGCTCGGCCGGAACTGAAAATATTTTCGATAAGGGCTCAACCTGCCCCGAAAATATTTCCATGGGGGCTCGGCTGGCACCAAAAATATTTCCACGGGGGCTCGGCTGGTCCTGAAAATATTTTCAAATGGGGCTTGGCCGGCAGCGTAAAAATTTACGACGGGGGCTTGGCTGGCCCTGAGAAAACTTTTGATTGGGGCTTGGCCGGTCCCGTAAAAATATTTGATGGGGGCTCAGCCTGTACCGAAAAATTTTTCAATGGGGGCTTGGCCGGGGCCGAAAATATTTTCGATGGAGGCTCAGCTGGCAACGAAAAAATTTTTGATGGCGTCTTGCCGGCCCTGAAATAATTTTCAACAGGTGCTAGACTGCCGTCGAAAAAATTTTCGACGGAGGCTTGGCCAGCCCTGAAAAAATTTTTGACAGGGGCTCGACTGGCACCAAAAAAATTTTCAATGGGGGCTCTGACGGTGCCGAAAAAATTTTTGACAGGGGCTCAGACGGTACCGAAAATATTTTTGATGGGGGCTCGGCTGGTGCCGTAAAAATATTCGACGGGGGCTAGGCTGGCCCCCAAAATATTTTCGAATTGGGCTCGGCTGGCACCAGAAAAGTTTTCATTGGGGTTTTGGCTGGACCCGAAAACATTTTCTACTGCAGCTAGGTCCACCTCGAAAAACTTTTTGACAGGGGTTCGGTCGGCATCGAAAATATTTTCTATGGGGGCTCGGCCGGTGCCGAAAAAATTTTCGACAGAGGCTCGGCTGGCCCTGAAAAAATTTTTGACAGGGGTTTGGCTGGCACCAAAAAAATTTTCAATGGGGGCTCTGACGGTGCCGAAAAAATTTTCGATGGAGGCTTGGCCAGCCCCAAAAATACTTCTGAAGGGGCTTGGCCGGAACCAAAAATATTTCGACTGTGGCTTGGCCGGTCCTGAAAATATTTTTGAACGGGGCTCAGCTGGCAGCTTAAAAATTTACGACGGGGGCTTGTCTGGCCCTGAAAAAACTTTTGACGAGGGCTTGGCCGGTCCCGTAAAAATTTTCGACAGGGGGTCAGCTGGTACTGAAAAAATTTTTGATGGGGGCTCGGCTGGCGCCGAAAATATTTTCTATGGGGGCTCGGTCGGCGATGAAAAAATTTTTGACAGGGGCTTGGCTGGCACCGAAAAAATTTATGGTGAGGGCTCGGCTGGTACCAAAAATATTTTCGAAGGGGGTTTGGTCGGCGATGAAAAAATTTTTGACAGGGGCTTGGCCGGAGCCAAAAAAAATTTCAACAGGGTCTTGGCTGGCGCTGAAAAGAATTTTCGATGGGGGCTTGGCCGGTACGGAAAAAATTATTACTGGGGCTCAGCTGGACTCGAAAATATTTTCGACGGGGGCTTGGCCGGTACAGAAAATATTTTCGAAGGGAGCTTGGCCGGCGCCGAAAACATTTTCAACGGCGGCTCGGCCGGCCCCGAAAAAATTTTTGACGGGGGCTCGGCTGAAGCTAAAAAAATTTCGACGGGGGCTCGGCTGGCACCGAAAAAATTTGTGACAGGGGCTCAGCCAGCCCCGAAAATATTTTCGACAGGGGCTCGGTCAGCGCCGTAAAAATTTTTGACTGGGGATCGGCTGGCACTGAAATAATTTTCGATGGGGGCTTGGCTGGCCCCGAAAAATTTTTTGACAGCGGCTCGGCCAGCCCTGAAAATATTTTCAATGGGGGCTTAGCTGGCCCTCATAAAATTTTGGACGGGGGATCGGCCAGTACCGAAAATATTTTCGATGGGGTCTCGGCCGGCGCCAAAACCATTTTTGACGGCGGCTCGGCCGGCCCCAAAAAATTTTCGACTGGGGCTTGGCTGGCACTGAAAAAATTTTTGACCAGGGCTCATCCAGCACAGAAAAAATTTTCGACGGGGGCTTGGCCGGTTCTGAAAAAAATTTTGAGGTTGTTCGGCCGGCCCCGAAAAAATTTTTGACGGGGGCTAGGTTGGTCCTGAAAATATTTTCGAAAGGGACTTGGCCGGCACCAAAATTATTTTCGACGGGGGCTCAGCAGGCCCCGAAAAAATTTTCAACTGGGGCTCAGCTGGCACCGAAAATATTTTTGATGGGGGCTCGACTGGCAACAAAAATATTTTAGACAGAGGCTCGGCCAGCAACAAAAAAATTTTTGAAGGGGGCTCGGCCAACCCCGAAAAATTTTTGAAGGGGCTTCAGCTGGCCCTGAAAAAATTGTTGACGGGGATTCAGCTGGCCCCAAAAAAACTTTTGGCAGGGGCTCGGCCAGCACAGAAAAAATTTTCAATGGGGAGTCGGCTGGCCCTGAAAAAATTTTACACGGAGGCTAAGCTGCGCTAAAAGAATTTTCGATCGGGGCTCGGTTGGTACTGAAAATATTTTCGAAGGGGGGGTCGGCTGGCGCTGAAAAAATTTTCGACTGGGGCTCGGCTGGCACTGAAAAAATTTTTGACTGGGGTCTCGGCTGGCCCTGAAAAAATTTTCAAAGGGGGCTCGACCAGCACAGAGAAAATTTTCGATGGGGGCTCGGACGGACCCGAAAATATTTTCGACGGGGTCTCGGCTGGCAGCAAAAATATTTTTGACCGAAGCACGGCTGGCAAAGAAAAAATTTTCAATGGGGTCTTGGCTGGCACTGAAAAAATTTTCGATGGGGGCTCAGCCGACCCCGAAAAAATTTTTGACAGGGGCTTGGACGTCCTGAAAAAATTTTTGATGGTGATTTTGCCAGCCCTAAAAAATTTTGAACAGGGGATCTGCTGGTGCTAAAAAAATTTTCGACCGGGGCTCGGGTGAACCCTAAAATTTTTTGACGGGGGCTCCGGTGAACCTGAAAATTTTTTGATGGGGGCTCAGCCAGTACCGAAAAAATTTTCGAAGGGGGCTTGGCCAGCACTGATAATATTTTCGACAGGGGCTCGGCCGGTCCCAAAAATATTTTTGAAGGGAACTTGGCCAGCGCCAAAAAAATTTATGACTGGGGCTCGGCTGCACCCAAAAGTATTTTCGATGGAGGCTCGGCCAGCAACGAAAAGATTTTTGATGAGAGCTTGGCCGGTACAGATACTATTTTCGAAGGGGGCTCAGCCAGCCCTGAAAATATTTTCAATGGGGGCTCGGCTGGCCCTCAAAAAATTTTTGACAGGGTCTTGGCCGGTGCCGAAAATATTTTCAATGTGGGCTTGGACAGCACCGATAATATTTTTGACAGGGTCTCAGCCGGCCCCAACAAAATTTTCAACAGGGGCTCAGCCAGCACCGAATAAATTTTCGAGGGGGACTTGGCCGGCCCTGAAAAAAGTTTTCGACTGGGGGCTCAGACAGTAACGAAAATATTTTCGAAGGGGTCTCGGCTGGCGCCAAAAAAATTTTCAATTGGGGCTCGGCTGGCACCGAAAAAATTTATGACGGGGGCTTGGCCAGACCCGAAAATATTTTCGATGGGTGCTCGGCTGACAACAAAACTATTTTCGATGGAGGCTTGGCAGGTCCCAAAAAATTTTCAATGAGGGCTCGGCTGGTACAGATAAAATTTTGAAGGGGGCTTGGCAGGCCCTCGAAAAATTTTCGACGGGGGCTCAGCCGGCCCTGAAAATATTTTCGAGGGGGACTCAACTGGTCCCAAAAACATTTTCGATGGGGCTCGGCTGGCACTGAAAAAATTTTCGACGTGGGCTTGGCCGGCGGTGAAAAAATTTTCGACCAGTGTTCAGCCGGTCCTGAAAAAATTTTCGAAGGGAGCTTGGCCGGCGCCAAAAAAATTTATGACATGGGCTTGGCCGGAACCGAAAATATTTATGAAGGGGGCTCGGCCAACCCCAAAAAAATTTTTGACTGGGGCTTGCTTGGTACTGAAAATATTTTCGAAGGGGGTTCGGCCGGCACTGAAAATATATTCGACGGCAGCTCGCCTGGCAGCAAAAATATTTTCAACAGAGCCTCGGCTGGCAATGAAAATTTTTTGATGGAGGCTCAGGCGGCCCCGAAAAAATTTTGACAGGTGCTAGGCCAGCGCCGAAAATATTTTCGACTGCAGCTCGGACGGTGCTGAAAATATTTTCGACGGGGGCTCGGCCGGTCCAAAAAATATTTTCAAAGGGGGCTTGTCCGGCGCCGAAAAAAATTTCGACGGGTGCTTGGCCGGCACCGAAAATATTTTCGATGGGGTCTCAGCCGGCACCGATAATCTTTTCGATTGGGACTCGTCTGGCACCGAAAATATTTTTGATGGGGGCTCAGCCGGCACCGAAAATAATTTGGACGGGGATTGGCTGGCACCGAAAATATTTTTGACGAGGGCTCATCTGGCACCGAAAATATTTTCGAAGGGGGCTCAGCCGGCACCAAATATATTTTTGATGGGGGCTCGGCCGGCACCAAAAATGGTTTCAACGGGAGCTCGGCCGGCACCAAAAATATTTTTGACGGGACGTTGGCTGGTCCCAAAAATATTTTCGACTGGAGGTCGACCAGCACAGAAAATATTTTTGACGGGGGATTGGCAGGCACAGAAAATATCTTCTCGTGAGCTCGACCGGACCCTAAAATATATTCGATGGGAGCTCGACCGGTAGAGAAAATATTTAGGAAGGGGGCTCAGCTGGCGCCGATAAAAAATTTGACAGGGGCTCGGCCCTCACCGAAAATATTCTCGATGAGGGCTCGGCAGTGCCGAAATTATTTTCGAAGGGATCTCGACCGGCACCGAAAATATTTTTGACGGACCTGGGCCGGCACAGAAAAAAGTTTTGACGGGGGCTCAGCCGGCACAGAAAATATTTTCAACAGTTGCTCGGCTGGTCCCAAAAGTATTTTCGATAGGGGCTCGGTCAGTACCGAAAATATTGTCAAAGGGGGCTCGGACGGCACCGAAAATATTTTCGATGGGAGCTCAGCCGGCACCGAAAATATTTTCGACGGGGTTTGTCCGGCACCGAAATTATTTTCGACAGGGGATCGGGTGGCACAGAAAAAAATTTTGACAGGGGATTGTCAGTCACCGAAAATATTTTCAACGGGTAATTGGTCAGCACCAAAAATATTTTTGACTGGAGCTTGGCCGGTCCCAAAAACATTTTTGACAGGAGCTCAGCCGGTACCGAAAATATTTTCGAAGGGAGCTTGTCCGTCACTGAAAATATTTTCGACGGGGGCTCGGCTGGCACCAAAAATATTTTCAATGGGAGCTCGACCGGCACCAAAACTATTTTTGACGGGATGTTGGCCGGTCCCAAAAACATTTTCGTTGGGAGCTTGGCAGGTACAGAAAATATTTTCAACGGGGGCTCGGCCGGCACCTAAAATATTTTCGAAGGGGGCTCGGCCGGCTTAGAAAAAAATTTCGACGGGTGCTCAGCTGGCACTGAAAATATTTTCGACCGGAGCTCAGCCGGCACCGAAAATATTTTCGACAGGAGCTCAGCCGGCACCGAAAATATTTTCAACGGGTGCTCGGCCGTCAACTATAATATTTTCAACGGGGGATCGGCCTTCACCAAAAATATTTTTGACCGACGTCAGCCTGTCCCAAAAATATTTTCGACAGGGTCTCGGCCGTCACCAAAAATATTTTTGACTGGAGCTCGACTGGTCCCTAAAATATATTCGACTGGAGCTCGAATGGTACAGAAAATATTTTTGAAAGGGGCTCGGCCCGCACCAAAAATATTTTCTACGGGGTCTCGGCCGGCACGGAAAAAAATTTTGACGGGGTCTCGGCCGGCACCAAAAATATTTTCGACGGGAGGTCGGCTAGTCCCAAAAATATTTTCGACAGTGGCTCCCTCGGCTCCGAAAAAAATTTTGACGGGGGCTAGGCCATCACTGAAAATATTTTCGATGCAAGGTTGGCCGGTCCCAAAAATGTATTCGATGGGAGCTCGGCTGGTACCAAAAATATTGTCGAAGGGAGCTCGGTCGGCACCGAAAATATTTTCGAGGGGGGCTCGGCCGGTACCGAAAATATTTTCGAAAGGGTCTCGGCCGGCATAGAAAAAAATTTCGATGCGTCCTCAGCCGGCACCAAATATATTTTCAACGGGAGCTCGGCCGGCACCGAAAATATTTTCGATGGGAGGTCGGCTGGCAACTAAAATATTTTCAACGGGGGATCGGCTGGCACCAAAAATATTTTCGAAGGGAGGTTGACCGGCACCGAAAATATTTTTGATGGGGGATCGGCCGGCACCAAAAATAATTTTGACAGGGGCTTGGCCTGCACTGAAAATATTTTTGACGAGGGCTCGTCCGCCATCGAAAATATTTTCGTTGGGGCTCGGCCGGCACTGAAAATATTTCCAATGGGAGATCAGCCCGTACAGAAAATATTTTCTAAGGGGACTCGGCTGGCACCAAAAATATTTTCGACGGGAGGTCGGCCGGCTAGGAAAATATTTTCGATGGTAGCTCGGCCGCTCCCAAAAATGTATTCGACGGGAGCTCGGCTGGTACTGAAAATATTTTCGACTGCAGCTTGGCCGGGCACAAAAATATTTTTGACGGGAGCTCAGCCGGTACAGAAAATATTTTCGAAGGGGGCTCGGCCGGTACAGGAAATATTTTCGACGGGGGCTCGGTCGGCACGGAAAAAAAATTCAACGGGGGATCGGCCAGCACTGAAAATATTTTCAACGAGAGCTCGGAAAGCACCGAAAATATTTTCGACTGGAGCTCAGCCAGCACCGAAAATATTTTCGACGGGTGCTCGGCCGGCACCGAAAATATTTTTGATGGGGGCTCGGGCGGCACCGAAAATATTTTCGACGGGGGCTCGGCCAGCGCTGAAAATATTGCTGATGGGGGCTCAGCCGGCACCAAAAATATTTTCAACGGCAGCTCGGTTGGTCTGAAAAATATTTTTGACGGGAGCTCAGCCAGCACCGAAAATATTTTCGACGGGGGCTCGGCCGGCACTGAAAATATTTTCGAAGGGGGCTTGGCCGGCACCGAAAATATTTTCGACGGCATGTCGTCCGGCACCGAAAATATTTTCGACGGGGCTCGGCCAGCACCGAAACTATTTTCGATATGGGTTTGGCCGGCACCGAAAATATTTTTGATGACAGCTGGGCCGGTTCCAAAAATATATTCGACAGCAGCTCGGCCAGTCCAAAAAATATTTTCGTCGGGATCTCGGCCGGTACCGAAAAGATTTTCGAAGGGGGCTCGGCCAGCACTGAACATATTTTCAATGGAAGCTCATCCAGCACCGAAAATATTTTTGACGGGGGCTGGTCTGGTGCCAAAAATAGTTTGACGTGTACTTGGCCGGTGCCAAAAATTTGTTCGACGGCAGCTCAGCCGGCACCGAAAATACTTTTGATGGGGGCTCGGCCGGTGCCGAAAATATTTTCAACGGGGGCTCGGCTGGCACCAAAAATATTTTGGACAGCACCTTGGCCGGTTGTAAAAATATTTTTGACGGGGTCTCGGCCAGCACAGAAAATATTTTAGACAGCACCTTGGTCGGCCCCAAAAATATTTTCGACCGGAGCTCGGCCGGCACTGAAAATATTGTCGACGGCAGCTTGGTCAGTTCCAAAAATATATTCGACGGGAGCTCGGCTGCTACTGAAAATATTTTCAAGGGGGGCTCAGCCGGCAACAAAGAAATTTTCGATGGTGCTCGGCCGGCACAGAAAATATTTTCGACGTCAACTCGGCCGGTACTGAAAATATTTTTGAAGGGGGCTCAGCTGGCACGAAAGAAATTTTCGACGGCAGCTCGGCCGGTCCTAAAATTATTTTTGACTGGAGATCGGCCGGTACTGAAAATATTTTCGACGGCAGCTCGGCCAGCACCGAAAGAAATTTCGAAGGGGGCTCTGCCGTCATCGAAAATATTTTTGGTGGGAGCTTGGCCGGTACCGAAAATATATTCGAAGGGGGCTCGGCCGGCACCAAAAATATATTCGATGGCAGCTCGGCTGGCACCAAAAATATTTTCGACGGGGGCTCGGCCGGCACTGAAATATTTTCGATGGTAGCTCGGCCGCTCCCAAAAATATATTTGACGGCAGCTTGGCTGGTAACGAAAATATTTTCGACGGGGGCTGGCCCGGCACCGAAAAAATTTCGACAGGGGATCAGCCGGCACCAAAAATATTTTCAATGGAGGCTCGGTCGGTGCTGATAATATTTTTGACGGGAGCTCGGCCGGTCGCAAAAATATTTTTGATGGGATCTTGGCCAGCACCGAAAAAATTTTGACTGGGGCTCAGCCAGCACTGAAAATATTTTCAAAGTGGGCTTGGCCAGTCCCAGAAATATTTTCGATGGGGGCTCATCCGGTCCCAAAAATATTTTCGATGGGAGATCAGCCGGTCCCAAAAATATACTCGACGGGTGCTCGGCTTGTACTGAAAATATTTTTGACAGGGGCTTGGCCGGCACCGAAAATATTTTCGACAGGAGTTCAGCCGGCACCGAAAATATTTTTGACGGGGGCTCAGAAGGCACCAAAAAAATTTGCTACAGGGGCTCGGCCGCCTCTGAAAATATTGTCGACGGCAGCTCGGTCGGTTACAAAAATATATTCGACAGGAGCTTGGCTGGTACCAAAAATATTTTCGAAGGGGGCTCAGCCGGCAACAAAAATATTTTCGACAGTGCTCGGCTGGCACCAAAAATATTTTCGACTGGGGCTCAGCCGGCACCAAAAATATTTTCGATGACAGCTGGGCCGGTTCCAAAAATATATTCGACGGCAGCTCGGCCAGTCCAAAAAATATTTTCGTCGGGAGCTCAGCCGGTACCGAAAATATTTTCGAAGGGGGCTCGGCCCGCATCGAAAATATTTTCTACGGGGGCTCATCCGGCACCGAAAAAGATTTTGACGGGGGCTCGACCATCACCAAAAATATTTTCGATGGAAGCTCGGCCGGCACAGAAAATTTTTTCGACAGGGGCTCAGCCGGCACCAAAAATATTTTCGACAGGAGCTCGGCCAGTACCGAAAATATTTTCGACTGCAGCTCGGACGGTGCTGAAAATATTTTCAACGGGGGCTCGGCCGGTCCAAAAAATATTTTCAAAGGGGGCTTGTCCGGCGCCGAAAAAAATTTCGACAGGTGCTTGGCCGGCACCGAAAATATTTTCGATGGGGTCTCAGCCGGCACCGATAATCTTTTCGATTGGGACTCGTCTGGCACCGAAAATATTTTTGATGGGGGCTCAGCTGGCACCGAAAATAATTTGGACGGGGATTGGCTGGCACCGAAAATATTTTTGACGAGGGCTCATCTGGCACCGAAAATATTTTCGAAGGGGGCTCAGCCGGCACCAAATATATTTTTGATGGGGGCTCGGCCGGCACCAAAAATGGTTTCAACGGGAGCTCGGCCGGCACCAAAAATATTTTTGACGGGACGTTGGCTGGTCCCAAAAATATTTTCGACTGGAGGTCGACCAGCACAGAAAATATTTTTGACGGGGGATTGACAGGCACAGAAAATATCTTCTCGTGAGCTCGACCGGACCCTAAAATATATTCGATGGGAGCTCGACCGGTAGAGAAAATATTTAGGAAGGGGGCTCAGCTGGCGCCGATAAAAAATTTGACAGGGGCTCGGCCCTCACCGAAAATATTCTCGATGAGGGCTCGGCAGTGCCGAAATTATTTTCGAAGGGATCTCGACCGGCACCGAAAATATTTTTGACGGACCTGGGCCGGCACAGAAAAAAGTTTTGACGGGGGCTCAGCCGGCACAGAAAATATTTTCAACAGTTGCTCGGCTGGTCCCAAAAGTATTTTCGATAGGGGCTCGGTCAGTACCGAAAATATTGTCAAAGGGGGCTCGGACGGCGCCGAAAATATTTTCGATGGGAGCTCAGCCGGCACCGAAAATATTTTCGACGGGGTTTGTCCGGCACCGAAATTATTTTCGACAGGGGATCGGGTGGCACAGAAAAAAATTTTGACAGGGGATTGTCAGTCACCGAAAATATTTTCAACGGGTAATTGGTCAGCACCAAAAATATTTTTGACTGGAGCTTGGCCGGTCCCAAAAACATTTTTGACAGGAGCTCAGCCGGTACCGAAAATATTTTCGAAGGGAGCTTGTCCGTCACTGAAAATATTTTCGACGGGGGCTCGGCTGGCACCAAAAATATTTTCAATGGGAGCTCGACCGGCACCAAAACTATTTTTGACGGGATGTTGGCCGGTCCCAAAAACATTTTCGTTGGGAGCTTGGCAGGTACAGAAAATATTTTCAACGGGGGCTCGGCCGGCACCTAAAATATTTTCGAAGGGGGCTCGGCCGGCTTAGAAAAAAATTTCGACGGGTGCTCAGCTGGCACTGAAAATATTTTCGACCGGAGCTCAGCCGGCACCGAAAATATTTTCGACAGGAGCTCAGCCGGCACCGAAAATATTTTCAACGGGTGCTCGGCCGTCAACTATAATATTTTCAACGGGGGATCGGCCTTCACCAAAAATATTTTTGACCGACGTCAGCCTGTCCCAAAAATATTTTCGACAGGGTCTCGGCCGTCACCAAAAATATTTTTGACTGGAGCTCGACTGGTCCCTAAAATATATTCGACTGGAGCTCGAATGGTACAGAAAATATTTTCGAAAGGGGCTCGGCCCGCACCAAAAATATTTTCTACGGGGTCTCGGCCGGCACGGAAAAAAATTTTGACGGGGTCTCGGCCGGCACCAAAAATATTTTCGACGGGAGGTCGGCTAGTCCCAAAAATATTTTCGACAGTGGCTCCCTCGGCTCCGAAAAAAATTTTGACGGGGGCTAGGCCATCACTGAAAATATTTTCGATGCAAGGTTGGCCGGTCCCAAAAATGTATTCGATGGGAGCTCGGCTGGTACCAAAAATATTGTCGAAGGGAGCTCGGTCGGCACCGAAAATATTTTCGAGGGGGGCTCGGCCGGTACCGAAAATATTTTCGAAAGGGTCTCGGCCGGCATAGAAAAAAATTTCGATGCGTCCTCAGCCGGCACCAAATATATTTTCAACGGGAGCTCGGCCGGCACCGAAAATATTTTCGATGGGAGGTCGGCTGGCAACTAAAATATTTTCAACGGGGGATCGGCTGGCACCAAAAATATTTTCGAAGGGAGGTTGACCGGCACCGAAAATATTTTTGATGGGGGATCGGCCGGCACCAAAAATAATTTCGACAGGGGCTTGGCCTGCACTGAAAATATTTTTGACGAGGGCTCGTCCGCCATCGAAAATATTTTCGTTGGGGCTCGGCCGGCACTGAAAATATTTCCGATGGGAGATCAGCCCGTACAGAAAATATTTTCTAAGGGGACTCGGCTGGCACCAAAAATATTTTCGACGGGTGCTCGGCCGGCACCGAAAATATTTTTGATGGGGGCTCGGGCGGCACCGAAAATATTTTCGACGGGGGCTCGGCCAGCGCTGAAAATATTGCTGATGGGGGCTCAGCCGGCACCAAAAATATTTTCAACGGCAGCTCGGTTGGTCTGAAAAATATTTTTGACGGGAGCTCAGCCAGCACCGAAAATATTTTCGACGGGGGCTCGGCCGGCACTGAAAATATTTTCGAAGGGGGCTTGGCCGGCACCGAAAATATTTTCGACGGCATGTCGTCCGGCACCGAAAATATTTTCGACGGGGCTCGGCCAGCACCGAAACTATTTTCGATATGGGTTTGGCCGGCACCGAAAATATTTTTGATGACAGCTGGGCCGGTTCCAAAAATATATTCGACAGCAGCTCGGCCAGTCCAAAAAATATTTTCGTCGGGATCTCGGCCGGTACCGAAAAGATTTTCGAAGGGGGCTCGGCCAGCACTGAACATATTTTCAATGGAAGCTCATCCAGCACCGAAAATATTTTTGACGGGGGCTGGTCTGGTGCCAAAAATAGTTTGACGTGTACTTGGCCGGTGCCAAAAATTTGTTCGACGGCAGCTCAGCCGGCACCGAAAATACTTTTGATGGGGGCTCGGCCGGTGCCGAAAATATTTTCAACGGGGGCTCGGCTGGCACCAAAAATATTTTGGACAGCACCTTGGCCGGTTGTAAAAATATTTTTGACGGGGTCTCGGCCAGCACAGAAAATATTTTAGACAGCACCTTGGTCGGCCCCAAAAATATTTTCGACCGGAGCTTGGCCGGCACTGAAAATATTGTCGACGGCAGCTTGGTCAGTTCCAAAAATATATTCGACGGGAGCTCGGCTGCTACTGAAAATATTTTCAAGGGGGGCTCAGCCGGCAACAAAGAAATTTTCGATGGTGCTCGGCCGGCACAGAAAATATTTTCGACGTCAACTCGGCCGGTACTGAAAATATTTTTGAAGGGGGCTCAGCTGGCACGAAAGAAATTTTCGACGGCAGCTCGGCCGGTCCTAAAATTATTTTTGACTGGAGATCGGCCGGTACTGAAAATATTTTCGACGGCAGCTCGGCCAGCACCGAAAGAAATTTCGAAGGGGGCTCTGCCGTCATCGAAAATATTTTTGGTGGGAGCTTGGCCGGTACCGAAAATATATTCGAAGGGGGCTCGGCCGGCACCAAAAATATATTCGATGGCAGCTCGGCTGGCACCAAAAATATTTTCGACGGGGGCTCGGCCGGCACTGAAATATTTTCGATGGTAGCTCGGCCGCTCCCAAAAATATATTTGACGGCAGCTTGGCTGGTAACGAAAATATTTTCGACGGGGGCTGGCCCGGCACCGAAAAAATTTCGACAGGGGATCAGCCGGCACCAAAAATATTTTCAATGGAGGCTCGGTCGGTGCTGATAATATTTTTGACGGGAGCTCGGCCGGTCGCAAAAATATTTTTGATGGGATCTTGGCCAGCACCGAAAAAATTTTGACTGGGGCTCAGCCAGCACTGAAAATATTTTCAAAGTGGGCTTGGCCAGTCCCAGAAATATTTTCGATGGGGGCTCATCCGGTCCCAAAAATATTTTCGATGGGAGATCAGCCGGTCCCAAAAATATACTCGACGGGTGCTCGGCTTGTACTGAAAATATTTTTGACAGGGGCTTGGCCGGCACCGAAAATATTTTCGACAGGAGTTCAGCCGGCACCGAAAATATTTTTGACGGGGGCTCAGAAGGCACCAAAAAAATTTGCTACAGGGGCTCGGCCGCCTCTGAAAATATTGTCGACGGCAGCTCGGTCGGTTACAAAAATATATTCGACAGGAGCTTGGCTGGTACCAAAAATATTTTCGAAGGGGGCTCAGCCGGCAACAAAAATATTTTCGACAGTGCTCGGCTGGCACCAAAAATATTTTCGACTGGGGCTCAGCCGGCACCAAAAATATTTTCGATGACAGCTGGGCCGGTTCCAAAAATATATTCGACGGCAGCTCGGCCAGTCCAAAAAATATTTTCGTCGGGAGCTCAGCCGGTACCGAAAATATTTTCGAAGGGGGCTCGGCCCGCATCGAAAATATTTTCTACGGGGGCTCATCCGGCACCGAAAAAGATTTTGACGGGGGCTCGACCATCACCAAAAATATTTTCGATGGAAGCTCGGCCGGCACAGAAAATTTTTTCGACAGGGGCTCAGCCGGCACCAAAAATATTTTCGACAGGAGCTCGGCCAGTACCGAAAATATTTTCGACTGCAGCTCGGACGGTGCTGAAAATATTTTCAACGGGGGCTCGGCCGGTCCAAAAAATATTTTCAAAGGGGGCTTGTCCGGCGCCGAAAAAAATTTCGACAGGTGCTTGGCCGGCACCGAAAATATTTTCGATGGGGTCTCAGCCGGCACCGATAATCTTTTCGATTGGGACTCGTCTGGCACCGAAAATATTTTTGATGGGGGCTCAGCTGGCACCGAAAATAATTTGGACGGGGATTGGCTGGCACCGAAAATATTTTTGACGAGGGCTCATCTGGCACCGAAAATATTTTCGAAGGGGGCTCAGCCGGCACCAAATATATTTTTGATGGGGGCTCGGCCGGCACCAAAAATGGTTTCAACGGGAGCTCGGCCGGCACCAAAAATATTTTTGACGGGACGTTGGCTGGTCCCAAAAATATTTTCGACTGGAGGTCGACCAGCACAGAAAATATTTTTGACGGGGGATTGACAGGCACAGAAAATATCTTCTCGTGAGCTCGACCGGACCCTAAAATATATTCGATGGGAGCTCGACCGGTAGAGAAAATATTTAGGAAGGGGGCTCAGCTGGCGCCGATAAAAAATTTGACAGGGGCTCGGCCCTCACCGAAAATATTCTCGATGAGGGCTCGGCAGTGCCGAAATTATTTTCGAAGGGATCTCGACCGGCACCGAAAATATTTTTGACGGACCTGGGCCGGCACAGAAAAAAGTTTTGACGGGGGCTCAGCCGGCACAGAAAATATTTTCAACAGTTGCTCGGCTGGTCCCAAAAGTATTTTCGATAGGGGCTCGGTCAGTACCGAAAATATTGTCAAAGGGGGCTCGGACGGCGCCGAAAATATTTTCGATGGGAGCTCAGCCGGCACCGAAAATATTTTCGACGGGGTTTGTCCGGCACCGAAATTATTTTCGACAGGGGATCGGGTGGCACAGAAAAAAATTTTGACAGGGGATTGTCAGTCACCGAAAATATTTTCAACGGGTAATTGGTCAGCACCAAAAATATTTTTGACTGGAGCTTGGCCGGTCCCAAAAACATTTTTGACAGGAGCTCAGCCGGTACCGAAAATATTTTCGAAGGGAGCTTGTCCGTCACTGAAAATATTTTCGACGGGGGCTCGGCTGGCACCAAAAATATTTTCAATGGGAGCTCGACCGGCACCAAAACTATTTTTGACGGGATGTTGGCCGGTCCCAAAAACATTTTCGTTGGGAGCTTGGCAGGTACAGAAAATATTTTCAACGGGGGCTCGGCCGGCACCTAAAATATTTTCGAAGGGGGCTCGGCCGGCTTAGAAAAAAATTTCGACGGGTGCTCAGCTGGCACTGAAAATATTTTCGACCGGAGCTCAGCCGGCACCGAAAATATTTTCGACAGGAGCTCAGCCGGCACCGAAAATATTTTCAACGGGTGCTCGGCCGTCAACTATAATATTTTCAACGGGGGATCGGCCTTCACCAAAAATATTTTTGACCGACGTCAGCCTGTCCCAAAAATATTTTCGACAGGGTCTCGGCCGTCACCAAAAATATTTTTGACTGGAGCTCGACTGGTCCCTAAAATATATTCGACTGGAGCTCGAATGGTACAGAAAATATTTTCGAAAGGGGCTCGGCCCGCACCAAAAATATTTTCTACGGGGTCTCGGCCGGCACGGAAAAAAATTTTGACGGGGTCTCGGCCGGCACCAAAAATATTTTCGACGGGAGGTCGGCTAGTCCCAAAAATATTTTCGACAGTGGCTCCCTCGGCTCCGAAAAAAATTTTGACGGGGGCTAGGCCATCACTGAAAATATTTTCGATGCAAGGTTGGCCGGTCCCAAAAATGTATTCGATGGGAGCTCGGCTGGTACCAAAAATATTGTCGAAGGGAGCTCGGTCGGCACCGAAAATATTTTCGAGGGGGGCTCGGCCGGTACCGAAAATATTTTCGAAAGGGTCTCGGCCGGCATAGAAAAAAATTTCGATGCGTCCTCAGCCGGCACCAAATATATTTTCAACGGGAGCTCGGCCGGCACCGAAAATATTTTCGATGGGAGGTCGGCTGGCAACTAAAATATTTTCAACGGGGGATCGGCTGGCACCAAAAATATTTTCGAAGGGAGGTTGACCGGCACCGAAAATATTTTTGATGGGGGATCGGCCGGCACCAAAAATAATTTCGACAGGGGCTTGGCCTGCACTGAAAATATTTTTGACGAGGGCTCGTCCGCCATCGAAAATATTTTCGTTGGGGCTCGGCCGGCACTGAAAATATTTCCGATGGGAGATCAGCCCGTACAGAAAATATTTTCTAAGGGGACTCGGCTGGCACCAAAAATATTTTCGACGGGAGGTCGGCCGGCTAGGAAAATATTTTCGATGGTAGCTCGGCCGCTCCCAAAAATGTATTCGACGGGAGCTCGGCTGGTACTGAAAATATTTTCGACTGCAGCTTGGCCGGGCACAAAAATATTTTTGACGGGAGCTCAGCCGGTACAGAAAATATTTTCGAAGGGGGCTCGGCCGGTACAGGAAATATTTTCGACGGGGGCTCGGTCGGCACGGAAAAAAAATTCAACGGGGGATCGGCCAGCACCGAAAATATTTTCAACGAGAGCTCGGAAAGCACCGAAAATATTTTCGACTGGAGCTCAGCCGGCACCGAAAATATTTTCGACGGGTGCTCGGCCGGCACCGAAAATATTTTTGATGGGGGCTCGGGCGGCACCGAAAATATTTTCGACGGGGGCTCGGCCAGCGCTGAAAATATTGCTGATGGGGGCTCAGCCGGCACCAAAAATATTTTCAACGGCAGCTCGGTTGGTCTGAAAAATATTTTTGACGGGAGCTCAGCCAGCACCGAAAATATTTTCGACGGGGGCTCGGCCGGCACTGAAAATATTTTCGAAGGGGGCTTGGCCGGCACCGAAAATATTTTCGACGGCATGTCGTCCGGCACCGAAAATATTTTCGACGGGGCTCGGCCAGCACCGAAACTATTTTCGATATGGGTTTGGCCGGCACCGAAAATATTTTTGATGACAGCTGGGCCGGTTCCAAAA
Organism: Buteo buteo; assembly: GCF_964188355.1. NCBI lineage: Eukaryota > Metazoa > Chordata > Aves > Accipitriformes > Accipitridae > Buteo > Buteo buteo. The sequence goes on along the minus strand of NC_134190.1, from coordinate 297,693 downwards.
ATATATTCGACAGCAGCTCGGCCAGTCCAAAAAATATTTTCGTCGGGATCTCGGCCGGTACCGAAAAGATTTTCGAAGGGGGCTCGGCCAGCACTGAACATATTTTCAATGGAAGCTCATCCAGCACCGAAAATATTTTTGACGGGGGCTGGTCTGGTGCCAAAAATAGTTTGACGTGTACTTGGCCGGTGCCAAAAATTTGTTCGACGGCAGCTCAGCCGGCACCGAAAATACTTTTAATGGGGGCTCGGCCGGTGCCGAAAATATTTTCAACGGGGGCTCGGCTGGCACCAAAAATATTTTGGACAGCACCTTGGCCGGTTGTAAAAATATTTTTGACGGGGTCTCGGCCAGCACAGAAAATATTTTAGACAGCACCTTGGTCGGCCCCAAAAATATTTTCGACCGGAGCTCGGCCGGCACTGAAAATATTGTCGACGGCAGCTTGGTCAGTTCCAAAAATATATTCGACGGGAGCTCGGCTGCTACTGAAAATATTTTCAAGGGGGGCTCAGCCGGCAACAAAGAAATTTTCGATGGTGCTCGGCCGGCACAGAAAATATTTTCGACGTCAACTCGGCCGGTACTGAAAATATTTTTGAAGGGGGCTCAGCTGGCACGAAAGAAATTTTCGACGGCAGCTCGGCCGGTCCTAAAATTATTTTTGACTGGAGATCGGCCGGTACTGAAAATATTTTCGACGGCAGCTCGGCCAGCACCGAAAGAAATTTCGAAGGGGGCTCTGCCGTCATCGAAAATATTTTTGGTGGGAGCTTGGCCGGTACCGAAAATATATTCGAAGGGGGCTCGGCCGGCACCAAAAATATATTCGATGGCAGCTCGGCTGGCACCAAAAATATTTTCGACGGGGGCTCGGCCGGCACTGAAATATTTTCGATGGTAGCTCGGCCGCTCCCAAAAATATATTTGACGGCAGCTTGGCTGGTAACGAAAATATTTTCGACGGGGGCTGGCCCGGCACCGAAAAAATTTCGACAGGGGATCAGCCAGCACCAAAAATATTTTCAATGGAGGCTCGGTCGGTGCTGATAATATTTTTGGCGGGAGCTCGGCCGGTCGCAAAAATATTTTTGATGGGATCTTGGCCAGCACCGAAAAAATTTTGACTGGGGCTCAGCCAGCACTGAAAATATTTTCAAAGTGGGCTTGGCCAGTCCCAGAAATATTTTCGATGGGGGCTCATCCGGTCCCAAAAATATTTTCGATGGGAGATCAGCCGGTCCCAAAAATATACTCGACGGGTGCTCGGCTTGTACTGAAAATAGTTTTGACAGGGGCTTGGCCGGCACCGAAAATATTTTCGACAGGAGTTCAGCCGGCACCGAAAATATTTTTGACGGGGGCTCAGAAGGCACCAAAAAAATTTGCTACAGGGGCTCGGCCGCCTCTGAAAATATTGTCGACGGCAGCTCGGTCGGTTACAAAAATATATTCGACAGGAGCTTGGCTGGTACCAAAAATATTTTCGAAGGGGGCTCAGCCGGCAACAAAAATATTTTCGACGGTGCTCGGCTGGCACCAAAAATATTTTCGACTGGGGCTCAGCCGGCACCAAAAATATTTTCGATGACAGCTGGGCCGGTTCCAAAAATATATTCGACGGCAGCTCGGCCAGTCCAAAAAATATTTTCGTCGGGAGCTCAGCCGGTACCGAAAATATTTTCGAAGGGGGCTCGGCCCGCATCGAAAATATTTTCTACGGGGGCTCATCCGGCACCGAAAAAGATTTTGACGGGGGCTCGACCATCACCAAAAATATTTTCGATGGAAGCTCGGCCGGCACAGAAAATTTTTTCGACAGGGGCTCAGCCGGCACCAAAAATATTTTCGACAGGAGCTCGGCCAGTACCGAAAATATTTTCGACTGCAGCTCGGACGGTGCTGAAAATATTTTCAACGGGGGCTCGGCCGGTCCAAAAAATATTTTCAAAGGGGGCTTGTCCGGCGCCGAAAAAAATTTCGACAGGTGCTTGGCCGGCACCGAAAATATTTTCGATGGGGTCTCAGCCGGCACCGATAATCTTTTCGATTGGGACTCGTCTGGCACCGAAAATATTTTTGATGGGGGCTCAGCTGGCACCGAAAATAATTTGGACGGGGATTGGCTGGCACCGAAAATATTTTTGACGAGGGCTCATCTGGCACCGAAAATATTTTCGAAGGGGGCTCAGCCGGCACCAAATATATTTTTGATGGGGGCTCGGCCGGCACCAAAAATGGTTTCAACGGGAGCTCGGCCGGCACCAAAAATATTTTTGACGGGACGTTGGCTGGTCCCAAAAATATTTTCGACTGGAGGTCGACCAGCACAGAAAATATTTTTGACGGGGGATTGACAGGCACAGAAAATATCTTCTCGTGAGCTCGACCGGACCCTAAAATATATTCGATGGGAGCTCGACCGGTAGAGAAAATATTTAGGAAGGGGGCTCAGCTGGCGCCGATAAAAAATTTGACAGGGGCTCGGCCCTCACCGAAAATATTCTCGATGAGGGCTCGGCAGTGCCGAAATTATTTTCGAAGGGATCTCGACCGGCACCGAAAATATTTTTGACGGACCTGGGCCGGCACAGAAAAAAGTTTTGACGGGGGCTCAGCCGGCACAGAAAATATTTTCAACAGTTGCTCGGCTGGTCCCAAAAGTATTTTCGATAGGGGCTCGGTCAGTACCGAAAATATTGTCAAAGGGGGCTCGGACGGCGCTGAAAATATTTTCGATGGGAGCTCAGCCGGCACCGAAAATATTTTCGACGGGGTTTGTCCGGCACCGAAATTATTTTCGACAGGGGATCGGGTGGCACAGAAAAAAATTTTGACAGGGGATTGTCAGTCACCGAAAATATTTTCAACGGGTAATTGGTCAGCACCAAAAATATTTTTGACTGGAGCTTGGCCGGTCCCAAAAACATTTTTGACAGGAGCTCAGCCGGTACCGAAAATATTTTCGAAGGGAGCTTGTCCGTCACTGAAAATATTTTCGACGGGGGCTCGGCTGGCACCAAAAATATTTTCAATGGGAGCTCGACCGGCACCAAAACTATTTTTGACGGGATGTTGGCCGGTCCCAAAAACATTTTCGTTGGGAGCTTGGCAGGTACAGAAAATATTTTCAACGGGGGCTCGGCCGGCACCTAAAATATTTTCGAAGGGGGCTCGGCCGGCTTAGAAAAAAATTTCGACGGGTGCTCAGCTGGCACTGAAAATATTTTCGACCGGAGCTCAGCCGGCACCGAAAATATTTTCGACAGGAGCTCAGCCGGCACCGAAAATATTTTCAACGGGTGCTCGGCCGTCAACTATAATATTTTCAACGGGGGATCGGCCTTCACCAAAAATATTTTTGACCGACGTCAGCCTGTCCCAAAAATATTTTCGACAGGGTCTCGGCCGTCACCAAAAATATTTTTGACTGGAGCTCGACTGGTCCCTAAAATATATTCGACTGGAGCTCGAATGGTACAGAAAATATTTTTGAAAGGGGCTCGGCCCGCACCAAAAATATTTTCTACGGGGTCTCGGCCGGCACGGAAAAAAATTTTGACGGGGTCTCGGCCGGCACCAAAAATATTTTCGACGGGAGGTCGGCTAGTCCCAAAAATATTTTCGACAGTGGCTCCCTCGGCTCCGAAAAAAATTTTGACGGGGGCTAGGCCATCACTGAAAATATTTTCGATGCAAGGTTGGCCGGTCCCAAAAATGTATTCGATGGGAGCTCGGCTGGTACCAAAAATATTGTCGAAGGGAGCTCGGTCGGCACCGAAAATATTTTCGAGGGGGGCTCGGCCGGTACCGAAAATATTTTCGAAAGGGTCTCGGCCGGCATAGAAAAAAATTTCGATGCGTCCTCAGCCGGCACCAAATATATTTTCAACGGGAGCTCGGCCGGCACCGAAAATATTTTCGATGGGAGGTCGGCTGGCAACTAAAATATTTTCAACGGGGGATCGGCTGGCACCAAAAATATTTTCGAAGGGAGGTTGACCGGCACCGAAAATATTTTTGATGGGGGATCGGCCGGCACCAAAAATAATTTCGACAGGGGCTTGGCCTGCACTGAAAATATTTTTGACGAGGGCTCGTCCGCCATCGAAAATATTTTCGTTGGGGCTCGGCCGGCACTGAAAATATTTCCGATGGGAGATCAGCCCGTACAGAAAATATTTTCTAAGGGGACTCGGCTGGCACCAAAAATATTTTCGACGGGAGGTCGGCCGGCTAGGAAAATATTTTCGATGGTAGCTCGGCCGCTCCCAAAAATGTATTCGACGGGAGCTCGGCTGGTACTGAAAATATTTTCGACTGCAGCTTGGCCGGGCACAAAAATATTTTTGACGGGAGCTCAGCCGGTACAGAAAATATTTTCGAAGGGGGCTCGGCCGGTACAGGAAATATTTTCGACGGGGGCTCGGTCGGCACGGAAAAAAAATTCAACGGGGGATCGGCCAGCACCGAAAATATTTTCAACGAGAGCTCGGAAAGCACCGAAAATATTTTCGACTGGAGCTCAGCCGGCACCGAAAATATTTTCGACGGGTGCTCGGCCGGCACCGAAAATATTTTTGATGGGGGCTCGGGCGGCACCGAAAATATTTTCGACGGGGGCTCGGCCAGCGCTGAAAATATTGCTGATGGGGGCTCAGCCGGCACCAAAAATATTTTCAACGGCAGCTCGGTTGGTCTGAAAAATATTTTTGACGGGAGCTCAGCCAGCACCGAAAATATTTTCGACGGGGGCTCGGCCGGCACTGAAAATATTTTCGAAGGGGGCTTGGCCGGCACCGAAAATATTTTCGACGGCATGTCGTCCGGCACCGAAAATATTTTCGACGGGGCTCGGCCAGCACCGAAACTATTTTCGATATGGGTTTGGCCGGCACCGAAAATATTTTTGATGACAGCTGGGCCGGTTCCAAAAATATATTCGACAGCAGCTCGGCCAGTCCAAAAAATATTTTCGTCGGGATCTCGGCCGGTACCGAAAAGATTTTCGAAGGGGGCTCGGCCAGCACTGAACATATTTTCAATGGAAGCTCATCCAGCACCGAAAATATTTTTGACGGGGGCTGGTCTGGTGCCAAAAATAGTTTGACGTGTACTTGGCCGGTGCCAAAAATTTGTTCGACGGCAGCTCAGCCGGCACCGAAAATACTTTTAATGGGGGCTCGGCCGGTGCCGAAAATATTTTCAACGGGGGCTCGGCTGGCACCAAAAATATTTTGGACAGCACCTTGGCCGGTTGTAAAAATATTTTTGACGGGGTCTCGGCCAGCACAGAAAATATTTTAGACAGCACCTTGGTCGGCCCCAAAAATATTTTCGACCGGAGCTCGGCCGGCACTGAAAATATTGTCGACGGCAGCTTGGTCAGTTCCAAAAATATATTCGACGGGAGCTCGGCTGCTACTGAAAATATTTTCAAGGGGGGCTCAGCCGGCAACAAAGAAATTTTCGATGGTGCTCGGCCGGCACAGAAAATATTTTCGACGTCAACTCGGCCGGTACTGAAAATATTTTTGAAGGGGGCTCAGCTGGCACGAAAGAAATTTTCGACGGCAGCTCGGCCGGTCCTAAAATTATTTTTGACTGGAGATCGGCCGGTACTGAAAATATTTTCGACGGCAGCTCGGCCAGCACCGAAAGAAATTTCGAAGGGGGCTCTGCCATCATCGAAAATATTTTTGGTGGGAGCTTGGCCGGTACCGAAAATATATTCGAAGGGGGCTCGGCCGGCACCAAAAATATATTCGATGGCAGCTCGGCTGGCACCAAAAATATTTTCGACGGGGGCTCGGCCGGCACTGAAATATTTTCGATGGTAGCTCGGCCGCTCCCAAAAATATATTTGACGGCAGCTTGGCTGGTAACGAAAATATTTTCGACAGGGGCTGGCCCGGCACCGAAAAAATTTCGACAGGGGATCAGCCGGCACCAAAAATATTTTCAATGGAGGCTCGGTCGGTGCTGATAATATTTTTGACGGGAGCTCGGCCGGTCGCAAAAATATTTTTGATGGGATCTTGGCCAGCACCGAAAAAATTTTGACTGGGGCTCAGCCAGCACTGAAAATATTTTCAAAGTGGGCTTGGCCAGTCCCAGAAATATTTTCGATGGGGGCTCATCCGGTCCCAAAAATATTTTCGATGGGAGATCAGCCGGTCCCAAAAATATACTCGACGGGTGCTCGGCTTGTACTGAAAATATTTTTGACAGGGGCTTGGCCGGCACCGAAAATATTTTCGACAGGAGTTCAGCCGGCACCGAAAATATTTTTGACGGGGGCTCAGAAGGCACCAAAAAAATTTGCTACAGGGGCTCGGCCGCCTCTGAAAATATTGTCGACGGCAGCTCGGTCGGTTACAAAAATATATTCGACAGGAGCTTGGCTGGTACCAAAAATATTTTCGAAGGGGGCTCAGCCGGCAACAAAAATATTTTCGACGGTGCTCGGCTGGCACCAAAAATATTTTCGACTGGGGCTCAGCCGGCACCAAAAATATTTTCGATGACAGCTGGGCCGGTTCCAAAAATATATTCGACGGCAGCTCGGCCAGTCCAAAAAATATTTTCGTCGGGAGCTCAGCCGGTACCGAAAATATTTTCGAAGGGGGCTCGGCCCGCATCGAAAATATTTTCTACGGGGGCTCATCCGGCACCGAAAAAGATTTTGACGGGGGCTCGACCATCACCAAAAATATTTTCGATGGAAGCTCGGCCGGCACAGAAAATTTTTTCGACAGGGGCTCAGCCGGCACCAAAAATATTTTCGACAGGAGCTCGGCCAGTACCGAAAATATTTTCGACTGCAGCTCGGACGGTGCTGAAAATATTTTCAACGGGGGCTCGGCCGGTCCAAAAAATATTTTCAAAGGGGGCTTGTCCGGCGCCGAAAAAAATTTCGACAGGTGCTTGGCCGGCACCGAAAATATTTTCGATGGGGTCTCAGCCGGCACCGATAATCTTTTCGATTGGGACTCGTCTGGCACCGAAAATATTTTTGATGGGGGCTCAGCTGGCACCGAAAATAATTTGGACGGGGATTGGCTGGCACCGAAAATATTTTTGACGAGGGCTCATCTGGCACCGAAAATATTTTCGAAGGGGGCTCAGCCGGCACCAAATATATTTTTGATGGGGGCTCGGCCGGCACCAAAAATGGTTTCAACGGGAGCTCGGCCGGCACCAAAAATATTTTTGACGGGACGTTGGCTGGTCCCAAAAATATTTTCGACTGGAGGTCGACCAGCACAGAAAATATTTTTGACGGGGGATTGGCAGGCACAGAAAATATCTTCTCGTGAGCTCGACCGGACCCTAAAATATATTCGATGGGAGCTCGACCGGTAGAGAAAATATTTAGGAAGGGGGCTCAGCTGGCTCCGATAAAAAATTTGACAGGGGCTCGGCCCTCACCGAAAATATTCTCGATGAGGGCTCGGCAGTGCCGAAATTATTTTCGAAGGGATCTCGACCGGCACCGAAAATATTTTCGACGGACCTGGGCCGGCACAGAAAAAAGTTTTGACGGGGGCTCAGCCGGCACAGAAAATATTTTCAACAGTTGCTCGGCTGGTCCCAAAAGTATTTTCGATAGGGGCTCGGTCAGTACCGAAAATATTGTCAAAGGGGGCTCGGACGGCGCCGAAAATATTTTCGATGGGAGCTCAGCCGGCACCGAAAATATTTTCGACGGGGTTTGTCCGGCACCGAAATTATTTTCGACAGGGGATCGGGTGGCACAGAAAAAAATTTTGACAGGGGATTGTCAGTCACCGAAAATATTTTCAACGGGTAATTGGTCAGCACCAAAAATATTTTTGACTGGAGCTTGGCCGGTCCCAAAAACATTTTTGACAGGAGCTCAGCCGGTACCGAAAATATTTTCGAAGGGAGCTTGTCCGTCACTGAAAATATTTTCGACGGGGGCTCGGCTGGCACCAAAAATATTTTCAATGGGAGCTCGACCGGCACCAAAACTATTTTTGACGGGATGTTGGCCGGTCCCAAAAACATTTTCGTTGGGAGCTTGGCAGGTACAGAAAATATTTTCAACGGGGGCTCGGCCGGCACCTAAAATATTTTCGAAGGGGGCTCGGCCGGCTTAGAAAAAAATTTCGACGGGTGCTCAGCTGGCACTGAAAATATTTTCGACCGGAGCTCAGCCGGCACCGAAAATATTTTCGACAGGAGCTCAGCCGGCACCGAAAATATTTTCAACGGGTGCTCGGCCGTCAACTATAATATTTTCAACGGGGGATCGGCCTTCACCAAAAATATTTTTGACCGACGTCAGCCTGTCCCAAAAATATTTTCGACAGGGTCTCGGCCGTCACCAAAAATATTTTTGACTGGAGCTCGACTGGTCCCTAAAATATATTCGACTGGAGCTCGAATGGTACAGAAAATATTTTCGAAAGGGGCTCGGCCCGCACCAAAAATATTTTCTACGGGGTCTCGGCCGGCACGGAAAAAAATTTTGACGGGGTCTCGGCCGGCACCAAAAATATTTTCGACGGGAGGTCGGCTAGTCCCAAAAATATTTTCGACAGTGGCTCCCTCGGCTCCGAAAAAAATTTTGACGGGGGCTAGGCCATCACTGAAAATATTTTCGATGCAAGGTTGGCCGGTCCCAAAAATGTATTCGATGGGAGCTCGGCTGGTACCAAAAATATTGTCGAAGGGAGCTCGGTCGGCACCGAAAATATTTTCGAGGGGGGCTCGGCCGGTACCGAAAATATTTTCGAAAGGGTCTCGGCCGGCATAGAAAAAAATTTCGATGCGTCCTCAGCCGGCACCAAATATATTTTCAACGGGAGCTCGGCCGGCACCGAAAATATTTTCGATGGGAGGTCGGCTGGCAACTAAAATATTTTCAACGGGGGATCGGCTGGCACCAAAAATATTTTCGAAGGGAGGTTGACCGGCACCGAAAATATTTTTGATGGGGGATCGGCCGGCACCAAAAATAATTTCGACAGGGGCTTGGCCTGCACTGAAAATATTTTTGACGAGGGCTCGTCCGCCATCGAAAATATTTTCGTTGGGGCTCGGCCGGCACTGAAAATATTTCCGATGGGAGATCAGCCCGTACAGAAAATATTTTCTAAGGGGACTCGGCTGGCACCAAAAATATTTTCGACGGGAGGTCGGCCGGCTAGGAAAATATTTTCGATGGTAGCTCGGCCGCTCCCAAAAATGTATTCGACGGGAGCTCGGCTGGTACTGAAAATATTTTCGACTGCAGCTTGGCCGGGCACAAAAATATTTTTGACGGGAGCTCAGCCGGTACAGAAAATATTTTCGAAGGGGGCTCGGCCGGTACAGGAAATATTTTCGACGGGGGCTCGGTCGGCACAGAAAAAAAATTCAACGGGGGATCGGCCAGCACCGAAAATATTTTCAACGAGAGCTCGGAAAGCACCGAAAATATTTTCGACTGGAGCTCAGCCGGCACCGAAAATATTTTCGACGGGTGCTCGGCCGGCACCGAAAATATTTTTGATGGGGGCTCGGGCGGCACCGAAAATATTTTCGACGGGGGCTCGGCCAGCGCTGAAAATATTGCTGATGGGGGCTCAGCCGGCACCAAAAATATTTTCAACGGCAGCTCGGTTGGTCTGAAAAATATTTTTGACGGGAGCTCAGCCAGCACCGAAAATATTTTCGACGGGGGCTCGGCCGGCACTGAAAATATTTTCGAAGGGGGCTTGGCCGGCACCGAAAATATTTTCGACGGCATGTCGTCCGGCACCGAAAATATTTTCGACGGGGCTCGGCCAGCACCGAAACTATTTTCGATATGGGTTTGGCCGGCACCGAAAATATTTTTGATGACAGCTGGGCCGGTTCCAAAAATATATTCGACAGCAGCTCGGCCAGTCCAAAAAATATTTTCGTCGGGATCTCGGCCGGTACCGAAAAGATTTTCGAAGGGGGCTCGGCCAGCACTGAACATATTTTCAATGGAAGCTCATCCAGCACCCAAAATATTTTTGACGGGGGCTGGTCTGGTGCCAAAAATAGTTTGACGTGTACTTGGCCGGTGCCAAAAATTTGTTCGACGGCAGCTCAGCCGGCACCGAAAATACTTTTGATGGGGGCTCGGCCGGTGCCGAAAATATTTTCAACGGGGGCTCGGCTGGCACCAAAAATATTTTGGACAGCACCTTGGCCGGTTGTAAAAATATTTTTGACGGGGTCTCGGCCAGCACAGAAAATATTTTAGACAGCACCTTGGTCGGCCCCAAAAATATTTTCGACCGGAGCTCGGCCGGCACTGAAAATATTGTCGACGGCAGCTTGGTCAGTTCCAAAAATATATTCGACGGGAGCTCGGCTGCTACTGAAAATATTTTCAAGGGGGGCTCAGCCGGCAACAAAGAAATTTTCGATGGTGCTCGGCCGGCACAGAAAATATTTTCGACGTCAACTCGGCCGGTACTGAAAATATTTTTGAAGGGGGCTCAGCTGGCACGAAAGAAATTTTCGACGGCAGCTCGGCCGGTCCTAAAATTATTTTTGACTGGAGATCGGCCGGTACTGAAAATATTTTCGACGGCAGCTCGGCCAGCACCGAAAGAAATTTCGAAGGGGGCTCTGCCGTCATCGAAAATATTTTTGGTGGGAGCTTGGCCGGTACCGAAAATATATTCGAAGGGGGCTCGGCCGGCACCAAAAATATATTCGATGGCAGCTCGGCTGGCACCAAAAATATTTTCGACGGGGGCTCGGCCGGCACTGAAATATTTTCGATGGTAGCTCGGCCGCTCCCAAAAATATATTTGACGGCAGCTTGGCTGGTAACGAAAATATTTTCGACAGGGGCTGGCCCGGCACCGAAAAAATTTCGACAGGGGATCAGCCGGCACCAAAAATATTTTCAATGGAGGCTCGGTCGGTGCTGATAATATTTTTGACGGGAGCTCGGCCGGTCGCAAAAATATTTTTGATGGGATCTTGGCCAGCACCGAAAAAATTTTGACTGGGGCTCAGCCAGCACTGAAAATATTTTCAAAGTGGGCTTGGCCAGTCCCAGAAATATTTTCGATGGGGGCTCATCCGGTCCCAAAAATATTTTCGATGGGAGATCAGCCGGTCCCAAAAATATACTCGACGGGTGCTCGGCTTGTACTGAAAATATTTTTGACAGGGGCTTGGCCGGCACCGAAAATATTTTCGACAGGAGTTCAGCCGGCACCGAAAATATTTTTGACGGGGGCTCAGAAGGCACCAAAAAAATTTGCTACAGGGGCTCGGCTGCCTCTGAAAATATTGTCGACGGCAGCTCGGTCGGTTACAAAAATATATTCGACAGGAGCTTGGCTGGTACCAAAAATATTTTCGAAGGGGGCTCAGCCGGCAACAAAAATATTTTCGACGGTGCTCGGCTGGCACCAAAAATATTTTCGACTGGGGCTCAGCCGGCACCAAAAATATTTTCGATGACAGCTGGGCCGGTTCCAAAAATATATTCGACGGCAGCTCGGCCAGTCCAAAAAATATTTTCGTCGGGAGCTCAGCCGGTACCGAAAATATTTTCGAAGGGGGCTCGGGGGCTCGACCATCACCAAAAATATTTTCGATGGAAGCTCGGCCGGCACAGAAAATTTTTTCGACAGGGGCTCAGCCGGCACCAAAAATATTTTCGACAGGAGCTCGGCCAGTACCGAAAATATTTTCGACTGCAGCTCGGACGGTGCTGAAAATATTTTCAACGGGGGCTCGGCCGGTCCAAAAAATATTTTCAAAGGGGGCTTGTCCGGCGCCGAAAAAAATTTCGACAGGTGCTTGGCCGGCACCGAAAATATTTTCGATGGGGTCTCAGCCGGCACCGATAATCTTTTCGATTGGGACTCGTCTGGCACCGAAAATATTTTTGATGGGGGCTCAGCTGGCACCGAAAATAATTTGGACGGGGATTGGCTGGCACCGAAAATATTTTTGACGAGGGCTCATCTGGCACCGAAAATATTTTCGAAGGGGGCTCAGCCGGCACCAAATATATTTTTGATGGGGGCTCGGCCGGCACCAAAAATGGTTTCAACGGGAGCTCGGCCGGCACCAAAAATATTTTTGACGGGACGTTGGCTGGTCCCAAAAATATTTTCGACTGGAGGTCGACCAGCACAGAAAATATTTTTGACGGGGGATTGGCAGGCACAGAAAATATCTTCTCGTGAGCTCGACCGGACCCTAAAATATATTCGATGGGAGCTCGACCGGTAGAGAAAATATTTAGGAAGGGGGCTCAGCTGGCGCCGATAAAAAATTTGACAGGGGCTCGGCCCTCACCGAAAATATTCTCGATGAGGGCTCGGCAGTGCCGAAATTATTTTCGAAGGGATCTCGACCGGCACCGAAAATATTTTTGACGGACCTGGGCCGGCACAGAAAAAAGTTTTGACGGGGGCTCAGCCGGCACAGAAAATATTTTCAACAGTTGCTCGGCTGGTCCCAAAAGTATTTTCGATAGGGGCTCGGTCAGTACCGAAAATATTGTCAAAGGGGGCTCGGACGGCGCCGAAAATATTTTCGATGGGAGCTCAGCCGGCACCGAAAATATTTTCGACGGGGTTTGTCCGGCACCGAAATTATTTTCGACAGGGGATCGGGTGGCACAGAAAAAAATTTTGACAGGGGATTGTCAGTCACCGAAAATATTTTCAACGGGTAATTGGTCAGCACCAAAAATATTTTTGACTGGAGCTTGGCCGGTCCCAAAAACATTTTTGACAGGAGCTCAGCCGGTACCGAAAATATTTTCGAAGGGAGCTTGTCCGTCACTGAAAATATTTTCGACGGGGGCTCGGCTGGCACCAAAAATATTTTCAATGGGAGCTCGACCGGCACCAAAACTATTTTTGACGGGATGTTGGCCGGTCCCAAAAACATTTTCGTTGGGAGCTTGGCAGGTACAGAAAATATTTTCAACGGGGGCTCGGCCGGCACCTAAAATATTTTCGAAGGGGGCTCGGCCGGCTTAGAAAAAAATTTCGACGGGTGCTCAGCTGGCACTGAAAATATTTTCGACCGGAGCTCAGCCGGCACCGAAAATATTTTCGACAGGAGCTCAGCCGGCACCGAAAATATTTTCAACGGGTGCTCGGCCGTCAACTATAATATTTTCAACGGGGGATCGGCCTTCACCAAAAATATTTTTGACCGACGTCAGCCTGTCCCAAAAATATTTTCGACAGGGTCTCGGCCGTCACCAAAAATATTTTTGACTGGAGCTCGACTGGTCCCTAAAATATATTCGACTGGAGCTCGAATGGTACAGAAAATATTTTCGAAAGGGGCTCGGCCCGCACCAAAAATATTTTCTACGGGGTCTCGGCCGGCACGGAAAAAAATTTTGACGGGGTCTCGGCCGGCACCAAAAATATTTTCGACGGGAGGTCGGCTAGTCCCAAAAATATTTTCGACAGTGGCTCCCTCGGCTCCGAAAAAAATTTTGACGGGGGCTAGGCCATCACTGAAAATATTTTCGATGCAAGGTTGGCCGGTCCCAAAAATGTATTCGATGGGAGCTCGGCTGGTACCAAAAATATTGTCGAAGGGAGCTCGGTCGGCACCGAAAATATTTTCGAGGGGGGCTCGGCCGGTACCGAAAATATTTTCGAAAGGGTCTCGGCCGGCATAGAAAAAAATTTCGATGCGTCCTCAGCCGGCACCAAATATATTTTCAACGGGAGCTCGGCCGGCACCGAAAATATTTTCGATGGGAGGTCGGCTGGCAACTAAAATATTTTCAACGGGGGATCGGCTGGCACCAAAAATATTTTCGAAGGGAGGTTGACCGGCACCGAAAATATTTTTGATGGGGGATCGGCCGGCACCAAAAATAATTTCGACAGGGGCTTGGCCTGCACTGAAAATATTTTTGACGAGGGCTCGTCCGCCATCGAAAATATTTTCGTTGGGGCTCGGCCGGCACTGAAAATATTTCCGATGGGAGATCAGCCCGTACAGAAAATATTTTCTAAGGGGACTCGGCTGGCACCAAAAATATTTTCGACGGGAGGTCGGCCGGCTAGGAAAATATTTTCGATGGTAGCTCGGCCGCTCCCAAAAATGTATTCGACGGGAGCTCGGCTGGTACTGAAAATATTTTCGACTGCAGCTTGGCCGGGCACAAAAATATTTTTGACGGGAGCTCAGCCGGTACAGAAAATATTTTCGAAGGGGGCTCGGCCGGTACAGGAAATATTTTCGACGGGGGCTCGGTCGGCACGGAAAAAAAATTCAACGGGGGATCGGCCAGCACCGAAAATATTTTCAACGAGAGCTCGGAAAGCACCGAAAATATTTTCGACTGGAGCTCAGCCGGCACCGAAAATATTTTCGACGGGTGCTCGGCCGGCACCGAAAATATTTTTGATGGGGGCTCGGGCGGCACCGAAAATATTTTCGACGGGGGCTCGGCCAGCGCTGAAAATATTGCTGATGGGGGCTCAGCCGGCACCAAAAATATTTTCAACGGCAGCTCGGTTGGTCTGAAAAATATTTTTGACGGGAGCTCAGCCAGCACCGAAAATATTTTCGACGGGGGCTCGGCCGGCACTGAAAATATTTTCGAAGGGGGCTTGGCCGGCACCGAAAATATTTTCGACGGCATGTCGTCCGGCACCGAAAATATTTTCGACGGGGCTCGGCCAGCACCGAAACTATTTTCGATATGGGTTTGGCCGGCACCGAAAATATTTTTGATGACAGCTGGGCCGGTTCCAAAAATATATTCGACAGCAGCTCGGCCAGTCCAAAAAATATTTTCGTCGGGATCTCGGCCGGTACCGAAAAGATTTTCGAAGGGGGCTCGGCCAGCACTGAACATATTTTCAATGGAAGCTCATCCAGCACCCAAAATATTTTTGACGGGGGCTGGTCTGGTGCCAAAAATAGTTTGACGTGTACTTGGCCGGTGCCAAAAATTTGTTCGACGGCAGCTCAGCCGGCACCGAAAATACTTTTGATGGGGGCTCGGCCGGTGCCGAAAATATTTTCAACGGGGGCTCGGCTGGCACCAAAAATATTTTGGACAGCACCTTGGCCGGTTGTAAAAATATTTTTGACGGGGTCTCGGCCAGCACAGAAAATATTTTAGACAGCACCTTGGTCGGCCCCAAAAATATTTTCGACCGGAGCTCGGCCGGCACTGAAAATATTGTCGACGGCAGCTTGGTCAGTTCCAAAAATATATTCGACGGGAGCTCGGCTGCTACTGAAAATATTTTCAAGGGGGGCTCAGCCGGCAACAAAGAAATTTTCGATGGTGCTCGGCCGGCACAGAAAATATTTTCGACGTCAACTCGGCCGGTACTGAAAATATTTTTGAAGGGGGCTCAGCTGGCACGAAAGAAATTTTCGACGGCAGCTCGGCCGGTCCTAAAATTATTTTTGACTGGAGATCGGCCGGTACTGAAAATATTTTCGACGGCAGCTCGGCCAGCACCGAAAGAAATTTCGAAGGGGGCTCTGCCGTCATCGAAAATATTTTTGGTGGGAGCTTGGCCGGTACCGAAAATATATTCGAAGGGGGCTCGGCCGGCACCAAAAATATATTCGATGGCAGCTCGGCTGGCACCAAAAATATTTTCGACGGGGGCTCGGCCGGCACTGAAATATTTTCGATGGTAGCTCGGCCGCTCCCAAAAATATATTTGACGGCAGCTTGGCTGGTAACGAAAATATTTTCGACGGGGGCTGGCCCGGCACCGAAAAAATTTCGACAGGGGATCAGCCGGCACCAAAAATATTTTCAATGGAGGCTCGGTCGGTGCTGATAATATTTTTGACGGGAGCTCGGCCGGTCGCAAAAATATTTTTGATGGGATCTTGGCCAGCACCGAAAAAATTTTGACTGGGGCTCAGCCAGCACTGAAAATATTTTCAAAGTGGGCTTGGCCAGTCCCAGAAATATTTTCGATGGGGGCTCATCCGGTCCCAAAAATATTTTCGATGGGAGATCAGCCGGTCCCAAAAATATACTCGACGGGTGCTCGGCTTGTACTGAAAATATTTTTGACAGGAGTTCAGCCGGCACCGAAAATATTTTTGACGGGGGCTCAGAAGGCACCAAAAAAATTTGCTACAGGGGCTCGGCCGCCTCTGAAAATATTGTCGACGGCAGCTCGGTCGGTTACAAAAATATATTCGACAGGAGCTTGGCTGGTACCAAAAATATTTTCGAAGGGGGCTCAGCCGGCAACAAAAATATTTTCGACGGTGCTCGGCTGGCACCAAAAATATTTTCGACTGGGGCTCAGCCGGCACCAAAAATATTTTCGATGACAGCTGGGCCGGTTCCAAAAATATATTCGACGGCAGCTCGGCCAGTCCAAAAAATATTTTCGTCGGGAGCTCAGCCGGTACCGAAAATATTTTCGAAGGGGGCTCGGCCCGCATCGAAAATATTTTCTACGGGGGCTCATCCGGCACCGAAAAAGATTTTGACGGGGGCTCGACCATCACCAAAAATATTTTCGATGGAAGCTCGGCCGGCACCGAAAGAAATTTCGAAGGGGGCTCTGCCGTCATCGAAAATATTTTTGGAGGGAGCTTGGCCGGTACCGAAAATATATTCGAAGGGGGCTCGGCCGGCACCAAAAATATATTCGATGGCAGCTCGGCTGGCACCAAAAATATTTTCGACGGGGGCTCGGCCGGCACTGAAATATTTTCGATGGTAGCTCGGCCGCTCCCAAAAATATATTTGACGGCAGCTTGGCTGGTAACGAAAATATTTTCGACAGGGGCTGGCCCGGCACCGAAAAAATTTCGACAGGGGATCAGCCGGCACCAAAAATATTTTCAATGGAGGCTCGGTCGGTGCTGATAATATTTTTGACGGGAGCTCGGCCGGTCGCAAAAATATTTTTGATGGGATCTTGGCCAGCACCGAAAAAATTTTGACTGGGGCTCAGCCAGCACTGAAAATATTTTCAAAGTGGGCTTGGCCAGTCCCAGAAATATTTTCGATGGGGGCTCATCCGGTCCCAAAAATATTTTCGATGGGAGATCAGCCGGTCCCAAAAATATACTCGACGGGTGCTCGGCTTGTACTGAAAATATTTTTGACAGGGGCTTGGCCGGCACCGAAAATATTTTCGACAGGAGTTCAGCCGGCACCGAAAATATTTTTGACGGGGGCTCAGAAGGCACCAAAAAAATTTGCTACAGGGGCTCGGCCGCCTCTGAAAATATTGTCGACGGCAGCTCGGTCGGTTACAAAAATATATTCGACAGGAGCTTGGCTGGTACCAAAAATATTTTCGAAGGGGGCTCAGCCGGCAACAAAAATATTTTCGACGGTGCTCGGCTGGCACCAAAAATATTTTCGACTGGGGCTCAGCCGGCACCAAAAATATTTTCGATGACAGCTGGGCCGGTTCCAAAAATATATTCGACGGCAGCTCGGCCAGTCCAAAAAATATTTTCGTCGGGAGCTCAGCCGGTACCGAAAATATTTTCGAAGGGGGCTCGGCCCGCATCGAAAATATTTTCTACGGGGGCTCATCCGGCACCGAAAAAGATTTTGACGGGGGCTCGACCATCACCAAAAATATTTTCGATGGAAGCTCGGCCGGCACAGAAAATTTTTTCGACAGGGGCTCAGCCGGCACCAAAAATATTTTCGACAGGAGCTCGGCCAGTACCGAAAATATTTTCGACTGCAGCTCGGACGGTGCTGAAAATATTTTCAACGGGGGCTCGGCCGGTCCAAAAAATATTTTCAAAGGGGGCTTGTCCGGCGCCGAAAAAAATTTCGACAGGTGCTTGGCCGGCACCGAAAATATTTTCGATGGGGTCTCAGCCGGCACCGATAATCTTTTCGATTGGGACTCGTCTGGCACCGAAAATATTTTTGATGGGGGCTCAGCTGGCACCGAAAATAATTTGGACGGGGATTGGCTGGCACCGAAAATATTTTTGACGAGGGCTCATCTGGCACCGAAAATATTTTCGAAGGGGGCTCAGCCGGCACCAAATATATTTTTGATGGGGGCTCGGCCGGCACCAAAAATGGTTTCAACGGGAGCTCGGCCGGCACCAAAAATATTTTTGACGGGACGTTGGCTGGTCCCAAAAATATTTTCGACTGGAGGTCGACCAGCACAGAAAATATTTTTGACGGGGGATTGGCAGGCACAGAAAATATCTTCTCGTGAGCTCGACCGGACCCTAAAATATATTCGATGGGAGCTCGACCGGTAGAGAAAATATTTAGGAAGGGGGCTCAGCTGGCGCCGATAAAAAATTTGACAGGGGCTCGGCCCTCACCGAAAATATTCTCGATGAGGGCTCGGCAGTGCCGAAATTATTTTCGAAGGGATCTCGACCGGCACCGAAAATATTTTTGACGGACCTGGGCCGGCACAGAAAAAAGTTTTGACGGGGGCTCAGCCGGCACAGAAAATATTTTCAACAGTTGCTCGGCTGGTCCCAAAAGTATTTTCGATAGGGGCTCGGTCAGTACCGAAAATATTGTCAAAGGGGGCTCGGACGGCGCCGAAAATATTTTCGATGGGAGCTCAGCCGGCACCGAAAATATTTTCGACGGGGTTTGTCCGGCACCGAAATTATTTTCGACAGGGGATCGGGTGGCACAGAAAAAAATTTTGACAGGGGATTGTCAGTCACCGAAAATATTTTCAACGGGTAATTGGTCAGCACCAAAAATATTTTTGACTGGAGCTTGGCCGGTCCCAAAAACATTTTTGACAGGAGCTCAGCCGGTACCGAAAATATTTTCGAAGGGAGCTTGTCCGTCACTGAAAATATTTTCGACGGGGGCTCGGCTGGCACCAAAAATATTTTCAATGGGAGCTCGACCGGCACCAAAACTATTTTTGACGGGATGTTGGCCGGTCCCAAAAACATTTTCGTTGGGAGCTTGGCAGGTACAGAAAATATTTTCAACGGGGGCTCGGCCGGCACCTAAAATATTTTCGAAGGGGGCTCGGCCGGCTTAGAAAAAAATTTCGACGGGTGCTCAGCTGGCACTGAAAATATTTTCGACCGGAGCTCAGCCGGCACCGAAAATATTTTCGACAGGAGCTCAGCCGGCACCGAAAATATTTTCAACGGGTGCTCGGCCGTCAACTATAATATTTTCAACGGGGGATCGGCCTTCACCAAAAATATTTTTGACCGACGTCAGCCTGTCCCAAAAATATTTTCGACAGGGTCTCGGCCGTCACCAAAAATATTTTTGACTGGAGCTCGACTGGTCCCTAAAATATATTTGACTGGAGCTCGAATGGTACAGAAAATATTTTTGAAAGGGGCTCGGCCCGCACCAAAAATATTTTCTACGGGGTCTCGGCCGGCACGGAAAAAAATTTTGACGGGGTCTCGGCCGGCACCAAAAATATTTTCGACGGGAGGTCGGCTAGTCCCAAAAATATTTTCGACAGTGGCTCCCTCGGCTCCGAAAAAAATTTTGACGGGGGCTAGGCCATCACTGAAAATATTTTCGATGCAAGGTTGGCCGGTCCCAAAAATGTATTCGATGGGAGCTCGGCTGGTACCAAAAATATTGTCGAAGGGAGCTCGGTCGGCACCGAAAATATTTTCGAGGGGGGCTCGGCCGGTACCGAAAATATTTTCGAAAGGGTCTCAGCCGGCATAGAAAAAAATTTCGATGCGTCCTCAGCCGGCACCAAATATATTTTCAACGGGAGCTCGGCCGGCACCGAAAATATTTTCGATGGGAGGTCGGCTGGCAACTAAAATATTTTCAACGGGGGATCGGCTGGCACCAAAAATATTTTCGAAGGGAGGTTGACCGGCACCGAAAATATTTTTGATGGGGGATCGGCCGGCACCAAAAATAATTTTGACAGGGGCTTGGCCTGCACTGAAAATATTTTTGACGAGGGCTCGTCCGCCATCGAAAATATTTTCGTTGGGGCTCGGCCGGCACTGAAAATATTTCCGATGGGAGATCAGCCCGTACAGAAAATATTTTCTAAGGGGACTCGGCTGGCACCAAAAATATTTTCGACGGGAGGTCGGCCGGCTAGGAAAATATTTTCGATGGTAGCTCGGCCGCTCCCAAAAATGTATTCGACGGGAGCTCGGCTGGTACTGAAAATATTTTCGACTGCAGCTTGGCCGGGCACAAAAATATTTTTGACGGGAGCTCAGCCGGTACAGAAAATATTTTCGAAGGGGGCTCGGCCGGTACAGGAAATATTTTCGACGGGGGCTCGGTCGGCACGGAAAAAAAATTCAACGGGGGATCGGCCAGCACCGAAAATATTTTCAACGAGAGCTCGGAAAGCACCGAAAATATTTTCGACTGGAGCTCAGCCGGCACCGAAAATATTTTCGACGGGTGCTCGGCCGGCACCGAAAATATTTTTGATGGGGGCTCGGGTGGCACCGAAAATATTTTCGACGGGGGCTCGGCCAGCGCTGAAAATATTGCTGATGGGGGCTCAGCCGGCACCAAAAATATTTTCAACGGCAGCTCGGTTGGTCTGAAAAATATTTTTGACGGGAGCTCAGCCAGCACCGAAAATATTTTCGACGGGGGCTCGGCCGGCACTGAAAATATTTTCGAAGGGGGCTTGGCCGGCACCGAAAATATTTTCGACGGCATGTCGTCCGGCACCGAAAATATTTTCGACGGGGCTCGGCCAGCACCGAAACTATTTTCGATATGGGTTTGGCCGGCACCGAAAATATTTTTGATGACAGCTGGGCCGGTTCCAAAAATATATTCGACAGCAGCTCGGCCAGTCCAAAAAATATTTTCGTCGGGATCTCGGCCGGTACCGAAAAGATTTTCGAAGGGGGCTCGGCCAGCACTGAACATATTTTCAATGGAAGCTCATCCAGCACTGAAAATATTTTTGACGGGGGCTGGTCTGGTGCCAAAAATAGTTTGACGTGTACTTGGCCGGTGCCAAAAATTTGTTCGACGGCAGCTCAGCCGGCACCGAAAATACTTTTGATGGGGGCTCGGCTGGTGCCGAAAATATTTTCAACGGGGGCTCGGCTGGCACCAAAAATATTTTGGACAGCACCTTGGCCGGTTGTAAAAATATTTTTGACGGGGTCTCGGCCAGCACAGAAAATATTTTAGACAGCACCTTGGTCGGCCCCAAAAATATTTTCGACCGGAGCTCGGCCGGCACTGAAAATATTGTCGACGGCAGCTTGGTCAGTTCCAAAAATATATTCGACGGGAGCTCGGCTGCTACTGAAAATATTTTCAAGGGGGGCTCAGCCGGCAACAAAGAAATTTTCGATGGTGCTCGGCCGGCACAGAAAATATTTTCGACATCAACTCGGCCGGTACTGAAAATATTTTTGAAGGGGGCTCAGCTGGCACGAAAGAAATTTTCGACGGCAGCTCGGCCGGTCCTAAAATTATTTTTGACTGGAGATCGGCCGGTACTGAAAATATTTTCGACGGCAGCTCGGCCAGCAGCGAAAGAAATTTCGAAGGGGGCTCTGCCGTCATCGAAAATATTTTTGGTGGGAGCTTGGCCGGTACCGAAAATATATTCGAAGGGGGCTCGGCCGGCACCAAAAATATATTCGATGGCAGCTCGGCTGGCACCAAAAATATTTTCAACGGGGGCTCGGCCGGCACTGAAATATTTTCGATGGTAGCTCGGCCGCTCCCAAAAATATATTTGACGGCAGCTTGGCTGGTAACGAAAATATTTTCGACGGGGGCTGGCCCGGCACCGAAAAAATTTCGACAGGGGATCAGCCGGCACCAAAAATATTTTCAATGGAGGCTCGGTCGGTGCTGATAATATTTTTGACGGGAGCTCGGCCGGTCGCAAAAATATTTTTGATGGGATCTTGGCCAGCACCGAAAAAATTTTGACTGGGGCTCAGCCAGCACTGAAAATATTTTCAAAGTGGGCTTGGCCAGTCCCAGAAATATTTTCGATGGGGGCTCATCCGGTCCCAAAAATATTTTCGATGGGAGATCAGCCAGTCCCAAAAATATACTCGACGGGTGCTCGGCTTGTACTGAAAATATTTTTGACAGGGGCTTGGCCGGCACCGAAAATATTTTCGACAGGAGTTCAGCCGGCACCGAAAATATTTTTGACGGGGGCTCAGAAGGCACCAAAAAAATTTGCTACAGGGGCTCGGCCGCCTCTGAAAATATTGTCGACGGCAGCTCGGTCGGTTACAAAAATATATTCGACAGGAGCTTGGCTGGTACCAAAAATATTTTCGAAGGGGGCTCAGCCGGCAACAAAAATATTTTCGACGGTGCTCGGCTGGCACCAAAAATATTTTCGACTGGGGCTCAGCCGGCACCAAAAATATTTTCGATGACAGCTGGGCCGGTTCCAAAAATATATTCGACGGCAGCTCGGCCAGTCCAAAAAATATTTTCGTCGGGAGCTCAGCCGGTACCGAAAATATTTTCGAAGGGGGCTCGGCCCGCATCGAAAATATTTTCTACGGGGGCTCATCCGGCACCGAAAAAGATTTTGACGGGGGCTCGACCATCACCAAAAATATTTTCGATGGAAGCTCGGCCGGCACAGAAAATTTTTTCGACAGGGGCTCAGCCGGCACCAAAAATATTTTCGACAGGAGCTCGGCCAGTACCGAAAATATTTTCGACTGCAGCTCGGACGGTGCTGAAAATATTTTCAACGGGGGCTCGGCCGGTCCAAAAAATATTTTCAAAGGGGGCTTGTCCGGTGCCGAAAAAAATTTCGACAGGTGCTTGGCCGGCACCGAAAATATTTTCGATGGGGTCTCAGCCGGCACCGATAATCTTTTCGATTGGGACTCGTCTGGCACCGAAAATATTTTTGATGGGGGCTCAGCTGGCACCGAAAATAATTTGGACGGGGATTGGCTGGCACCGAAAATATTTTTGACGAGGGCTCATCTGGCACCGAAAATATTTTCGAAGGGGGCTCAGCCGGCACCGAAAATATTTTCGACGGGGTTTGTCCGGCACCGAAATTATTTTCGACAGGGGATCGGGTGGCACAGAAAAAAATTTTGACAGGGGATTGTCAGTCACCGAAAATATTTTCAACGGGTAATTGGTCAGCACCAAAAATATTTTTGACTGGAGCTTGGCCGGTCCCAAAAACATTTTTGACAGGAGCTCAGCCGGTACCGAAAATATTTTCGAAGGGAGCTTGTCCGTCACTGAAAATATTTTCGACGGGGGCTCGGCTGGCACCAAAAATATTTTCAATGGGAGCTCGACCGGCACCAAAACTATTTTTGACGGGATGTTGGCCGGTCCCAAAAACATTTTCGTTGGGAGCTTGGCAGGTACAGAAAATATTTTCAACGGGGGCTCGGCCGGCACCTAAAATATTTTCGAAGGGGGCTCGGCCGGCTTAGAAAAAAATTTCGACGGGTGCTCAGCTGGCACTGAAAATATTTTCGACCGGAGCTCAGCCGGCACCGAAAATATTTTCGACAGGAGCTCAGCCGGCACCGAAAATATTTTCAACGGGTGCTCGGCCGTCAACTATAATATTTTCAACGGGGGATCGGCCTTCACCAAAAATATTTTTGACCGACGTCAGCCTGTCCCAAAAATATTTTCGACAGGGTCTCGGCCGTCACCAAAAATATTTTTGACTGGAGCTCGACTGGTCCCTAAAATATATTCGACTGGAGCTCGAATGGTACAGAAAATATTTTCGAAAGGGGCTCGGCCCGCACCAAAAATATTTTCTACGGGGTCTCGGCCGGCACGGAAAAAAATTTTGACGGGGTCTCGGCCGGCACCAAAAATATTTTCGACGGGAGGTCGGCTAGTCCCAAAAATATTTTCGACAGTGGCTCCCTCGGCTCCGAAAAAAATTTTGACGGGGGCTAGGCCATCACTGAAAATATTTTCGATGCAAGGTTGGCCGGTCCCAAAAATGTATTCGATGGGAGCTCGGCTGGTACCAAAAATATTGTCGAAGGGAGCTCGGTCGGCACCGAAAATATTTTCGAGGGGGGCTCGGCCGGTACCGAAAATATTTTCGAAAGGGTCTCGGCCGGCATAGAAAAAAATTTCGATGCGTCCTCAGCCGGCACCAAATATATTTTCAACGGGAGCTCGGCCGGCACCGAAAATATTTTCGATGGGAGGTCGGCTGGCAACTAAAATATTTTCAACGGGGGATCGGCTGGCACCAAAAATATTTTCGAAGGGAGGTTGACCGGCACCGAAAATATTTTTGATGGGGGATCGGCCGGCACCAAAAATAATTTTGACAGGGGCTTGGCCTGCACTGAAAATATTTTTGACGAGGGCTCGTCCGCCATCGAAAATATTTTCGTTGGGGCTCGGCCGGCACTGAAAATATTTCCGATGGGAGATCAGCCCGTACAGAAAATATTTTCTAAGGGGACTCGGCTGGCACCAAAAATATTTTCGACGGGAGGTCGGCCGGCTAGGAAAATATTTTCGATGGTAGCTCGGCCGCTCCCAAAAATGTATTCGACGGGAGCTCGGCTGGTACTGAAAATATTTTCGACTGCAGCTTGGCCGGGCACAAAAATATTTTTGACGGGAGCTCAGCCGGTACAGAAAATATTTTCGAAGGGGGCTCGGCCGGTACAGGAAATATTTTCGACGGGGGCTCGGTCGGCACGGAAAAAAAATTCAACGGGGGATCGGCCAGCACCGAAAATATTTTCAACGAGAGCTCGGAAAGCACCGAAAATATTTTCGACTGGAGCTCAGCCGGCACCGAAAATATTTTCGACGGGTGCTCGGCCGGCACCGAAAATATTTTTGATGGGGGCTCGGGCGGCACCGAAAATATTTTCGACGGGGGCTCGGCCAGCGCTGAAAATATTGCTGATGGGGGCTCAGCTGGCACCAAAAATATTTTCAACGGCAGCTCGGTTGGTCTGAAAAATATTTTTGACGGGAGCTCAGCCAGCACCGAAAATATTTTCGACGGGGGCTCGGCCGGCACTGAAAATATTTTCGAAGGGGGCTTGGCCGGCACCGAAAATATTTTCGACGGCATGTCGTCCGGCACCGAAAATATTTTCGACGGGGCTCGGCCAGCACCGAAACTATTTTCGATATGGGTTTGGCCGGCACCGAAAATATTTTTGATGACAGCTGGGCCGGTTCCAAAAATATATTCGACAGCAGCTCGGCCAGTCCAAAAAATATTTTCGTCGGGATCTCGGCCGGTACCGAAAAGATTTTCGAAGGGGGCTCGGCCAGCACTGAACATATTTTCAATGGAAGCTCATCCAGCACCCAAAATATTTTTGACGGGGGCTGGTCTGGTGCCAAAAATAGTTTGACGTGTACTTGGCCGGTGCCAAAAATTTGTTCGACGGCAGCTCAGCCGGCACCGAAAATACTTTTGATGGGGGCTCGGCCGGTGCCGAAAATATTTTCAACGGGGGCTCGGCTGGCACCAAAAATATTTTGGACAGCACCTTGGCCGGTTGTAAAAATATTTTTGACGGGGTCTCGGCCAGCACAGAAAATATTTTAGACAGCACCTTGGTCGGCCCCAAAAATATTTTCGACCGGAGCTCGGCCGGCACTGAAAATATTGTCGACGGCAGCTTGGTCAGTTCCAAAAATATATTCGACGGGAGCTCGGCTGCTACTGAAAATATTTTCAAGGGGGGCTCAGCCGGCAACAAAGAAATTTTCGATGGTGCTCGGCCGGCACAGAAAATATTTTCGACGTCAACTCGGCCGGTACTGAAAATATTTTTGAAGGGGGCTCAGCTGGCACGAAAGAAATTTTCGACGGCAGCTCGGCCGGTCCTAAAATTATTTTTGACTGGAGATCGGCCGGTACTGAAAATATTTTCGACGGCAGCTCGGCCAGCACCGAAAGAAATTTCGAAGGGGGCTCTGCCGTCATCGAAAATATTTTTGGTGGGAGCTTGGCCGGTACCGAAAATATATTCGAAGGGGGCTCGGCCGGCACCAAAAATATATTCGATGGCAGCTCGGCTGGCACCAAAAATATTTTCGACGGGGGCTCGGCCGGCACTGAAATATTTTCGATGGTAGCTCGGCCGCTCCCAAAAATATATTTGACGGCAGCTTGGCTGGTAACGAAAATATTTTCGACGGGGGCTGGCCCGGCACCGAAAAAATTTCGACAGGGGATCAGCCGGCACCAAAAATATTTTCAATGGAGGCTCGGTCGGTGCTGATAATATTTTTGACGGGAGCTCGGCCGGTCGCAAAAATATTTTTGATGGGATCTTGGCCAGCACCGAAAAAATTTTGACTGGGGCTCAGCCAGCACTGAAAATATTTTCAAAGTGGGCTTGGCCAGTCCCAGAAATATTTTCGATGGGGGCTCATCCGGTCCCAAAAATATTTTCGATGGGAGATCAGCCGGTCCCAAAAATATACTCGACGGGTGCTCGGCTTGTACTGAAAATATTTTTGACAGGGGCTTGGCCGGCACCGAAAATATTTTCGACAGGAGTTCAGCCGGCACCGAAAATATTTTTGACGGGGGCTCAGAAGGCACCAAAAAAATTTGCTACAGGGGCTCGGCCGCCTCTGAAAATATTGTCGACGGCAGCTCGGTCGGTTACAAAAATATATTCGACAGGAGCTTGGCTGGTACCAAAAATATTTTCGAAGGGGGCTCAGCCGGCAACAAAAATATTTTCGACGGTGCTCGGCTGGCACCAAAAATATTTTCGACTGGGGCTCAGCCGGCACCAAAAATATTTTCGATGACAGCTGGGCCGGTTCCAAAAATATATTCGACGGCAGCTCGGCCAGTCCAAAAAATATTTTCGTCGGGAGCTCAGCCGGTACCGAAAATATTTTCGAAGGGGGCTCGGCCCGCATCGAAAATATTTTCTACGGGGGCTCATCCGGCACCGAAAAAGATTTTGACGGGGGCTCGACCATCACCAAAAATATTTTCGATGGAAGCTCGGCCGGCACAGAAAATTTTTTCGACAGGGGCTCAGCCGGCACCAAAAATATTTTCGACAGGAGCTCGGCCAGTACCGAAAATATTTTCGACTGCAGCTCGGACGGTGCTGAAAATATTTTCAACGGGGGCTCGGCCGGTCCAAAAAATATTTTCAAAGGGGGCTTGTCCGGCGCCGAAAAAAATTTCGACAGGTGCTTGGCCGGCACCGAAAATATTTTCGATGGGGTCTCAGCCGGCACCGATAATCTTTTCGATTGGGACTCGTCTGGCACCGAAAATATTTTTGATGGGGGCTCAGCTGGCACCGAAAATAATTTGGACGGGGATTGGCTGGCACCGAAAATATTTTTGACGAGGGCTCATCTGGCACCGAAAATATTTTCGAAGGGGGCTCAGCCGGCACCAAATATATTTTTGATGGGGGCTCGGCCGGCACCAAAAATGGTTTCAACGGGAGCTCGGCCGGCACCAAAAATATTTTTGACGGGACGTTGGCTGGTCCCAAAAATATTTTCGACTGGAGGTCGACCAGCACAGAAAATATTTTTGACGGGGGATTGGCAGGCACAGAAAATATCTTCTCGTGAGCTCGACCGGACCCTAAAATATATTCGATGGGAGCTCGACCGGTAGAGAAAATATTTAGGAAGGGGGCTCAGCTGGCTCCGATAAAAAATTTGACAGGGGCTCGGCCCTCACCGAAAATATTCTCGATGAGGGCTCGGCAGTGCCGAAATTATTTTCGAAGGGATCTCGACCGGCACCGAAAATATTTTCGACGGACCTGGGCCGGCACAGAAAAAAGTTTTGACGGGGGCTCAGCCGGCACAGAAAATATTTTCAACAGTTGCTCGGCTGGTCCCAAAAGTATTTTCGATAGGGGCTCGGTCAGTACCGAAAATATTGTCAAAGGGGGCTCGGACGGCGCCGAAAATATTTTCGATGGGAGCTCAGCCGGCACCGAAAATATTTTCGACGGGGTTTGTCCGGCACCGAAATTATTTTCGACAGGGGATCGGGTGGCACAGAAAAAAATTTTGACAGGGGATTGTCAGTCACCGAAAATATTTTCAACGGGTAATTGGTCAGCACCAAAAATATTTTTGACTGGAGCTTGGCCGGTCCCAAAAACATTTTTGACAGGAGCTCAGCCGGTACCGAAAATATTTTCGAAGGGAGCTTGTCCGTCACTGAAAATATTTTCGACGGGGGCTCGGCTGGCACCAAAAATATTTTCAATGGGAGCTCGACCGGCACCAAAACTATTTTTGACGGGATGTTGGCCGGTCCCAAAAACATTTTCGTTGGGAGCTTGGCAGGTACAGAAAATATTTTCAACGGGGGCTCGGCCGGCACCTAAAATATTTTCGAAGGGGGCTCGGCCGGCTTAGAAAAAAATTTCGACGGGTGCTCAGCTGGCACTGAAAATATTTTCGACCGGAGCTCAGCCGGCACCGAAAATATTTTCGACAGGAGCTCAGCCGGCACCGAAAATATTTTCAACGGGTGCTCGGCCGTCAACTATAATATTTTCAACGGGGGATCGGCCTTCACCAAAAATATTTTTGACCGACGTCAGCCTGTCCCAAAAATATTTTCGACAGGGTCTCGGCCGTCACCAAAAATATTTTTGACTGGAGCTCGACTGGTCCCTAAAATATATTCGACTGGAGCTCGAATGGTACAGAAAATATTTTCGAAAGGGGCTCGGCCCGCACCAAAAATATTTTCTACGGGGTCTCGGCCGGCACGGAAAAAAATTTTGACGGGGTCTCGGCCGGCACCAAAAATATTTTCGACGGGAGGTCGGCTAGTCCCAAAAATATTTTCGACAGTGGCTCCCTCGGCTCCGAAAAAAATTTTGACGGGGGCTAGGCCATCACTGAAAATATTTTCGATGCAAGGTTGGCCGGTCCCAAAAATGTATTCGATGGGAGCTCGGCTGGTACCAAAAATATTGTCGAAGGGAGCTCGGTCGGCACCGAAAATATTTTCGAGGGGGGCTCGGCCGGTACCGAAAATATTTTCGAAAGGGTCTCGGCCGGCATAGAAAAAAATTTCGATGCGTCCTCAGCCGGCACCAAATATATTTTCAACGGGAGCTCGGCCGGCACCGAAAATATTTTCGATGGGAGGTCGGCTGGCAACTAAAATATTTTCAACGGGGGATCGGCTGGCACCAAAAATATTTTCGAAGGGAGGTTGACCGGCACCGAAAATATTTTTGATGGGGGATCGGCCGGCACCAAAAATAATTTCGACAGGGGCTTGGCCTGCACTGAAAATATTTTTGACGAGGGCTCGTCCGCCATCGAAAATATTTTCGTTGGGGCTCGGCCGGCACTGAAAATATTTCCGATGGGAGATCAGCCCGTACAGAAAATATTTTCTAAGGGGACTCGGCTGGCACCAAAAATATTTTCGACGGGAGGTCGGCCGGCTAGGAAAATATTTTCGATGGTAGCTCGGCCGCTCCCAAAAATGTATTCGACGGGAGCTCGGCTGGTACTGAAAATATTTTCGACTGCAGCTTGGCCGGGCACAAAAATATTTTTGACGGGAGCTCAGCCGGTACAGAAAATATTTTCGAAGGGGGCTCGGCCGGTACAGGAAATATTTTCGACGGGGGCTCGGTCGGCACGGAAAAAAAATTCAACGGGGGATCGGCCAGCACCGAAAATATTTTCAACGAGAGCTCGGAAAGCACCGAAAATATTTTCGACTGGAGCTCAGCCGGCACCGAAAATATTTTCGACGGGTGCTCGGCCGGCACCGAAAATATTTTTGATGGGGGCTCGGGCGGCACCGAAAATATTTTCGACGGGGGCTCGGCCAGCGCTGAAAATATTGCTGATGGGGGCTCAGCCGGCACCAAAAATATTTTCAACGGCAGCTCGGTTGGTCTGAAAAATATTTTTGACGGGAGCTCAGCCAGCACCGAAAATATTTTCGACGGGGGCTCGGCCGGCACTGAAAATATTTTCGAAGGGGGCTTGGCCGGCACCGAAAATATTTTCGACGGCATGTCGTCCGGCACCGAAAATATTTTCGACGGGGCTCGGCCAGCACCGAAACTATTTTCGATATGGGTTTGGCCGGCACCGAAAATATTTTTGATGACAGCTGGGCCGGTTCCAAAAATATATTCGACAGCAGCTCGGCCAGTCCAAAAAATATTTTCGTCGGGATCTCGGCCGGTACCGAAAAGATTTTCGAAGGGGGCTCGGCCAGCACTGAACATATTTTCAATGGAAGCTCATCCAGCACCCAAAATATTTTTGACGGGGGCTGGTCTGGTGCCAAAAATAGTTTGACGTGTACTTGGCCGGTGCCAAAAATTTGTTCGACGGCAGCTCAGCCGGCACCGAAAATACTTTTGATGGGGGCTCGGCCGGTGCCGAAAATATTTTCAACGGGGGCTCGGCTGGCACCAAAAATATTTTGGACAGCACCTTGGCCGGTTGTAAAAATATTTTTGACGGGGTCTCGGCCAGCACAGAAAATATTTTAGACAGCACCTTGGTCGGCCCCAAAAATATTTTCGACCGGAGCTCGGCCGGCACTGAAAATATTGTCGACGGCAGCTTGGTCAGTTCCAAAAATATATTCGACGGGAGCTCGGCTGCTACTGAAAATATTTTCAAGGGGGGCTCAGCCGGCAACAAAGAAATTTTCGATGGTGCTCGGCCGGCACAGAAAATATTTTCGACGTCAACTCGGCCGGTACTGAAAATATTTTTGAAGGGGGCTCAGCTGGCACGAAAGAAATTTTCGACGGCAGCTCGGCCGGTCCTAAAATTATTTTTGACTGGAGATCGGCCGGTACTGAAAATATTTTCGACGGCAGCTCGGCCAGCACCGAAAGAAATTTCGAAGGGGGCTCTGCCGTCATCGAAAATATTTTTGGTGGGAGCTTGGCCGGTACCGAAAATATATTCGAAGGGGGCTCGGCCGGCACCAAAAATATATTCGATGGCAGCTCGGCTGGCACCAAAAATATTTTCGACGGGGGCTCGGCCGGCACTGAAATATTTTCGATGGTAGCTCGGCCGCTCCCAAAAATATATTTGACGGCAGCTTGGCTGGTAACGAAAATATTTTCGACGGGGGCTGGCCCGGCACCGAAAAAATTTCGACAGGGGATCAGCCGGCACCAAAAATATTTTCAATGGAGGCTCGGTCGGTGCTGATAATATTTTTGACGGGAGCTCGGCCGGTCGCAAAAATATTTTTGATGGGATCTTGGCCAGCACCGAAAAAATTTTGACTGGGGCTCAGCCAGCACTGAAAATATTTTCAAAGTGGGCTTGGCCAGTCCCAGAAATATTTTCGATGGGGGCTCATCCGGTCCCAAAAATATTTTCGATGGGAGATCAGCCGGTCCCAAAAATATACTCGACGGGTGCTCGGCTTGTACTGAAAATATTTTTGACAGGGGCTTGGCCGGCACCGAAAATATTTTCGACAGGAGTTCAGCCGGCACCGAAAATATTTTTGACGGGGGCTCAGAAGGCACCAAAAAAATTTGCTACAGGGGCTCGGCCGCCTCTGAAAATATTGTCGACGGCAGCTCGGTCGGTTACAAAAATATATTCGACAGGAGCTTGGCTGGTACCAAAAATATTTTCGAAGGGGGCTCAGCCGGCAACAAAAATATTTTCGACGGTGCTCGGCTGGCACCAAAAATATTTTCGACTGGGGCTCAGCCGGCACCAAAAATATTTTCGATGACAGCTGGGCCGGTTCCAAAAATATATTCGACGGCAGCTCGGCCAGTCCAAAAAATATTTTCGTCGGGAGCTCAGCCGGTACCGAAAATATTTTCGAAGGGGGCTCGGCCCGCATCGAAAATATTTTCTACGGGGGCTCATCCGGCACCGAAAAAGATTTTGACGGGGGCTCGACCATCACCAAAAATATTTTCGATGGAAGCTCGGCCGGCACAGAAAATTTTTTCGACAGGGGCTCAGCCGGCACCAAAAATATTTTCGACAGGAGCTCGGCCAGTACCGAAAATATTTTCGACTGCAGCTCGGACGGTGCTGAAAATATTTTCAACGGGGGCTCGGCCGGTCCAAAAAATATTTTCAAAGGGGGCTTGTCCGGCGCCGAAAAAAATTTCGACAGGTGCTTGGCCGGCACCGAAAATATTTTCGATGGGGTCTCAGCCGGCACCGATAATCTTTTCGATTGGGACTCGTCTGGCACCGAAAATATTTTTGATGGGGGCTCAGCTGGCACCGAAAATAATTTGGACGGGGATTGGCTGGCACCGAAAATATTTTTGACGAGGGCTCATCTGGCACCGAAAATATTTTCGAAGGGGGCTCAGCCGGCACCAAATATATTTTTGATGGGGGCTCGGCCGGCACCAAAAATGGTTTCAACGGGAGCTCGGCCGGCACCAAAAATATTTTTGACGGGACGTTGGCTGGTCCCAAAAATATTTTCGACTGGAGGTCGACCAGCACAGAAAATATTTTTGACGGGGGATTGGCAGGCACAGAAAATATCTTCTCGTGAGCTCGACCGGACCCTAAAATATATTCGATGGGAGCTCGACCGGTAGAGAAAATATTTAGGAAGGGGGCTCAGCTGGCTCCGATAAAAAATTTGACAGGGGCTCGGCCCTCACCGAAAATATTCTCGATGAGGGCTCGGCAGTGCCGAAATTATTTTCGAAGGGATCTCGACCGGCACCGAAAATATTTTCGACGGACCTGGGCCGGCACAGAAAAAAGTTTTGACGGGGGCTCAGCCGGCACAGAAAATATTTTCAACAGTTGCTCGGCTGGTCCCAAAAGTATTTTCGATAGGGGCTCGGTCAGTACCGAAAATATTGTCAAAGGGGGCTCGGACGGCGCCGAAAATATTTTCGATGGGAGCTCAGCCGGCACCGAAAATATTTTCGACGGGGTTTGTCCGGCACCGAAATTATTTTCGACAGGGGATCGGGTGGCACAGAAAAAAATTTTGACAGGGGATTGTCAGTCACCGAAAATATTTTCAACGGGTAATTGGTCAGCACCAAAAATATTTTTGACTGGAGCTTGGCCGGTCCCAAAAACATTTTTGACAGGAGCTCAGCCGGTACCGAAAATATTTTCGAAGGGAGCTTGTCCGTCACTGAAAATATTTTCGACGGGGGCTCGGCTGGCACCAAAAATATTTTCAATGGGAGCTCGACCGGCACCAAAACTATTTTTGACGGGATGTTGGCCGGTCCCAAAAACATTTTCGTTGGGAGCTTGGCAGGTACAGAAAATATTTTCAACGGGGGCTCGGCCGGCACCTAAAATATTTTCGAAGGGGGCTCGGCCGGCTTAGAAAAAAATTTCGACGGGTGCTCAGCTGGCACTGAAAATATTTTCGACCGGAGCTCAGCCGGCACTGAAAATATTTTCGACCGGAGCTCAGCCGGCACCGAAAATATTTTCGACAGGAGCTCAGCCGGCACCGAAAATATTTTCAACGGGTGCTCGGCCGTCAACTATAATATTTTCAACGGGGGATCGGCCTTCACCAAAAATATTTTTGACCGACGTCAGCCTGTCCCAAAAATATTTTCGACAGGGTCTCGGCCGTCACCAAAAATATTTTTGACTGGAGCTCGACTGGTCCCTAAAATATATTCGACTGGAGCTCGAATGGTACAGAAAATATTTTCGAAAGGGGCTCGGCCCGCACCAAAAATATTTTCTACGGGGTCTCGGCCGGCACGGAAAAAAATTTTGACGGGGTCTCGGCCGGCACCAAAAATATTTTCGACGGGAGGTCGGCTAGTCCCAAAAATATTTTCGACAGTGGCTCCCTCGGCTCCGAAAAAAATTTTGACGGGGGCTAGGCCATCACTGAAAATATTTTCGATGCAAGGTTGGCCGGTCCCAAAAATGTATTCGATGGGAGCTCGGCTGGTACCAAAAATATTGTCGAAGGGAGCTCGGTCGGCACCGAAAATATTTTCGAGGGGGGCTCGGCCGGTACCGAAAATATTTTCGAAAGGGTCTCGGCCGGCATAGAAAAAAATTTCGATGCGTCCTCAGCCGGCACCAAATATATTTTCAACGGGAGCTCGGCCGGCACCGAAAATATTTTCGATGGGAGGTCGGCTGGCAACTAAAATATTTTCAACGGGGGATCGGCTGGCACCAAAAATATTTTCGAAGGGAGGTTGACCGGCACCGAAAATATTTTTGATGGGGGATCGGCCGGCACCAAAAATAATTTCGACAGGGGCTTGGCCTGCACTGAAAATATTTTTGACGAGGGCTCGTCCGCCATCGAAAATATTTTCGTTGGGGCTCGGCCGGCACTGAAAATATTTCCGATGGGAGATCAGCCCGTACAGAAAATATTTTCTAAGGGGACTCGGCTGGCACCAAAAATATTTTCGACGGGAGGTCGGCCGGCTAGGAAAATATTTTCGATGGTAGCTCGGCCGCTCCCAAAAATGTATTCGACGGGAGCTCGGCTGGTACTGAAAATATTTTCGACTGCAGCTTGGCCGGGCACAAAAATATTTTTGACGGGAGCTCAGCCGGTACAGAAAATATTTTCGAAGGGGGCTCGGCCGGTACAGGAAATATTTTCGACGGGGGCTCGGTCGGCACGGAAAAAAAATTCAACGGGGGATCGGCCAGCACCGAAAATATTTTCAACGAGAGCTCGGAAAGCACCGAAAATATTTTCGACTGGAGCTCAGCCGGCACCGAAAATATTTTCGACGGGTGCTCGGCCGGCACCGAAAATATTTTTGATGGGGGCTCGGGCGGCACCGAAAATATTTTCGACGGGGGCTCGGCCAGCGCTGAAAATATTGCTGATGGGGGCTCAGCCGGCACCAAAAATATTTTCAACGGCAGCTCGGTTGGTCTGAAAAATATTTTTGACGGGAGCTCAGCCAGCACCGAAAATATTTTCGACGGGGGCTCGGCCGGCACTGAAAATATTTTCGAAGGGGGCTTGGCCGGCACCGAAAATATTTTCAACGGCATGTCGTCCGGCACCGAAAATATTTTCGACGGGGCTCGGCCAGCACCGAAACTATTTTCGATATGGGTTTGGCCGGCACCGAAAATATTTTTGATGACAGCTGGGCCGGTTCCAAAAATATATTCGACAGCAGCTCGGCCAGTCCAAAAAATATTTTCATCGGGATCTCGGCCGGTACCGAAAAGATTTTCGAAGGGGGCTCGGCCAGCACTGAACATATTTTCAATGGAAGCTCATCCAGCACCCAAAATATTTTTGACGGGGGCTGGTCTGGTGCCAAAAATAGTTTGACGTGTACTTGGCCGGTGCCAAAAATTTGTTCGACGGCAGCTCAGCCGGCACCGAAAATACTTTTGATGGGGGCTCGGCCGGTGCCGAAAATATTTTCAACGGGGGCTCGGCTGGCACCAAAAATATTTTGGACAGCACCTTGGCCGGTTGTAAAAATATTTTTGACGGGGTCTCGGCCAGCACAGAAAATATTTTAGACAGCACCTTGGTCGGCCCCAAAAATATTTTCGACCGGAGCTCGGCCGGCACTGAAAATATTGTCGACGGCAGCTTGGTCAGTTCCAAAAATATATTCG
Source organism: Buteo buteo (assembly GCF_964188355.1). NCBI lineage: Eukaryota > Metazoa > Chordata > Aves > Accipitriformes > Accipitridae > Buteo > Buteo buteo. Next base: position 262,202 of record NC_134190.1, on the reverse strand, counting down.
ACGGGAGCTCGGCTGCTACTGAAAATATTTTCAAGGGGGGCTCAGCCGGCAACAAAGAAATTTTCGATGGTGCTCGGCCGGCACAGAAAATATTTTCGACGTCAACTCGGCCGGTACTGAAAATATTTTTGAAGGGGGCTCAGCTGGCACGAAAGAAATTTTCGACGGCAGCTCGGCCGGTCCTAAAATTATTTTTGACTGGAGATCGGCCGGTACTGAAAATATTTTCGACGGCAGCTCGGCCAGCACCGAAAGAAATTTCGAAGGGGGCTCTGCCGTCATCGAAAATATTTTTGGTGGGAGCTTGGCCGGTACCGAAAATATATTCGAAGGGGGCTCGGCCGGCACCAAAAATATATTCGATGGCAGCTCGGCTGGCACCAAAAATATTTTCGACGGGGGCTCGGCCGGCACTGAAATATTTTCGATGGTAGCTCGGCCGCTCCCAAAAATATATTTGACGGCAGCTTGGCTGGTAACGAAAATATTTTCGACGGGGGCTGGCCCGGCACCGAAAAAATTTCGACAGGGGATCAGCCGGCACCAAAAATATTTTCAATGGAGGCTCGGTCGGTGCTGATAATATTTTTGACGGGAGCTCGGCCGGTCGCAAAAATATTTTTGATGGGATCTTGGCCAGCACCGAAAAAATTTTGACTGGGGCTCAGCCAGCACTGAAAATATTTTCAAAGTGGGCTTGGCCAGTCCCAGAAATATTTTCGATGGGGGCTCATCCGGTCCCAAAAATATTTTCGATGGGAGATCAGCCGGTCCCAAAAATATACTCGACGGGTGCTCGGCTTGTACTGAAAATATTTTTGACAGGGGCTTGGCCGGCACCGAAAATATTTTCGACAGGAGTTCAGCCGGCACCGAAAATATTTTTGACGGGGGCTCAGAAGGCACCAAAAAAATTTGCTACAGGGGCTCGGCCGCCTCTGAAAATATTGTCGACGGCAGCTCGGTCGGTTACAAAAATATATTCGACAGGAGCTTGGCTGGTACCAAAAATATTTTCGAAGGGGGCTCAGCCGGCAACAAAAATATTTTCGACGGTGCTCGGCTGGCACCAAAAATATTTTCGACTGGGGCTCAGCCGGCACCAAAAATATTTTCGATGACAGCTGGGCCGGTTCCAAAAATATATTCGACGGCAGCTCGGCCAGTCCAAAAAATATTTTCGTCGGGAGCTCAGCCGGTACCGAAAATATTTTCGAAGGGGGCTCGGCCCGCATCGAAAATATTTTCTACGGGGGCTCATCCGGCACCGAAAAAGATTTTGACGGGGGCTCGACCATCACCAAAAATATTTTCGATGGAAGCTCGGCCGGCACAGAAAATTTTTTCGACAGGGGCTCAGCCGGCACCAAAAATATTTTCGACGGGAGCTCGGCCAGTACCGAAAATATTTTCGACTGCAGCTCGGACGGTGCTGAAAATATTTTCAACGGGGGCTCGGCCGGTCCAAAAAATATTTTCAAAGGGGGCTTGTCCGGCGCCGAAAAAAATTTCGACGGGTGCTTGGCCGGCACCGAAAATATTTTCGATGGGGTCTCAGCCGGCACCGATAATCTTTTCGATTGGGACTCGTCTGGCACCGAAAATATTTTTGATGGGGGCTCAGCCGGCACCGAAAATAATTTGGACGGGGATTGGCTGGCACCGAAAATATTTTTGACGAGGGCTCATCTGGCACCGAAAATATTTTCGAAGGGGGCTCAGCCGGCACCAAATATATTTTTGATGGGGGCTCGGCCGGCACCAAAAATGGTTTCAACGGGAGCTCGGCCGGCACCAAAAATATTTTTGACGGGACGTTGGCTGGTCCCAAAAATATTTTCGACTGGAGGTCGACCAGCACAGAAAATATTTTTGACGGGGGATTGGCAGGCACAGAAAATATCTTCTCGTGAGCTCGACCGGACCCTAAAATATATTCGATGGGAGCTCGACCGGTAGAGAAAATATTTAGGAAGGGGGCTCAGCTGGCGCCGATAAAAAATTTGACAGGGGCTCGGCCCTCACCGAAAATATTCTCGATGAGGGCTCGGCAGTGCCGAAATTATTTTCGAAGGGATCTCGACCGGCACCGAAAATATTTTTGACGGACCTGGGCCGGCACAGAAAAAAGTTTTGACGGGGGCTCAGCCGGCACAGAAAATATTTTCAACAGTTGCTCGGCTGGTCCCAAAAGTATTTTCGATAGGGGCTCGGTCAGTACCGAAAATATTGTCAAAGGGGGCTCGGACGGCGCCGAAAATATTTTCGATGGGAGCTCAGCCGGCACCGAAAATATTTTCGACGGGGTTTGTCTGGCACCGAAATTATTTTCGACAGGGGATCGGGTGGCACAGAAAAAAATTTTGACAGGGGATTGTCAGTCACCGAAAATATTTTCAACGGGTAATTGGTCAGCACCAAAAATATTTTTGACTGGAGCTTGGCCGGTCCCAAAAACATTTTTGACAGGAGCTCAGCCGGTACCGAAAATATTTTCAAAGGGAGCTTGTCCGTCACTGAAAATATTTTCGACGGGGGCTCGGCTGGCACCAAAAATATTTTCAATGGGAGCTCGACCAGCACCAAAACTATTTTTGACGGGATGTTGGCCGGTCCCAAAAACATTTTCGTTGGGAGCTTGGCAGGTACAGAAAATATTTTCAACGGGGGCTCGGCCGGCACCTAAAATATTTTCGAAGGGGGCTCGGCCGGCTTAGAAAAAAATTTCGACGGGTGCTCAGCTGGCACTGAAAATATTTTCGACCGGAGCTCAGCCGGCACCGAAAATATTTTCGACAGGAGCTCAGCCGGCACCGAAAATATTTTCAACGGGTGCTCGGCCGTCAACTATAATATTTTCAACGGGGGATCGGCCTTCACCAAAAATATTTTTGACCGACGTCAGCCTGTCCCAAAAATATTTTCGACAGGGTCTCGGCCGTCACCAAAAATATTTTTGACTGGAGCTCGACTGGTCCCTAAAATATATTCGACTGGAGCTCGAATGGTACAGAAAATATTTTCGAAAGGGGCTCGGCCCGCACCAAAAATATTTTCTACGGGGTCTCGGCCGGCACGGAAAAAAATTTTGACGGGGTCTCGGCCGGCACCAAAAATATTTTCGACGGGAGGTCGGCTAGTCCCAAAAATATTTTCGACAGTGGCTCCCTCGGCTCCGAAAAAAATTTTGACGGGGGCTAGGCCATCACTGAAAATATTTTCGATGCAAGGTTGGCCGGTCCCAAAAATGTATTCGATGGGAGCTCGGCTGGTACCAAAAATATTGTCGAAGGGAGCTCGGTCGGCACCGAAAATATTTTCGAGGGGGGCTCGGCCGGTACCGAAAATATTTTCGACGGGGGCTGGCCCGGCACCGAAAAAATTTCGACAGGGGATCAGCCGGCACCAAAAATATTTTCAATGGAGGCTCGGTCGGTGCTGATAATATTTTTGACGGGAGCTCGGCCGGTCGCAAAAATATTTTTGATGGGATCTTGGCCAGCACCGAAAAAATTTTGACTGGGGCTCAGCCAGCACTGAAAATATTTTCAAAGTGGGCTTGGCCAGTCCCAGAAATATTTTCGATGGGGGCTCATCCGGTCCCAAAAATATTTTCGATGGGAGATCAGCCGGTCCCAAAAATATACTCGACGGGTGCTCGGCTTGTACTGAAAATATTTTTGACAGGGGCTTGGCCGGCACCGAAAATATTTTCGACAGGAGTTCAGCCGGCACCGAAAATATTTTTGACGGGGGCTCAGAAGGCACCAAAAAAATTTGCTACAGGGGCTCGGCCGCCTCTGAAAATATTGTCGACGGCAGCTCGGTCAGTTACAAAAATATATTCGACAGGAGCTTGGCTGGTACCAAAAATATTTTCGAAGGGGGCTCAGCCGGCAACAAAAATATTTTCGACGGTGCTCGGCTGGCACCAAAAATATTTTCGACTGGGGCTCAGCCGGCACCAAAAATATTTTCGATGACAGCTGGGCCGGTTCCAAAAATATATTCGACGGCAGCTCGGCCAGTCCAAAAAATATTTTCGTCGGGAGCTCAGCCGGTACCGAAAATATTTTCGAAGGGGGCTCGGCCCGCATCGAAAATATTTTCTACGGGGGCTCATCCGGCACCGAAAAAGATTTTGACGGGGGCTCGACCATCACCAAAAATATTTTCGATGGAAGCTCGGCCGGCACAGAAAATTTTTTCGACAGGGGCTCAGCCGGCACCAAAAATATTTTCGACGGGAGCTCGGCCAGTACCGAAAATATTTTCGACTGCAGCTCGGACGGTGCTGAAAATATTTTCAACGGGGGCTCGGCCGGTCCAAAAAATATTTTCAAAGGGGGCTTGTCCGGCGCCGAAAAAAATTTCGACGGGTGCTTGGCCGGCACCGAAAATATTTTCGATGGGGTCTCAGCCGGCACCGATAATCTTTTCGATTGGGACTCGTCTGGCACCGAAAATATTTTTGATGGGGGCTCAGCCGGCACCGAAAATAATTTGGACGGGGATTGGCTGGCACCGAAAATATTTTTGACGAGGGCTCATCTGGCACCGAAAATATTTTCGAAGGGGGCTCAGCCGGCACCAAATATATTTTTGATGGGGGCTCGGCCGGCACCAAAAATGGTTTCAACGGGAGCTCGGCCGGCACCAAAAATATTTTTGACGGGACGTTGGCTGGTCCCAAAAATATTTTCGACTGGAGGTCGACCAGCACAGAAAATATTTTTGACGGGGGATTGGCAGGCACAGAAAATATCTTCTCGTGAGCTCGACCGGACCCTAAAATATATTCGATGGGAGCTCGACCGGTAGAGAAAATATTTAGGAAGGGGGCTCAGCTGGCGCCGATAAAAAATTTGACAGGGGCTCGGCCCTCACCGAAAATATTCTCGATGAGGGCTCGGCAGTGCCGAAATTATTTTCGAAGGGATCTCGACCGGCACCGAAAATATTTTTGACGGACCTGGGCCGGCACAGAAAAAAGTTTTGACGGGGGCTCAGCCGGCACAGAAAATATTTTCAACAGTTGCTCGGCTGGTCCCAAAAGTATTTTCGATAGGGGCTCGGTCAGTACCGAAAATATTGTCAAAGGGGGCTCGGACGGCGCCGAAAATATTTTCGATGGGAGCTCAGCCGGCACCGAAAATATTTTCGACGGGGTTTGTCCGGCACCGAAATTATTTTCGACAGGGGATCGGGTGGCACAGAAAAAAATTTTGACAGGGGATTGTCAGTCACCGAAAATATTTTCAACGGGTAATTGGTCAGCACCAAAAATATTTTTGACTGGAGCTTGGCCGGTCCCAAAAACATTTTTGACAGGAGCTCAGCCGGTACCGAAAATATTTTCGAAGGGAGCTTGTCCGTCACTGAAAATATTTTCGACGGGGGCTCGGCTGGCACCAAAAATATTTTCAATGGGAGCTCGACCGGCACCAAAACTATTTTTGACGGGATGTTGGCCGGTCCCAAAAACATTTTCGTTGGGAGCTTGGCAGGTACAGAAAATATTTTCAACGGGGGCTCGGCCGGCACCTAAAATATTTTCGAAGGGGGCTCGGCCGGCTTAGAAAAAAATTTCGACGGGTGCTCAGCTGGCACTGAAAATATTTTCGACCGGAGCTCAGCCGGCACCGAAAATATTTTCGACAGGAGCTCAGCCGGCACCGAAAATATTTTCAACGGGTGCTCGGCCGTCAACTATAATATTTTCAACGGGGGATCGGCCTTCACCAAAAATATTTTTGACCGACGTCAGCCTGTCCCAAAAATATTTTCGACAGGGTCTCGGCCGTCACCAAAAATATTTTTGACTGGAGCTCGACTGGTCCCTAAAATATATTCGACTGGAGCTCGAATGGTACAGAAAATATTTTCGAAAGGGGCTCGGCCCGCACCAAAAATATTTTCTACGGGGTCTCGGCCGGCACGGAAAAAAATTTTGACGGGGTCTCGGCCGGCACCAAAAATATTTTCGACGGGAGGTCGGCTAGTCCCAAAAATATTTTCGACAGTGGCTCCCTCGGCTCCGAAAAAAATTTTGACGGGGGCTAGGCCATCACTGAAAATATTTTCGATGCAAGGTTGGCCGGTCCCAAAAATGTATTCGATGGGAGCTCGGCTGGTACCAAAAATATTGTCGAAGGGAGCTCGGTCGGCACCGAAAATATTTTCGAGGGGGGCTCGGCCGGTACCGAAAATATTTTCGACGGGGGCTGGCCCGGCACCGAAAAAATTTCGACAGGGGATCAGCCGGCACCAAAAATATTTTCAATGGAGGCTCGGTCGGTGCTGATAATATTTTTGACGGGAGCTCGGCCGGTCGCAAAAATATTTTTGATGGGATCTTGGCCAGCACCGAAAAAATTTTGACTGGGGCTCAGCCAGCACTGAAAATATTTTCAAAGTGGGCTTGGCCAGTCCCAGAAATATTTTCGATGGGGGCTCATCCGGTCCCAAAAATATTTTCGATGGGAGATCAGCCGGTCCCAAAAATATACTCGACGGGTGCTCGGCTTGTACTGAAAATATTTTTGACAGGGGCTTGGCCGGCACCGAAAATATTTTCGACAGGAGTTCAGCCGGCACCGAAAATATTTTTGACGGGGGCTCAGAAGGCACCAAAAAAATTTGCTACAGGGGCTCGGCCGCCTCTGAAAATATTGTCGACGGCAGCTCGGTCGGTTACAAAAATATATTCGACAGGAGCTTGGCTGGTACCAAAAATATTTTCGAAGGGGGCTCAGCCGGCAACAAAAATATTTTCGACGGTGCTCGGCTGGCACCAAAAATATTTTCGACTGGGGCTCAGCCGGCACCAAAAATATTTTCGATGACAGCTGGGCCGGTTCCAAAAATATATTCGACGGCAGCTCGGCCAGTCCAAAAAATATTTTCGTCGGGAGCTCAGCCGGTACCGAAAATATTTTCGAAGGGGGCTCGGCCCGCATCGAAAATATTTTCTACGGGGGCTCATCCGGCACCGAAAAAGATTTTGACGGGGGCTCGACCATCACCAAAAATATTTTCGATGGAAGCTCGGCCGGCACAGAAAATTTTTTCGACAGGGGCTCAGCCGGCACCAAAAATATTTTCGACGGGAGCTCGGCCAGTACCGAAAATATTTTCGACTGCAGCTCGGACGGTGCTGAAAATATTTTCAACGGGGGCTCGGCCGGTCCAAAAAATATTTTCAAAGGGGGCTTGTCCGGCGCCGAAAAAAATTTCGACGGGTGCTTGGCCGGCACCGAAAATATTTTCGATGGGGTCTCAGCCGGCACCGATAATCTTTTCGATTGGGACTCGTCTGGCACCGAAAATATTTTTGATGGGGGCTCAGCCGGCACCGAAAATAATTTGGACGGGGATTGGCTGGCACCGAAAATATTTTTGACGAGGGCTCATCTGGCACCGAAAATATTTTCGAAGGGGGCTCAGCCGGCACCAAATATATTTTTGATGGGGGCTCGGCCGGCACCAAAAATGGTTTCAACGGGAGCTCGGCCGGCACCAAAAATATTTTTGACGGGACGTTGGCTGGTCCCAAAAATATTTTCGACTGGAGGTCGACCAGCACAGAAAATATTTTTGACGGGGGATTGGCAGGCACAGAAAATATCTTCTCGTGAGCTCGACCGGACCCTAAAATATATTCGATGGGAGCTCGACCGGTAGAGAAAATATTTAGGAAGGGGGCTCAGCTGGCGCCGATAAAAAATTTGACAGGGGCTCGGCCCTCACCGAAAATATTCTCGATGAGGGCTCGGCAGTGCCGAAATTATTTTCGAAGGGATCTCGACCGGCACCGAAAATATTTTTGACGGACCTGGGCCGGCACAGAAAAAAGTTTTGACGGGGGCTCAGCCGGCACAGAAAATATTTTCAACAGTTGCTCGGCTGGTCCCAAAAGTATTTTCGATAGGGGCTCGGTCAGTACCGAAAATATTGTCAAAGGGGGCTCGGACGGCGCCGAAAATATTTTCGATGGGAGCTCAGCCGGCACCGAAAATATTTTCGACGGGGTTTGTCCGGCACCGAAATTATTTTCGACAGGGGATCGGGTGGCACAGAAAAAAATTTTGACAGGGGATTGTCAGTCACCGAAAATATTTTCAACGGGTAATTGGTCAGCACCAAAAATATTTTTGACTGGAGCTTGGCCGGTCCCAAAAACATTTTTGACAGGAGCTCAGCCGGTACCGAAAATATTTTCGAAGGGAGCTTGTCCGTCACTGAAAATATTTTCGACGGGGGCTCGGCTGGCACCAAAAATATTTTCAATGGGAGCTCGACCGGCACCAAAACTATTTTTGACGGGATGTTGGCCGGTCCCAAAAACATTTTCGTTGGGAGCTTGGCAGGTACAGAAAATATTTTCAACGGGGGCTCGGCCGGCACCTAAAATATTTTCGAAGGGGGCTCGGCCGGCTTAGAAAAAAATTTCGACGGGTGCTCAGCTGGCACTGAAAATATTTTCGACCGGAGCTCAGCCGGCACCGAAAATATTTTCGACAGGAGCTCAGCCGGCACCGAAAATATTTTCAACGGGTGCTCGGCCGTCAACTATAATATTTTCAACGGGGGATCGGCCTTCACCAAAAATATTTTTGACCGACGTCAGCCTGTCCCAAAAATATTTTCGACAGGGTCTCGGCCGTCACCAAAAATATTTTTGACTGGAGCTCGACTGGTCCCTAAAATATATTCGACTGGAGCTCGAATGGTACAGAAAATATTTTCGAAAGGGGCTCGGCCCGCACCAAAAATATTTTCTACGGGGTCTCGGCCGGCACGGAAAAAAATTTTGACGGGGTCTCGGCCGGCACCAAAAATATTTTCGACGGGAGGTCGGCTAGTCCCAAAAATATTTTCGACAGTGGCTCCCTCGGCTCCGAAAAAAATTTTGACGGGGGCTAGGCCATCACTGAAAATATTTTCGATGCAAGGTTGGCCGGTCCCAAAAATGTATTCGATGGGAGCTCGGCTGGTACCAAAAATATTGTCGAAGGGAGCTCGGTCGGCACCGAAAATATTTTCGAGGGGGGCTCGGCCGGTACCGAAAATATTTTCGACGGGGGCTGGCCCGGCACCGAAAAAATTTCGACAGGGGATCAGCCGGCACCAAAAATATTTTCAATGGAGGCTCGGTCGGTGCTGATAATATTTTTGACGGGAGCTCGGCCGGTCGCAAAAATATTTTTGATGGGATCTTGGCCAGCACCGAAAAAATTTTGACTGGGGCTCAGCCAGCACTGAAAATATTTTCAAAGTGGGCTTGGCCAGTCCCAGAAATATTTTCGATGGGGGCTCATCCGGTCCCAAAAATATTTTCGATGGGAGATCAGCCGGTCCCAAAAATATACTCGACGGGTGCTCGGCTTGTACTGAAAATATTTTTGACAGGGGCTTGGCCGGCACCGAAAATATTTTCGACAGGAGTTCAGCCGGCACCGAAAATATTTTTGACGGGGGCTCAGAAGGCACCAAAAAAATTTGCTACAGGGGCTCGGCCGCCTCTGAAAATATTGTCGACGGCAGCTCGGTCGGTTACAAAAATATATTCGACAGGAGCTTGGCTGGTACCAAAAATATTTTCGAAGGGGGCTCAGCCGGCAACAAAAATATTTTCGACGGTGCTCGGCTGGCACCAAAAATATTTTCGACTGGGGCTCAGCCGGCACCAAAAATATTTTCGATGACAGCTGGGCCGGTTCCAAAAATATATTCGACGGCAGCTCGGCCAGTCCAAAAAATATTTTCGTCGGGAGCTCAGCCGGTACCGAAAATATTTTCGAAGGGGGCTCGGCCCGCATCGAAAATATTTTCTACGGGGGCTCATCCGGCACCGAAAAAGATTTTGACGGGGGCTCGACCATCACCAAAAATATTTTCGATGGAAGCTCGGCCGGCACAGAAAATTTTTTCGACAGGGGCTCAGCCGGCACCAAAAATATTTTCGACGGGAGCTCGGCCAGTACCGAAAATATTTTCGACTGCAGCTCGGACGGTGCTGAAAATATTTTCAACGGGGGCTTGGCCGGTCCAAAAAATATTTTCAAAGGGGGCTTGTCCGGCGCCGAAAAAAATTTCGACGGGTGCTTGGCCGGCACCGAAAATATTTTCGATGGGGTCTCAGCCGGCACCGATAATCTTTTCGATTGGGACTCGTCTGGCACCGAAAATATTTTTGATGGGGGCTCAGCCGGCACCGAAAATAATTTGGACGGGGATTGGCTGGCACCGAAAATATTTTTGACGAGGGCTCATCTGGCACCGAAAATATTTTCGAAGGGGGCTCAGCCGGCACCAAATATATTTTTGATGGGGGCTCGGCCGGCACCAAAAATGGTTTCAACGGGAGCTCGGCCGGCACCAAAAATATTTTTGACGGGACGTTGGCTGGTCCCAAAAATATTTTCGACTGGAGGTCGACCAGCACAGAAAATATTTTTGACGGGGGATTGGCAGGCACAGAAAATATCTTCTCGTGAGCTCGACCGGACCCTAAAATATATTCGATGGGAGCTCGACCGGTAGAGAAAATATTTAGGAAGGGGGCTCAGCTGGCGCCGATAAAAAATTTGACAGGGGCTCGGCCCTCACCGAAAATATTCTCGATGAGGGCTCGGCAGTGCCGAAATTATTTTCGAAGGGATCTCGACCGGCACCGAAAATATTTTTGACGGACCTGGGCCGGCACAGAAAAAAGTTTTGACGGGGGCTCAGCCGGCACAGAAAATATTTTCAACAGTTGCTCGGCTGGTCCCAAAAGTATTTTCGATAGGGGCTCGGTCAGTACCGAAAATATTGTCAAAGGGGGCTCGGACGGCGCCGAAAATATTTTCGATGGGAGCTCAGCCGGCACCGAAAATATTTTCGACGGGGTTTGTCCGGCACCGAAATTATTTTCGACAGGGGATCGGGTGGCACAGAAAAAAATTTTGACAGGGGATTGTCAGTCACCGAAAATATTTTCAACGGGTAATTGGTCAGCACCAAAAATATTTTTGACTGGAGCTTGGCCGGTCCCAAAAACATTTTTGACAGGAGCTCAGCCGGTACCGAAAATATTTTCGAAGGGAGCTTGTCCGTCACTGAAAATATTTTCGACGGGGGCTCGGCTGGCACCAAAAATATTTTCAATGGGAGCTCGACCGGCACCAAAACTATTTTTGACGGGATGTTGGCCGGTCCCAAAAACATTTTCGTTGGGAGCTTGGCAGGTACAGAAAATATTTTCAACGGGGGCTCGGCCGGCACCTAAAATATTTTCGAAGGGGGCTCGGCCGGCTTAGAAAAAAATTTCGACGGGGTCTCGGCCGGCACCAAAAATATTTTCGACGGGAGGTCGGCTAGTCCCAAAAATATTTTCGACAGTGGCTCCCTCGGCTCCGAAAAAAATTTTGACGGGGGCTAGGCCATCACTGAAAATATTTTCGATGCAAGGTTGGCCGGTCCCAAAAATGTATTCGATGGGAGCTCGGCTGGTACCAAAAATATTGTCGAAGGGAGCTCGGTCGGCACCGAAAATATTTTCGAGGGGGGCTCGGCCGGTACCGAAAATATTTTCGACGGGGGCTGGCCCGGCACCGAAAAAATTTCGACAGGGGATCAGCCGGCACCAAAAATATTTTCAATGGAGGCTCGGTCGGTGCTGATAATATTTTTGACGGGAGCTCGGCCGGTCGCAAAAATATTTTTGATGGGATCTTGGCCAGCACCGAAAAAATTTTGACTGGGGCTCAGCCAGCACTGAAAATATTTTCAAAGTGGGCTTGGCCAGTCCCAGAAATATTTTCGATGGGGGCTCATCCGGTCCCAAAAATATTTTCGATGGGAGATCAGCCGGTCCCCAAAATATACTCGACGGGTGCTCGGCTTGTACTGAAAATATTTTTGACAGGGGCTTGGCCGGCACCAAAAATATTTTCGACAGGAGTTCAGCCGGCACCGAAAATATTTTTGACGGGGGCTCAGAAGGCACCAAAAAAATTTGCTACAGGGGCTCGGCCGCCTCTGAAAATATTGTCGACGGCAGCTCGGTCGGTTACAAAAATATATTCGACAGGAGCTTGGCTGGTACCAAAAATATTTTCGAAGGGGGCTCAGCCGGCAACAAAAATATTTTCGACGGTGCTCGGCTGGCACCAAAAATATTTTCGACTGGGGCTCAGCCGGCACCAAAAATATTTTCGATGACAGCTGGGCCGGTTCCAAAAATATATTCGACGGCAGCTCGGCCAGTCCAAAAAATATTTTCGTCGGGAGCTCAGCCGGTACCGAAAATATTTTCGAAGGGGGCTCGGCCCGCATCGAAAATATTTTCTACGGGGGCTCATCCGGCACCGAAAAAGATTTTGACGGGGGCTCGACCATCACCAAAAATATTTTCGATGGAAGCTCGGCCGGCACAGAAAATTTTTTCGACAGGGGCTCAGCCGGCACCAAAAATATTTTCGACGGGAGCTCGGCCAGTACCGAAAATATTTTCGACTGCAGCTCGGACGGTGCTGAAAATATTTTCAACGGGGGCTCGGCCGGTCCAAAAAATATTTTCAAAGGGGGCTTGTCCGGCGCCGAAAAAAATTTCGACGGGTGCTTGGCCGGCACCGAAAATATTTTCGATGGGGTCTCAGCCGGCACCGATAATCTTTTCGATTGGGACTCGTCTGGCACCGAAAATATTTTTGATGGGGGCTCAGCCGGCACCGAAAATAATTTGGACGGGGATTGGCTGGCACCGAAAATATTTTTGACGAGGGCTCATCTGGCACCGAAAATATTTTCGAAGGGGGCTCAACCGGCACCAAATATATTTTTGACGGGGGCTCGGCCGGCACCAAAAATGGTTTCAACGGGAGCTCAGCCGGCACCAAAAATATTTTTGACGGGACGTTGGCTGGTCCCAAAAATATTTTCGACTGGAGGTCGACCAGCACAGAAAATATTTTTGACGGGGGATTGGCAGGCACAGAAAATATCTTCTCGTGAGCTCGACCGGACCCTAAAATATATTCGATGGGAGCTCGACCGGTAGAGAAAATATTTAGGAAGGGGGCTCGGCTGGCGCCGATAAAAAATTTGACAGGGGCTCGGCCCTCACCGAAAATATTCTCGATGAGGGCTCGGCAGTGCCGAAATTATTTTCGAAGGGATCTCGACCGGCACCGAAAATATTTTTGACGGACCTGGGCCGGCACAGAAAAAAGTTTTGACGGGGGCTCAGCCGGCACAGAAAATATTTTCAACAGTTGCTCGGCTGGTCCCAAAAGTATTTTCGATAGGGGCTCGGTCAGTACCGAAAATATTGTCAAAGGGGGCTCGGCCGGCACCTAAAATATTTTCGAAGGGGGCTCGGCCGGCTTAGAAAAAAATTTCGACGGGTGCTCAGCTGGCACTGAAAATATTTTCGACCGGAGCTCAGCCGGCACCGAAAATATTTTCGACAGGAGCTCAGCCGGCACCGAAAATATTTTCAACGGGTGCTCGGCCGTCAACTATAATATTTTCAACGGGGGATCGGCCTTCACCAAAAATATTTTTGACCGACGTCAGCCTGTCCCAAAAATATTTTCAACAGGGTCTCGGCCGTCACCAAAAATATTTTTGACTGGAGCTCGACTGGTCCCTAAAATATATTCGACTGGAGCTCGAATGGTACAGAAAATATTTTCGAAAGGGGCTCGGCCCGCACCAAAAATATTTTCTACGGGGTCTTGGCCGGCACGGAAAAAAATTTTGACGGGGTCTCGGCCGGCACCAAAAATATTTTCGACGGGAGGTCGGCTAGTCCCAAAAATATTTTCGACAGTGGCTCCCTCGGCTCCGAAAAAAATTTTGACGGGGGCTAGGCCATCACTGAAAATATTTTCGATGCAAGGTTGGCCGGTCCCAAAAATGTATTCGATGGGAGCTCGGCTGGTACCAAAAATATTGTCGAAGGGAGCTCGGTCGGCACCGAAAATATTTTCGAGGGGGGCTCGGCCGGTACCGAAAATATTTTCGAAAGGGTCTCGGCCGGCACAGAAAAAAATTTCGATGCGTCCTCAGCCGGCACCAAATATATTTTCAACGGGAGCTCGGCCGGCACCGAAAATATTTTCGATGGGAGGTCGGCTGGCAACTAAAATATTTTCAACGGGGGATCGGCTGGCACCAAAAATATTTTCGAAGGGAGGTTGACCGGCACCGAAAATATTTTTGATGGGGGATCGGCCGGCACCAAAAATAATTTCGACAGGGGCTTGGCCTGCACTGAAAATATTTTTGACGAGGGCTCGTCCGCCATCGAAAATATTTTCGTTGGGGCTCGGCCGGCACTGAAAATATTTCCGATGGGAGATCAGCCCGTACAGAAAATATTTTCTAAGGGGACTCGGCTGGCACCAAAAATATTTTCGACGGGAGGTCGGCCGGCTAGGAAAATATTTTCGATGGTAGCTCGGCCGCTCCCAAAAATGTATTCGACGGGAGCTCGGCTGGTACTGAAAATATTTTCGACTGCAGCTTGGCCGGGCACAAAAATATTTTTGACGGGAGCTCAGCCGGTACAGAAAATATTTTCGAAGGGGGCTCGGCCGGTATAGGAAATATTTTCGACGGGGGCTCGGTCGGCACGGAAAAAAAATTCAACGGGGGATCGGCCAGCACCGAAAATATTTTCAACGAGAGCTCGGAAAGCACCGAAAATATTTTCGACTGGAGCTCAGCCGGCACCGAAAATATTTTCGACGGGTGCTCGGCCGGCACCGAAAATATTTTTGATGGGGGCTCGGGCGGCACCGAAAATATTTTCGACGGGGGCTCGGCCAGCGCTGAAAATATTGCTGATGGGGGCTCAGCCGGCACCAAAAATATTTTCAACGGCAGCTCGGTTGGTCTGAAAAATATTTTTGACGGGAGCTCAGCCAGCACCGAAAATATTTTCGACGGGGGCTCGGCCGGCACTGAAAATATTTTCGAAGGGGGCTTGGCCGGCACCGAAAATATTTTCGACGGCATGTCGTCCGGCACCGAAAATATTTTCGACGGGGCTCGGCCAGCACCGAAACTATTTTCGATATGGGTTTGGCCGGCACCGAAAATATTTTTGATGACAGCTGGGCCGGTTCCAAAAATATATTCGACAGCAGCTCGGCCAGTCCAAAAAATATTTTCGTCGGGATCTCGGCCGGCACCGAAAAGATTTTCGAAGGGGGCTCGGCCAGCACTGAACATATTTTCAATGGAAGCTCATCCAGCACCGAAAATATTTTTGACGGGGGCTGGTCTGGTGCCAAAAATAGTTTGACGTGTACTTGGCCGGTGCCAAAAATTTGTTCGACGGCAGCTCAGCCGGCACCGAAAATACTTTTGATGGGGGCTCGGCCGGTGCCGAAAATATTTTCAACGGGGGCTCGGCTGGCACCAAAAATATTTTGGACAGCACCTTGGCCGGTTGTAAAAATATTTTTGACGGGGTCTCGGCCAGCACAGAAAATATTTTAGACAGCACCTTGGTCGGCCCCAAAAATATTTTCGACCGGAGCTCGGCCGGCACTGAAAATATTGTCGACGGCAGCTTGGTCAGTTCCAAAAATATATTCGACGGGAGCTCGGCTGCTACTGAAAATATTTTCAAGGGGGGCTCAGCCGGCAACAAAGAAATTTTCGATGGTGCTCGGCCGGCACAGAAAATATTTTCGACGTCAACTCGGCCGGTACTGAAAATATTTTTGAAGGGGGCTCAGCTGGCACGAAAGAAATTTTCGACGGCAGCTCGGCCGGTCCTAAAATTATTTTTGACTGGAGATCGGCCGGTACTGAAAATATTTTCGACGGCAGCTCGGCCAGCACCGAAAGAAATTTCGAAGGGGGCTCTGCCGTCATCGAAAATATTTTTGGTGGGAGCTTGGCCGGTACCGAAAATATATTCGAAGGGGGCTCGGCCGGCACCAAAAATATATTCGATGGCAGCTCGGCTGGCACCAAAAATATTTTCGACGGGGGCTCGGCCGGCACTGAAATATTTTCGATGGTAGCTCGGCCGCTCCCAAAAATATATTTGACGGCAGCTTGGCTGGTAACGAAAATATTTTCGACGGGGGCTGGCCCGGCACCGAAAAAATTTCGACAGGGGATCAGCCGGCACCAAAAATATTTTCAATGGAGGCTCGGTCGGTGCTGATAATATTTTTGACGGGAGCTCGGCCGGTCGCAAAAATATTTTTGATGGGATCTTGGCCAGCACCGAAAAAATTTTGACTGGGGCTCAGCCAGCACTGAAAATATTTTCAAAGTGGGCTTGGCCAGTCCCAGAAATATTTTCGATGGGGGCTCATCCGGTCCCAAAAATATTTTCGATGGGAGATCAGCCGGTCCCAAAAATATACTCGACGGGTGCTCGGCTTGTACTGAAAATATTTTTGACAGGGGCTTGGCCGGCACCGAAAATATTTTCAACAGGAGTTCAGCCGGCACCGAAAATATTTTTGACGGGGGCTCAGAAGGCACCAAAAAAATTTGCTACAGGGGCTCGGCCGCCTCTGAAAATATTGTCGACGGCAGCTCGGTCGGTTACAAAAATATATTCGACAGGAGCTTGGCTGGTACCAAAAATATTTTCGAAGGGGGCTCAGCCGGCAACAAAAATATTTTCGACGGTGCTCGGCTGGCACCAAAAATATTTTCGACTGGGGCTCAGCCGGCACCAAAAATATTTTCGATGACAGCTGGGCCGGTTCCAAAAATATATTCGACGGCAGCTCGGCCAGTCCAAAAAATATTTTCGTCGGGAGCTCAGCCGGTACCGAAAATATTTTCGAAGGGGGCTCGGCCCGCATCGAAAATATTTTCTACGGGGGCTCATCCGGCACCGAAAAAGATTTTGACGGGGGCTCGACCATCACCAAAAATATTTTCGATGGAAGCTCGGCCGGCACAGAAAATTTTTTCGACAGGGGCTCAGCCGGCACCAAAAATATTTTCGACAGGAGCTCGGCCAGTACCGAAAATATTTTCGACTGCAGCTCGGACGGTGCTGAAAATATTTTCAACGGGGGCTCGGCCGGTCCAAAAAATATTTTCAAAGGGGGCTTGTCCGGCGCCGAAAAAAATTTCGACAGGTGCTTGGCCGGCACCGAAAATATTTTCGATGGGGTCTCAGCCGGCACCGATAATCTTTTCGATTGGGACTCGTCTGGCACCGAAAATATTTTTGATGGGGGCTCAGCTGGCACCGAAAATAATTTGGACGGGGATTGGCTGGCACCGAAAATATTTTTGACGAGGGCTCATCTGGCACCGAAAATATTTTCGAAGGGGGCTCAGCCGGCACCAAATATATTTTTGACGGGGGCTCGGCCGGCACCAAAAATGGTTTCAACGGGAGCTCGGCCGGCACCAAAAATATTTTTGACGGGACGTTGGCTGGTCCCAAAAATATTTTCGACTGGAGGTCGACCAGCACAGAAAATATTTTTGACGGGGGATTGGCAGGCACAGAAAATATCTTCTCGTGAGCTCGACCGGACCCTAAAATATATTCGATGGGAGCTCGACCGGTAGAGAAAATATTTAGGAAGGGGGCTCGGCTGGCGCCGATAAAAAATTTGACAGGGGCTCGGCCCTCACCGAAAATATTCTCGATGAGGGCTCGGCAGTGCCGAAATTATTTTCGAAGGGATCTCGACCGGCACCGAAAATATTTTTGACGGACCTGGGCCGGCACAGAAAAAAGTTTTGACGGGGGCTCAGCCGGCACAGAAAATATTTTCAACAGTTGCTCGGCTGGTCCCAAAAGTATTTTCGATAGGGGCTCGGTCAGTACCAAAAATATTGTCAAAGGGGGCTCGGACGGCGCCGAAAATATTTTCGATGGGAGCTCAGCCGGCACCGAAAATATTTTCGACGGGGTTTGTCCGGCACCGAAATTATTTTCGACAGGGGATCGGGTGGCACAGAAAAAAATTTTGACAGGGGATTGTCAGTCACCGAAAATATTTTCAACGGGTAATTGGTCAGCACCAAAAATATTTTTGACTGGAGCTTGGCCGGTCCCAAAAACATTTTTGACAGGAGCTCAGCCGGTACCGAAAATATTTTCGAAGGGAGCTTGTCCGTCACTGAAAATATTTTCGACGGGGGCTCGGCTGGCACCAAAAATATTTTCAATGGGAGCTCGACCGGCACCAAAACTATTTTCGACGGGATGTTGGCCGGTCCCAAAAACATTTTCGTTGGGAGCTTGGCAGGTACAGAAAATATTTTCAACGGGGGCTCGGCCGGCACCTAAAATATTTTCGAAGGGGGCTCGGCCGGCTTAGAAAAAAATTTCAACGGGTGCTCAGCTGGCACTGAAAATATTTTCGACCGGAGCTCAGCCGGCACCGAAAATATTTTCGACAGGAGCTCAGCCATCACCGAAAATATTTTCAACGGGTGCTCGGCCGTCAACTATAATATTTTCAACGGGGGATCGGCCTTCACCAAAAATATTTTTGACCGACGTCAGCCTGTCCCAAAAATATTTTCGACAGGGTCTCGGCCGTCACCAAAAATATTTTTGACTGGAGCTCGACTGGTCCCTAAAATATATTCGACTGGAGCTCGAATGGTACAGAAAATATTTTCGAAAGGGGCTCGGCCCGCACCAAAAATATTTTCTACGGGGTCTCGGCCGGCACGGAAAAAAATTTTGACGGGGTCTCGGCCGGCACCAAAAATATTTTCGACGGGAGGTCGGCTAGTCCCAAAAATATTTTCGACAGTGGCTCCCTCGGCTCCGAAAAAAATTTTGACGGGGGCTAGGCCATCACTGAAAATATTTTCGATGCAAGGTTGGCCGGTCCCAAAAATGTATTCGATGGGAGCTCGGCTGGTACCAAAAATATTGTCGAAGGGAGCTCGGTCGGCACCGAAAATATTTTCGAGGGGGGCTCGGCCGGTACCGAAAATATTTTCGAAAGGGTCTCGGCCGGCATAGAAAAAAATTTCGATGCGTCCTCAGCCGGCACCAAATATATTTTCAACGGGAGCTCGGCCGGCACCGAAAATATTTTCGATGGGAGGTCGGCTGGCAACTAAAATATTTTCAACGGGGGATCGGCCGGCACCAAAAATATTTTCGAAGGGAGGTTGACCGGCACCGAAAATATTTTTGATGGGGGATCGGCCGGCAGCAAAAATAATTTCGACAGGGGCTTGGCCTGCACCGAAAATATTTTTGACGAGGGCTCGTCCGCCATCGAAAATATTTTCGACGGGGGCTCGGCCGGTACACAAAATAGTTTCGAAGGGGACTCGGCCGGCACAGAAAATACTTTCGACTGAAGCTCAGCCGGAACAGAAAATATTTTCAACAGGGGCTCGGTCAGCACCGAAAATATTTTCGAAGGGGGCTCGGGTGGCACCGAAAATATATTCGAATGAGGCTCAGCCGGCGCTGAAAATCTTTTTGACGGGGCTCAGCTGGCACAGAAAATATTTTCGACGGGCGTTCAGCTGGCACCGTAAATATTTTCAACAGCAACTCGGCCGGTCCCAAAAATATTTTCGACGGTGCTCGGCTGGCACCAAAAATATTTTCGACTGGGGCTCAGCTGGCACCAAAAATATTTTCGATGACAGTTGGGCCGGTTCCAAAAATATATTCAACGGCAGCTCGGCCAGTCCAAAAAATATTTTCGTCGGGAGCTCAGCCGGTACCGAAAATATTTTCGAAGGGGGCTCGGCCCGCATCGAAAATATTTTCTACGGGGGCTCATCCGGCACCGAAAAAGATTTTGACGAGGGCTTGACCATCACCAAAAATATTTTCGATGGAAGCTCGGCCGGCACAGAAAATTTTTTCGACAGGGGCTCAGCCGGCACCAAAAATATTTTCGACGGGAGCTCGGCCAGTACCGAAAATATTTTCGACTGCAGCTCGGACGGTGCTGAAAATATTTTCGACGGGGGCTCGGCCGGTCCAAAAAATATTTTCAAAGGGGGCTTGTCCAGCGCCGAAAAAAATTTCGACGGGTGCTTGGCCGGCACCGAAAATATTTTCGATGGGGTCTCAGCCGGCACCGATAATCTTTTCGATTGGGACTCGTCTGGCACCGAAAATATTTTTGATGGGGGCTCAGCCGGCACCGAAAATAATTTGGACGGGGATTGGCTGGCACCGAAAATATTTTTGACGAGGGCTCATCTGGCACCGAAAATATTTTCGAAGGGGGCTCAGCCGGCACCAAATATATTTTTGACGGGGGCTCGGCCGGCACCAAAAATGGTTTCAACGGGAGCTCGGCCGGCACCAAAAATATTTTTGACGGGACGTTGGCTGGTCCCAAAAATATTTTCGACTGGAGGTCGACCAGCACAGAAAATATTTTTGACGGGGGATTGGCAGGCACAGAAAATATCTTCTCGTGAGCTCGACCGGACCCTAAAATATATTCGATGGGAGCTCGACCGGTAGAGAAAATATTTAGGAAGGGGGCTCGGCTGGCGCCGATAAAAAATTTGACAGGGGCTCGGCCCTCACCGAAAATATTCTCGATGAGGGCTCGGCAGTGCCGAAATTATTTTCGAAGGGATCTCGACCGGCACCGAAAATATTTTTGACGGACCTGGGCCGGCACAGAAAAAAGTTTTGACGGGGGCTCAGCCGGCACAGAAAATATTTTCAACAGTTGCTCGGCTGGTCCCAAAAGTATTTTCGATAGGGGCTCGGTCAGTACCAAAAATATTGTCAAAGGGGGCTCGGACGGCGCCGAAAATATTTTCGATGGGAGCTCAGCCGGCACCGAAAATATTTTCGACGGGGTTTGTCCGGCACCGAAATTATTTTCGACAGGGGATCGGGTGGCACAGAAAAAAATTTTGACAGGGGATTGTCAGTCACCGAAAATATTTTCAACGGGTAATTGGTCAGCACCAAAAATATTTTTGACTGGAGCTTGGCCGGTCCCAAAAACATTTTTGACAGGAGCTCAGCCGGTACCGAAAATATTTTCGAAGGGAGCTTGTCCGTCACTGAAAATATTTTCGACGGGGGCTCGGCTGGCACCAAAAATATTTTCAATGGGAGCTCGACCGGCACCAAAACTATTTTCGACGGGATGTTGGCCGGTCCCAAAAACATTTTCGTTGGGAGCTTGGCAGGTACAGAAAATATTTTCAACGGGGGCTCGGCCGGCACCTAAAATATTTTCGAAGGGGGCTTGGCCGGCTTAGAAAAAAATTTCGACGGGTGCTCAGCCGGCACCGAAAATATTTTCGACAGGAGCTCAGCCGTCACCGAAAATATTTTCAACGGGTGCTCGGCCGTCAACTATAATATTTTCAACGGGGGATCGGCCTTCACCAAAAATATTTTTGACCGACGTCAGCCTGTCCCAAAAATATTTTCGACAGGGTCTCGGCCGTCACCAAAAATATTTTTGACTGGAGCTCGACTGGTCCCTAAAATATATTCGACTGGAGCTCGAATGGTACAGAAAATATTTTCGAAAGGGGCTCGGCCCGCACCAAAAATATTTTCTACGGGGTCTCGGCCGGCACGGAAAAAAATTTTGACGGGGTCTCGGCCGGCACCAAAAATATTTTCGACGGGAGGTCGGCTAGTCCCAAAAATATTTTCGACAGTGGCTCCCTCGGCTCCGAAAAAAATTTTGACGGGGGCTAGGCCATCACTGAAAATATTTTCGATGCAAGGTTGGCCGGTCCCAAAAATGTATTCGATGGGAGCTCGGCTGGTACCAAAAATATTGTCGAAGGGAGCTCGGTCGGCACCGAAAATATTTTCGAGGGGGGCTCGGCCGGTACCGAAAATATTTTCGAAAGGGTCTCGGCCGGCATAGAAAAAAATTTCGATGCGTCCTCAGCCGGCACCAAATATATTTTCAACGGGAGCTCGGCCGGCACCGAAAATATTTTCGATGGGAGGTCGGCTGGCAACTAAAATATTTTCAACGGGGGATCGGCCGGCACCAAAAATATTTTCGAAGGGAGGTTGACCGGCACCGAAAATATTTTTGATGGGGGATCGGCCGGCAGCAAAAATAATTTCGACAGGGGCTTGGCCTGCACCGAAAATATTTTTGACGAGGGCTCGTCCGCCATCGAAAATATTTTCGACGGGGGCTCGGCCGGTACACAAAATAGTTTCGAAGGGGACTCGGCCGGCACAGAAAATACTTTCGACTGAAGCTCAGCCGGAACAGAAAATATTTTCAACAGGGGCTCGGTCAGCACCGAAAATATTTTCGAAGGGGGCTCGGGTGGCACCGAAAATATATTCGAATGAGGCTCAGCCGGCGCTGAAAATCTTTTTGACGGGGCTCAGCTGGCACAGAAAATATTTTCGACGGGCGTTCAGCTGGCACCGTAAATATTTTCAACAGCAACTCGGCCGGTCCCAAAAATATTTTCGACGGTGCTCGGCTGGCACCAAAAATATTTTTGACTGGGGCTCAGCTGGCACCAAAAATATTTTCGATGACAGTTGGGCCGGTTCCAAAAATATATTCAACGGCAGCTCGGCCAGTCCAAAAAATATTTTCGTCGGGAGCTCAGCCGGTACCGAAAATATTTTCGAAGGGGGCTCGGCCCGCATCGAAAATATTTTCTACGGGGGCTCATCCGGCACCGAAAAAGATTTTGACGAGGGCTTGACCATCACCAAAAATATTTTCGATGGAAGCTCGGCCGGCACAGAAAATTTTTTCGACAGGGGCTCAGCCGGCACCAAAAATATTTTCGACGGGAGCTCGGCCAGTACCGAAAATATTTTCGACTGCAGCTCGGACGGTGCTGAAAATATTTTCGACGGGGGCTCGGCCGGTCCAAAAAATATTTTCAAAGGGGGCTTGTCCAGCGCCGAAAAAAATTTCGACGGGTGCTTGGCCGGCACCGAAAATATTTTCGATGGGGTCTCAGCCGGCACCGATAATCTTTTCGATTGGGACTCGTCTGGCACCGAAAATATTTTTGATGGGGGCTCAGCCGGCACCGAAAATAATTTGGACGGGGATTGGCTGGCACCGAAAATATTTTTGACGAGGGCTCATCTGGCACCGAAAATATTTTCGAAGGGGGCTCAGCCGGCACCAAATATATTTTTGACGGGGGCTCGGCCGGCACCAAAAATGGTTTCAACGGGAGCTCGGCCGGCACCAAAAATATTTTTGACGGGACGTTGGCTGGTCCCAAAAATATTTTCGACTGGAGGTCGACCAGCACAGAAAATATTTTTGACGGGGGATTGGCAGGCACAGAAAATATCTTCTCGTGAGCTCGACCGGACCCTAAAATATATTCGATGGGAGCTCGACCGGTAGAGAAAATATTTAGGAAGGGGGCTCGGCTGGCGCCGATAAAAAATTTGACAGGGGCTCGGCCCTCACCGAAAATATTCTCGATGAGGGCTCGGCAGTGCCGAAATTATTTTCGAAGGGATCTCGACCGGCACCGAAAATATTTTTGACGGACCTGGGCCGGCACAGAAAAAAGTTTTGACGGGGGCTCAGCCGGCACAGAAAATATTTTCAACAGTTGCTCGGCTGGTCCCAAAAGTATTTTCGATAGGGGCTCGGTCAGTACCAAAAATATTGTCAAAGGGGGCTCGGACGGCGCCGAAAATATTTTCGATGGGAGCTCAGCCGGCACCGAAAATATTTTCGACGGGGTTTGTCCGGCACCGAAATTATTTTCGACAGGGGATCGGGTGGCACAGAAAAAAATTTTGACAGGGGATTGTCAGTCACCGAAAATATTTTCAACGGGTAATTGGTCAGCACCAAAAATATTTTTGACTGGAGCTTGGCCGGTCCCAAAAACATTTTTGACAGGAGCTCAGCCGGTACCGAAAATATTTTCGAAGGGAGCTTGTCCGTCACTGAAAATATTTTCGACGGGGGCTCGGCTGGCACCAAAAATATTTTCAATGGGAGCTCGACCGGCACCAAAACTATTTTCGACGGGATGTTGGCCGGTCCCAAAAACATTTTCGTTGGGAGCTTGGCAGGTACAGAAAATATTTTCAACGGGGGCTCGGCCGGCACCTAAAATATTTTCGAAGGGGGCTTGGCCGGCTTAGAAAAAAATTTCGACGGGTGCTCAGCCGGCACCGAAAATATTTTCGACAGGAGCTCAGCCGTCACCGAAAATATTTTCAACGGGTGCTCGGCCGTCAACTATAATATTTTCAACGGGGGATCGGCCTTCACCAAAAATATTTTTGACCGACGTCAGCCTGTCCCAAAAATATTTTCGACAGGGTCTCGGCCGCCACCAAAAATATTTTTGACTGGAGCTCGACTGGTCCCTAAAATATATTCGACTGGAGCTCGAATGGTACAGAAAATATTTTCGAAAGGGGCTCGGCCCGCACCAAAAATATTTTCTACGGGGTCTCGGCCGGCACGGAAAAAAATTTTGACGGGGTCTCGGCCGGCACCAAAAATATTTTCGACAGTGGCTCCCTCGGCTCCGAAAAAAATTTTGACGGGGGCTAGGCCATCACTGAAAATATTTTCGATGCAAGGTTGGCCGGTCCCAAAAATGTATTCGATGGGAGCTCGGCTGGTACCAAAAATATTGTCGAAGGGAGCTCGGTCGGCACCGAAAATATTTTCGAGGGGGGCTCGGCCGGTACCGAAAATATTTTCGAAAGGGTCTCGGCCGGCATAGAAAAAAATTTCGATGCGTCCTCAGCCGGCACCAAATATATTTTCAACGGGAGCTCGGCCGGCACCGAAAATATTTTCGATGGGAGGTCGGCTGGCAACTAAAATATTTTCAACGGGGGATCGGCCGGCACCAAAAATATTTTCGAAGGGAGGTTGACCGGCACCGAAAATATTTTTGATGGGGGATCGGCCGGCAGCAAAAATAATTTCAACAGGGGCTTGGCCTGCACTGAAAATATTTTTGACGAGGGCTCGTCCGCCATCGAAAATATTTTCATTGGGGCTCGGCCGGCACTGAAAATATTTCCGATGGGAGCTCGGCCGGTACAGAAAATATTTTTGACATGAGCTCGACTGGTACAGACAGTATTTTCAAAGAGTGCTCAATCGTCACCAAAAATATTTTCGACTGAGCTTGACCGGTCCCTAAAATATATGCGACGGGATCTCGACCGTTAGAGAAAATATTTAGGAAGGGGGCTAGACTGGGGCCGATAAAAAATTTGACAGGGGCTTGGCCATCACCGAAAATATTTTCGACGTGAGGTTGGCTGGACCCAAAAATGTTTTCGAAGGGGTCTCTGCCGGCAACGAAAAAATTTCGAAGGGTGCTCGGCCGGCACTGAAAATATTTTTGATGGGGGCTTGGCCAGCTCCGAAAATATTTTCGACGTGGGCTTGGCTGGCAACTAAAATATTTTCGATGGGTATCAGCGGGCACCAAAAATATTTTCGACGGGGGCTCTGACGACGCTGAAAATATTTTAGACGGGGGCTTGGTCGGTCCAAAAAATATTTTTGACGGGTGCTCGGCCTTCACCAAAAATATTTTTGACCAGATCTCGACGGGTCCCTAAAATACATTCGATGGGAGCTCGACCGGTACAGAAAATATTTTCGACAGGAGCTCGTCCCGCGTCAAAAATATTTTCTATGGGGCTCAGCCGGCACCGAAAACAATTTTGACGGGGGCTTGGCCATCACTGAAAATATTTTCGACGTGAGCTCGGCTGGCACAGAAAATTTTTTCGACGGGGGCTCGGACGTCACAGAAAATATTTTGGACGCGAGGTTGGCCGGTCCCAAAAATATTTTCGACAGGAGCTCGTCCGGTACCGAAAAGATTTGCGAAGAGGTCACGGCCAGCACTGAAAAAAATTTCAAAAGGGGCTCGGCCGGCACCAAAAATATTTTCGACTGGAGCTCAGCCGGCACCGAGAAAAATTTCGATGGGTTCTCGGCCGGCACCGAAAATATTTTCGAGGGGGGCTCGTCCGTCACCGAAAATATTTTCGACGGGGAGCTCAGCCAGCACTGAAAATAATTTCAATGGGGGCTCGGCCAGCACCAAAAATATTTTCGTTGGGGCTCGGCCGGCACCAAAAATATTTCCAATGGCAGCTCGGCCGGTTCCAAAAATATTTTCGACATGAGCTCGACTGGTACAGACAGTATTTTCGAAGGGTGCCCGGCCGGTGCCGAAAATATTTTCGACGGGGCCTCGGCCGTCACCAAAAATATTTTCGACGGGAGCTTGACCGGTCCCTAAAATATATTTGACGTGAGCTCGACTGGTAGAGAAAATATTTAGGAAGGGGGCTCGGCTGGCACCGATAAAAAATTTGACGGGGGCTCGGCCCTCACTGAAAATATTCTCGACGAGGGCTCGGCAGTGCCGAAATTATTTTCGAAGGGATCTCAGCTGGCACCAAAAATATTTTTGACGGGGCCTGGGCCGGCACAGAAAAAAATTTTGACGGGGGCTCGACCGGCACCTAAAATATTTTCAACGGTTGCTTGGCTGGTCCCAAAAGTATTTTCGACAGGGGCTCGGTCAGTACTGAAAATATTGTCAAAGGGGGCTCGGACGGCGCCGAAAATATTTTTGACGGGGACTCGGCCGGAACTGAAAATATTTTTGACAGGGGCTCGGCTGGCACTGAAAAAATTTTCCACGGGGGCTTGGCTGGCACCGAAAATATTTTCGACAGGAGCTCAGCCGGCACCAAAAATATTTTCGACGGGAGGTCGGCCGGCACCGAAATTATTTTCAACGGGGGATTGGCCGGCACCGAAAATATTTTCTACGGGGGCTCGTCCGGCTCCGAACAAAATTTTGATGGGGGCTCGGCCACCACCAAAAATATTTTCGACGGAAGCTCGTCCGGCACAGAAAATTTTTTTGATGGGGGCTCAGCCGGCACCGAACATATTTTCAACAGGAGGTCGGCTGGTGCCAAAAATATTTTCGACAGGGGCTCGTCTGGCTCCGAAAAAAATTTGACGGGGGTTCGGCCATCACCGAAAATATTTTGGACGCGAGGTTGGCCAGTCCCAAAAACGTTTTCAATGGGAGCTCGGCTGGTACCGAAAATATTGTCAGAAGGGAGCTCGGCCGGTATCGAAAATATTTTCGAAGGGGGCTCGGCCGGTCCCAAAAATATATTTGACGGGAGCTCAGCCAGTACCGAAACTATTTTTGAAGGGGTCTCGTGTGGCACCGAAAATAATTTCAAAGGGGACTCGGCCAGCACCCAAAATATTGTTGACGGGGTCTCGGCCGGCACCAAAAATATTTACGACAGCGGCTCGGCCTGTCCAAAAAATATTTTCGACGGGGGCTTGGCCGGCAGAGAAAATATTTTTGACAGCAGCTCAGCCGGTCCCAAAAATATTTTTGACGGGAACTCGGCCGGTACCGAAAATATTTTTGATGGGGGCTCGGCCGGCACCAAAAAAAATTTTTTTGGGTGCTCGGCCGGCACCAAAACTATTTTCAACGGGGGCTCGGCCCGCGCCGAAAATATTTGCGACGGGGGCTCAGCTGGTCCCAAAAATATTTTCGACGACAGCTCGGCCGGTCCCAAAAATATATTTGACTGCAGCTCGGCTGGTACCAAAAATATTTGGGAAGGGGGGTCGGCAGGCACAGAAAAAAATTTTGGCGGGGTCTCGGCCGGCACCGAAAATATTTTTGATGGCAGCTTGGCCGGTCCTAAAAATATTTTTGAAGGGGGCTCAGCCGGTCCCAAAAATATTTTCGACAAGATCTCGGCCGGTCCCAAAAATATATTTGACAGGAGCTCAGCCGGTACCGAAAATATTTTCGACGGACACTCGTGCGGCACCGAAAATAATTTCGACGGCGGCTCGGCCTGTCCCAAAAATATTTTCGTCGGGTACTCGGCCGCCATTGAAAAAAATTTCAACGGGGGATCGGCCAGCACCGAAACTATTTTCAACAAGAGCTCAGCCAGCACCGAAAATATTTTCGAAGGGGGCTCAGCCGGCGCCGAAAATATTTTCGACGGGGGCTTGGCCGGCACCAAAAATATTTTCAAAGGGGGATCGGCCGGCGCCGAAAATATTTTCAACGGGGGCTTGACTGGTCCCAAAAATACTTTCGACGGGGGCTTGACCGGCACTGAAAATATTTTTAAAGAGGGCTTGGCCGGCACCGAAAATATTTTTGACGGCAGCTCGGCCGGCTTCGAAAATATTTTCGATGGGGGCTCGGCTGGTACCATAAAAAATTTTCGACGGGGGCTCGGCCTGTCCCAAAAATATTTTTGAAGGGGGCTTGGCTGGTCCCAAAAATATTTTCGACAGGGGCTTGGCCAGCGCCGAAAATATTTTCGACGGCAGCTCGACCAGTCCCAAAAATACATTCGACGGCAGCTCAGCCAGCACTGAAAAAAATTCCAAAGGGGGCTCAGACGACACAAAAAAAATTTTTGACGGCAGTTCGGCCGGTCCCAAAATTCTTTTCGATGGGAGCTCGGCCAGCACTGAAAAAAATTTTGAAGAGGGCTCAGCTGGCACCAAAAAAAATTTCGATGGGGGCTCGGATAGCACCAAAACTATTTTCAACGGGACTTGGTTGGTACAAAATATTTTCGATGGGGGCTTGGCTGGCACCGAAAGTATTTTCGATGGCAGCTCGGCCGATCCCAAAAATATTTTCGATGGAAACTCGGCCGGTATCGAAAATATTTTTGAAGGGGGCTCGGCCGGCACCGAATATAATTTCGAAGGGGACTTGTCCGACACCAAAAATATATTTGACGGGGGCTCGGCCTGTCCCAAAAATATTTTCTGACGGGGGCTCGGCCGGTCCGAAAAATATTTTCGATAAAGGCTTGGCCGGCGCCGAAAATATTTTCGATGGCAGCTCGGCCAGCACTGAAAAAAATTTCAAAGGGGGCTCAGCTGGCCCCAAAAAAAATTTCGATGGGTGCTCGGCCGGCACCAAAACTATTTTCGACGGGGGCTCAGCCGGTACCGAAAATATTTTCGACGAGATCTTGGCCGGTCCCAAAAATATATTTGACGGGAGCACGGCCGGCACATAAAATTTTTTTGATGGGGGCTCGGCCGGCACTGAGCATATTTTCAACAGGAGGTCGGCTGGTCCCAAAAATATTTTTGACAGGGGCTCATCTGGCTCCGAAAAAAATTTGACGGGGGCTCGGCCGTCACCGAAAATATTTTGGACGCGAGGTTGGCCGGTCCCAAAAATGTTTTCAACGGGAGCTCGGCCAGTACCGAAAACATTGTCAGAAGGGAGCTCGGCCGGCACCGAAAATATTTTCGACGGGACGTCGACCAGCACAGAAAATATTTTCGAAGGGGTCTCGGCCGGCACAGAAAAAAATTTCAACGGGTGCTCAGCTGGCACTGAAAATATTTTCGATGGGGGATCGGCCAGCACCAAAAATATTTTCGACTGAGGTTGGCTGGTACCAAAAATATTTTCGACGGGAGCTCGTCCGGTACTGAAAAGATTTTCGAAGAGGACACGCCCAGCACTGAAAATATTTTCGACTGCGGCTCGGCTGGCACCAAAAATATTTTTGATGGGGGCTCGGCCGGTACCAAAAATATTTTCGACGGGTGCTCGTCTGGCACCGAAAATATTTTCAACGGGGTCTTGGCCGGCACCGAATATATTTTAAACAGGGCTCGGCAGGGCCAAAAAACATTCCGACGGGGGCTCGGATGGCACCAAAACTATTTTCGACGGGGGCTTGGCCGGTACCGAAAATATTTTCAATGGGTGCTCAGCCAGCACTGTAAAAAATTTCGACGGGGGATCGGCCGGCACTGAAAATATTTTCGACTGGGACAAGACTGACAATGAAAATATTTTTGACGGCACATCGGCCGGTCCCAAAAATATTTTCGATGGGGGCTCGGACGGTTCCAAAAATATATTTGATGGGAGCTCAGCCCATACTGAAAATATTTTCGACGGGGGCTCGTCCGGCACCGAAAATATTTTCGTCGGCGGCTCGGCCGGTCCCAAAAATATTTTTGACGGGGGCTTGGCTGCCATCAAAAAAAATTTCAACAGCGGATCGGCCAGCACTGAAAATATTGTTGATGGGGTCTCGGCTGGCACCAAAAATATTTTCGACAGCAGCTCGGCCTGTCCCAAAATTATTCTCGAAGGTGGCTCGGCCGGTCCCAAAAGTATTTTCGACGGGCTCAGCTGGCACTGAAAATATTTGAGAAGGGGGATTGGCCAGCACTGAAAATATTTTCAACAAGTGCTTGGCCAGCACCGAAAATGTTATCGATGGGGGCTCGTCCGGCGCCGAAAATATTTTCGACAGGGGCTCGACCGGCCTCGCAAATATTTTCGACGGTGGCTTTGCCGGCACCAAAAATATTTTCGTCGGCGGCTCGGCCGGTCCCAAAATTCTTTTCGACGGGAGCTCGGCCAGCACTGAAAAAATATTTCGAAGGGGGCTCAGCCGGCACCAAAAAAAATTTCGATGGGTGCTCGGCCGGCACCAAAACTATTTTTGACGGGGGCTCGGCCGGTACAAAATATTTTCGATGGGGGCTCGGCCGGTACCGAAAATATTTTCGACAGGGTCTCATCCAGCACTGAAAATATTTTTTACGGGGGCTCAGCCGGCGCCGATAATATGTTCGACGGGGGCTCAGCCGGTCCCAAAAATATTTTCGACGAGAGCTAGGCCGGTCCCAAAAATACATTGGACAGCAGCTCGGCCGGTGCCGAAAATATTTGAGAAGGGGAGTCAGCCGGCACAGAAAAAAATTTCGATGGGGGCACGGCCAGCATCAAAAATATTTTCGACTGGAACAAGACTGACACCGAAAATATTTTTGACGGCACCTCGGCAGGTCCCAAAAATATTTTCGACAGGGGCTCGGCCGGTCCCAAAAATATATTTGACGGCAGCTCGGCAGGTACCAAAAATATTTTCGATGCGTGCTCAGCCAGCACCGAAAAAAATTTCGACGGGGGCTCGGCCAGCGCCGAAAATATTTTTGATGGCAGCTTGGCTGGTCCCAAAAATTTTTTTGACGGGGGCTCGGCCGGCGCCGAAAGTATTTTCGACGGGTCTTGGCCGGCACTGAAAATATTTTTGATGGCAGCTCGGCCGACACCGAAAATATTTTTGACGGGGGCTCGGACGGTACCGAAAATATTTTCGATGGCGGCTAGGCCTGTCCCAAAAATATTTTCGAAGGGGGCTCAGCTGGTCCCAAAAATATTTTCTACGGGGCCTCGGCCGGTCCCAAAAATATTTTCGACGTGGGCTTGGCTGCCATCGAAAAAAATTTCAACGGGGGATCGGCCAGCACTGAAAATATTGTTGACGGGGTCTCGGCCTCTCCAAAAAATATTTTCGAAGTGGGCTCGGCTGGTCCCAAAAATATCTTCGACAGGGCCTTGGCCGGCGCCAAAATTATTTTCGACGGGGCGTGACCGGCGCCGAAAAGAGTTTCGGCAGCAGCTCGTCCAGTCCCAAAAATATATTCGACAGCAGCTCGGCCAGCACTGAAAAAAATTTCAAAGGGGGCTCAGCCGGCACCAAAAAAAATATCGTTGGGTGCTCGGCCGGCACCATAACTATTTTCAACGGGGGCTCGGCCGGCGCCGAAAATATTTGCGACAGGGGCTCAGCTGGTCCCAAAAATATTTTCGACGAGAGCTCAGCCGGTCCCAAAACTATATTTGACGGCAGCTCGGCTGGTACCGAAAATATTTGGGAAGCGGGGTCGGCCGGCACAGAAAAAAATTTTGACGGGGGCTCGTCCAGCACCAAAAACATTTTCGTCGAGGTCTCGGCTGTCACCGAAAATATTTTCAAAGGGGGCTCGGCCAGCACCGAAAATATTGTTGACAGGGTCTCGGCCGGCACCGAAAATATTTTCGACGGGGGCTCGGCCAGCACCGAAAATATTGTTGACGGGGTCTCGTCCGGCAGCAAAAATATTTTCGTCGGCGGCTCGGCCTGTCCCAAAAATATTTTCTATGGGGCCTCGGCCGGTCCCAAAAATATTTTCGACGTGGGCTTGGCTGCCATCGAAAAAAATTTCAACGGGGGATCGACCAGCACTGAAAATATTGTTGACGGGGTCTCGTCCGGCACCCAAAATATTTTCGACGGTGTCTCGGCCTCTCCGAAAAATATTTTCGAAGTGGGCTCGGCTGGTCCCAAAAATATCTTCGACAGGGGCTTGGCCAGCGCCAAAATTTTTTTCGACGGGGCTCGGAGGGCGCCGAAAATATTTTCGACGGCAGCTCGGGCAGTCCCAAAAATATATTCGATGGCAGCTCGGCCAGCACTGAAAAAAATTTCAAAGGGGGCTCTGCCGGCACCAAAAAAATTCTCGACGGCAGCTCGGCTGGTCCCGAAATTCTTTTCGACGGGAGCTCGCCCAGCATGGTGAAAAATTTCTAAGGAGGCTCAGCCGGCAGCAAAAAAAATTTCGATGGGTGCTCAGCGGGCACCAAGAACTATTTTCGATGGGGGCTCGGCCGTTACTGAAAATATTTTCGATGGGGGCTCGGCTGGTACCGAAAATATTTTCGATGGGTGCTCAGCCAGCACTGAAAAAAATTTCGACAGGGGATCGGCCGGCACCGAAAATATTTTCGACTGGGACAAGACTGACAATGAAAATATTTTTGACGGCACCTCGGCCGGTCCCAAAAATATTTTCGACGGGGTCTCGGCCGGCACCGAAAATATTTTCGACGGGGGCTCGGCCAGCACCAAAAATATTGTTGACGGGGTCTCGTCTGGCACCGAAAATATTTTTGTCGGCGGTTCGGCCGGTCCCAAAAATATTTTCGACGGGGGCTTGGCTGCCATCGAAAAAAATTTCAACGGGGGATCGGCCAGCACTGAAAATATTGTTGATGGAGTCTCGGCTGGCACCAAAAATATTTTCGACGGCAGCTTGGCCTGTCCCAAAATTATTTTTGAAGGTGGCTCGGCTGGTCCCAAAAGTATTTTCGAAGGGGGCTCAGCCGGCGCCGAAAATATTCTCGACGGGGGCTCGGCTGGCACTGAAAATATTTGAGAAGGGGGATTGGCCAGCACTGAAAATATTTTCAACAAGAGCTCGGCCAGCACCGAAAATGTTTTCGATGGGGGCTCGTCCGGCGCCGAAAATATTTTCAACGGGGGCTCGACTGGCCTCGAAAATATTTTCGACGGTGGCTTTGCCGGCACCAAAAATATTTTTGACGGCTGCTCGGCCGGTCCCAAAATTATTTTCGACGGCAGCTCGGTCAGTCCCAAAGATATATTCGAGGGCAGCTCGGCCAGCACGGAAAAAAATTTCAAAGTGGGCTCAGCCGGCACCAAAAAAATTTTCGACGGCAGCTCGGCCGGTCCCAAAATTCTTTTCGACGGGAGCTCGGCCAGCACTGAAAAAATATTTCGAAGGGGGCTCAGCCGGCACCAAAAAAAATTTCGATGGGTGCTCGGCCGGCACCAAAACTATTTTCGACGGGGGCTCGGCCGGTACAAAATATTTTCGATGGGGGCTCGGCCGGTACTGAAAATATTTTTGACAGGGTCTCATCCAGCACTGAAAATATTTTTTACGGGGGCTCAGCCGGCGCCGATAATATGTTCGACGGGGGCTCAGCCGGTCCCAAAAATATTTTCGACGAGAGCTAGGCCGGTCCCAAAAATATATTGGACAGCAGCTCGGCCGGTGCCGAAAATATTTGAGAAGGGGAGTCAGCCAGCACAGAAAAAAATTTCAATGGGGGCACGGCCAGCATCAAAAATATTTTCGACTGGAACAAGACTGACACCGAAAATATTTTTGACGGCACCTCGGCAGGTCCCAAAAATATTTTCGACAGGGGCTTGACTGGTCCCAAAAATATTTTCGACGAGAGCTCGGCCGTTCCCAAAAATATATTTGACGGCAGCTCGGCAGGTACTGAAAATATTTTCGATGCGTGCTCAGCCAGCACCGAAAAAAATTTCGACGGGGGCTCGGCCAGCGCCAAAAATATTTTTGATGGCAGCTCGGCCGGTCCCAAAAATTTTTTTGACGGGGGCTCGGCCGGCGCCGAAAGTATTTTCGACGGATCTTGGCCGGCACTGAAAATATTTTTGATGGCAGCTCGGTCGACACCGAAAATATTTTTGACGGGGGCTCGGACGGTACCAAAAATATTTTTGATGGCGGCTAGGCCTGTCCCAAAAATATTTTCGAAGGGGGCTCGGCCGGTCCCAAAAATATTTTCGACGGGGGCTTGACCGGCGCCGAAAAGAGTTTTGGCAGCAGCTCGTCCAGTCCCAAAAATATATTCGACAGCAGCTCGGCCAACACTGAAAAAAATTTCAAAGGGGGCTCAGCCGGCACCAAAAAAAATATCGTTGGGTGCTCGGCCGGCACCATAACTATTTTCAACGGGGGCTCGGCCGGCGCCAAAAATATTTGCGACAGGGGCTCGGCTGGTCCCAAAAATATTTTCGACGAGAGCTCAGCCGGTCCCAAAACTATATTGGACAGCAGCTCGGCCGGTGCCGAAAATATTTGAGAAGGGGGGTCGGCCGGCACAAAAAAAAAATTTTGACGGGGGCACGGCCAGCATCGAAAATATTTTCGACTGGAACAAAACTGACACCAAAAATATTTTTGACGGCAGCTCGGCTGGTACCGAAAATATTTGAGAAAGGGGGGTCGGCCGGCACAGAAAAAAATTTTGATGGGGGCTTGGCAGGTACCAAAAATATTTTCGTCGGGGTCTCGGCCGGCACTGAAAATATTTTTGACGGCAGCTCGGCTGGTCCCAAAAATATTTTTGACGGCAGCTCGGCCAGTCCCGAAAATATTTTCGACGAGAGCTCGGCCGGTCCCAAAAATATATTTGACGGGAACTCAGCCGGTACCGAAAATATTTTTGAAGCGGGCTTGTGCGACACCGAAAATAATTTCGAAGGGACTCGGCCAGAAACGAAAATATTTTCGATGGGGTCTCGGCTGTCACCGAAAATATTTTCAAAGGGGGCTTGGCCAGCACCGAAAATATTTTCAACGGGGGCTCGGCCGGCACCGAAAATATTTTCGACGGGTGCTCGGCCAGCACCGAAAATATTGTTGATGGGGTCTCTGCCAGCACCAAAAATATTTTCGACAGCGGCTCGGCCTGTCCCAAAAATATTTTCGATGGCTGCTTGGCCGGCAGAGAAAATATTTTTGACGGCAGCTCAGCTGGTCCCAAAAATATTTTTGACGGGGGCTCGTCCGGCTCCAAAAATATTTTCGGTGGGCGCTCAGCCAGCACTGAAAAAAAATTCGACGTGGTATTGGCCATCAGTGAAAATATTTTTGACGGGAGCTCGGCCGGCACCGAAAATATTTTTGACGGGGGCTCAGCTGGCACCGAAAATATTTTTGAAAGGGGTTCGGCCGGCGCCGAAAATATTTTCGAAGGGGGCTTGGCCGGTACCGAAAATATTTTTGATGGCAGCTCGGCCGGTCCAAAAAATATTTTCAACGGGGGCTTGGCCGGCACCGAAAATAGTTTTGATGGCTGCTCGGCCAACACCGAAAATACTTTTGATGGGGGCTCGGCCGGCACCGAAAATATTTTCGACGGGTGCTCGGCCAGCACCGAAAATATTGTTGATGGGGTCTCTGCCAGCACCAAAAATATTTTCGACAGCGGCTCGGCCTGTCCCAAAAATATTTTCGATGGCTGCTTGGCCGGCAGAGAAAATATTTTTGACGGCAGCTCAGCTGGTCCCAAAAATATTTTTGACGGGGGCTCGTCCGGCTCCAAAAATATTTTCGGTGGGCGCTCAGCCAGCACTGAAAAAAAATTCGACGTGGTATTGGCCATCAGTGAAAATATTTTTGACGGGAGCTCGGCCGGCACCGAAAATATTTTTGACGGGGGCTCAGCTGGCACCGAAAATATTTTTGAAAGGGGTACGGCCGACGCCGAAAATATTTTCGAAGGGGGCTTGGCCGGTACCGAAAATATTTTTGATGGCAGCTCGGCCGGTCCAAAAAATATTTTCAACGGGGGCTTGGCCGGCACCGAAAATAGTTTTGATGGCTGCTCGGCCAACACCGAAAATACTTTTGATGGGGGCTCGGACGGTACCGAAAATATTTTCACGGGGGCTCGTCCGGCACCGAAAATATTGTTGACAGGGTCTCGTCCGGCACTGAAAATATTTTCGACGGCGGCTCGGCCGGTCCCAAAAATATTTTCGACGGGGGCTTGGCCAGCTCCGAAAATATTTTCGACGGCAGCTCTGCCAGCACTGAAAAAAATTTCGAAGGGGGCTCAGACGGCACCAAAAAAAATTTTGATGGGTGCTCGGCCGGCACCGAAACTATTTTCGAAGGGGGCTCGGCCGGCGCCGAAAATATTTGAGAAGGGGGATCGGCCAGCACTGAAAATATTTTCAACAAGAGCTCGGCCAGCACAGAAAATATTTTCGACGGGGGCTCAACTGGCCTCGAAAATCATTTTGACGGGGGCTTTGCTGGCACCAAAAATATTTTTGATGGCTGCTCGGCCGGTCCCAAAATTATTTTTGACAGCAGCTCGGCCGGTCCCAAAAATATTTTCGACGAGAGCTCGGCCGGTCCCAAAAATATATTTGACGGCAGCTCGGCTGGTACCGAAAATATTTGAGAAGGTGGGTCAGCCGGCACAGAAAAAAATTTTGATGGGGGCTTGGCAGGTACCAAAAATATTTTCATCGGGGTCTCAGCCGGCACCGAAAATATTTTTGACGACAGCTCGGCCAGTCCCAAAAATATTTTCGACGAGAGCTCGGCCGGTCCCAAAAATATATTTGACGGGAGCTCAGCCAGTACCGAAAATATTTTTGAAACGGGCTTGTGCGACACCAAAAATAATTTCGAAGGGACTCGGCCAGAAACGAAAGTATTTTCGATGGGGTCTCGGCTGTCACCGAAAATATTTTCAAAGGGGGCTTGGCCAGCACCGAAAATATTTTCAACGGGGGCTCGGCCGGCACCGAAAATATTTTCGATGGGTGCTCGGCCAGCACCGAAAATATTGTTGATGGGGTCTCTGCCAGCACCAAAAATATTTTCGACAGCGGCTCGGCCTGTCCCAAAAATATTTTCGATGGGGGCTTGGCCGGCAGAGAAAATATTTTTGATGGCAGCTCAGCCGGTCCCAAAAATATTTTTGATGGGGGCTCGGCCGGCACCGAAAATATTTTTGAAGGTGGCTCGGCCGGCGCTGAAAATATTTTCCACGGGGGCTCGGCCGGCACCGAAAATATTTTCAACGGGGGATCGGCCAGCACCGAAAATATTTTCAACGGGGGCTCGACCAGTTCCAAAAATATTTTCGACAGGGGCTCGGCCGGTCCCAAAAATATTTTCGAGGGGGGCTCGTTCAGAGCTGAAAATATTTTCGACGGGGGCTCGGCTGGTACTGAAAATATTTTCGACGGGGGGTCGCCCGGCATCGAAAAAAATTTCAACGGGGGATCGGCAAGCACTGAAAATATTGTTGATGGGGGCTCGTCCGGCACACAAAATATTTTCGACGGTGTCTTGGCCTCTCCCAAAAATATTTTCGAAGTGGGCTCGACCGGTCCCAAAAATATCTTCGATAGGGGCTTGGCCGGCGCCAAAATTATTTTCGACGGGGCTCGGAGGGCGCCGAAAATATTTTCGACAGCAGCTCGGGCAGTCCCAAAAATATATTCGACGGCAGCTCGGCCAGCACTGAAAAAAATTTCAAAGGGGGCTCAGCTGGCACCAAAAAAAATTTCGTTGGGTGCTCGGCCGGCACCAAAACTATTTTCAACAGGGTCTCGGCCGGTACCGAAAATATTTTTGATGGGGGCTCGTCCGGCTCCAAAAATATTTTCGGTGGGCGCTCAGCCAGCACTGAAAAAAAATTCGATGTGGTATTGGCCGTCAGTGAAAATATTTTTGACGGGAGCTCGGCCGGCACCGAAAATATTGTTGACAGGGTCTCGTCCGGCACTGAAAATATTTTCGACGGCGGCTCGGCCTGTCCCAAAAATATTTTCTGAAGGGGGCTCGGCCGGTCCCAAAAATATTTTCGACGGGGGCTTGGCCAGCTCCGAAAATATTTTCGACGGCAGCTCTGCCAGCACTGAAAAAAATTTCGAAGGGGGCTCAGACGGCACCAAAAAAAATTTTGATGGGTGCTCGGCCGGCACCAAAACTATTTTCGAAGGGGGCTCGGCCGGCGCCGAAAATATTTGAGAAGGGGGATCGGCCAGCACTGAAAATATTTTCAACAAGAGCTCGGCCAGCACAGAAAATATTTTCGACGGGGGCTCAACTGGCCTCGAAAATATTTTTGACGGGGGCTTTGCCGGCACCAAAAATATTTTTGATGGCTGCTCGGCTGGTCCCAAAAATATTTTTGACAGCAGCTCGGCTGGTCCCAAAAATATTTTCGACGAGAGCTCGGCCGGTCCCAAAAATATATTTGACGGCAGCTCGGCTGGTACCGAAAATATTTGAGAAGGTGGGTCGCTTGGCACAGAAAAAAATTTTGATGGGGGCTCGGCAGGTACCAAAAATATTTTCATCGGGGTCTCGGCCGGCACCGAAAATATTTTTGACGGCAGCTCGGCCGGTCCCAAAAATATTTTTGACGGGAACTTGGCCAGTCCCGAAAATATTTTTGATGGGGTCTCCGCTGGCACCGATACTATTTTCGAAGGGGGCTCGGCCGGCGCCGAAAATATTTCAGAAGGGGGATCGGCCAGCACTGAAAATATTTTGGACGGCAGCTCGGCCGGTTCCAAAAATATTTTCGAAGGGGGCTCGGCTGGTCCCAAAATTATTTTCGATGAGAGCTCGGCCGGTCCCAAAAATATATTTGACGGGAGCTCAGCCGGTACGGAAAATATTTTTGAAGGGGGCTCAGCCGGCACCAAAAATATTTGAGAAGGGGTTCGGCCGGTCCCAAAAATATTTTCGACGGGGGCTCAGCCGGCACCGAAAATATTTGAGAAGGGGTTCGGCCGGTCCCAAACATATTTTTGACGGGGGCTCGGCCGGCACCAAAAATATTTTTGATGGCAGCTCGGCCGGTCCCAAATATATTTTCAACTGGGGCTTGGCCGGCGCTGAAAATATTTTTGACAGGGGCTTGGCTGGCACCGAAAACATTTTTGATGGCAGCTCGGCCGACACCGAAAGTATCATTGACAGGGTCTCGGCCGGCACCGAAAATATTGTTGACAGGGTCTCATCCGGCACTGAAAATCTTTTTGACGGCGGCTCGGCCTGTCCCAAAAATATTTTCGAAGGGGGCTCGGCCGTTCCCAAAATTCTTTTCGACGGGAGCTCGGCCAGCACGGAGAAAAATTTCTAAGGGGGCTCAGCCGACACCAAAAAAAATTTCGATGGGTGCTCGGCGGGCACCAAGAACTATTTTCGATGGGGGCTCGGCCGTTACCGAAAATATTTTCGATGGGGGCTTGGCTGGTACTGAAAATAGTTTCTACTGGCACAAGACTGACAACGAAAATATTTTTGACGGCACCTCGGCCGGCACCGAAATTATTTTCGAAGAGGGCTCGGCCTGTTCCAAAAATATTTTCGATGGGGAGTCGTCCGCAATCGAAAAAAATTTCAACGGGGGATCAGCCAGCACCGAAACTATTTTCAACAAGAGCTCAACCAGCACCGGAAATATTTTCGACCGGGGGCTCAGCTGGCACCGAAAATATTTTCGATGGGAGCTCATTCAACACTGAAAATATTTTCAATGGGGGTTCGGACGGCACCAAAAAAAATTTCGACGGGGGCTCGACCGGCACTGAAAATATTTTCGACAGGAGCTCGGCCGGCACCGAAAATATTTTCGACGCGTGCTTGGCCAGCACCGTTAACAATTTTGACAGGGACTTGGCAGGCACTGAAAACATTTTTGATGGGGGCTCGCGTGGCGCCAAAAATATTTTCGATGGGCGCTCAGCCGGCACTGAAATAATTTTCGATGGGAGCTCGGCCGGTCCCAAAACTATTTTTGAAGGGAGATCGGCCGGCAACGAAAATATTTTCGATGGCAGCTCAGCCAGCACCAAAATGAATTTCCAAGAGGTCTTGATCGGCACCGAAAATATTTTGGATGGTACCTCGGAAGGCACTGAAAATATTTGTGACCGCAGCTCGGCCAACACCGAAAATATTATCAACTGTTGCTAGGCCAGCACCTAAAATATTTTTGACCGCATTTCGGCCAGCAGTGAAAATATTTTTGACGGTGGCTCGGCCACCACCAAAATTATTATCAACAGTTGCTCAGCTGGCACTGAAAAAAATTTCAATGGGGGCTCGGCCTGCACCGACAATACTTTCGACGAGAGTTTGGCCTGCACCAAAAATATTTTCAACCGGGGCTTGGCCGGCACTGAAATAAATTTCGACGGCAGCTCTGCTGGCACCGAAAAAAATTTCAATGGGGGCTCGGGTGGCGCCAAAAATATTTTTGACGGGCGCTCGGCCGGCACCAAAATAATTTTTGATGGGAGCTCAGCCGGCAACGAAAATATTTTTGACGGGGTCTCATCCGGCACCGAAAATTTTTTCGACAGCAACTCAGCCAGCACTGAAAATATTGTCGACAAGGGCTTGGCATTCACCAAAAATATTTTCGATGGGGCTCGGCCGGCACCGAAATAAATTTAGACGAGGGCTCGGCCAGCACCAACAATATTTTCGATGGCAGCTCGGCCAGCCCCAGAAAAAATTTCGACGGGGGCTCGACCAGCATGAATAATATTTTCGATGGGAGCTTGGCAGGCACCTAAAATATATTCGACGGGGGCTCGGCCGGCAACGAAAATATTTTTGACGGGGGCTCCACCTGCACCAAAAATATTTCTGAATGGGTCTCGGCTGGCACAAAAATATTTTCGACAGCAGGTCAACCGGTCCCAATAATTTTTAAGATGGGAGCTAGGCCTGCCTTGAAAATATTTTCGACGGGGGCTTGAGTGGTACCAAAACTATTATCGATTGGAGCTCATCCGGCACCGAAAATATTTTTGATGGGAGCTCGGCCAGCACCGAAAATTTTTTTATACAAGGTCTCGGCCGGTGCCGAAAATATTTTTGACGGGGGCTCGGCAGGCACCGAAATAAATTTAGACGAGGGCTCGGCCAGCACCGACAATATTTTCGATGGCAGCTCAGCCAGCACCAAAAAAAATTTCGTTGGGCGCTCGGCCGGCACCAAAAATATTTTCAATGGGAGCTCGGCAGGCACCTAAAATATATTCGACGTGGACTCGGCCTTCACCGAAATATTTTCGGCGGGGGTTTGGCTGGCACCGAAATAAATTTCAATGGGAGCTCGGCCGGCAACGAAAATATTTTCGATGGGAGCTCAGCAGGCACCGAAAATATTTTCGACGTGGGCTTGACCGGCCAACACTGAACTGAATTTCGAAGAGGTCTCGACCGGCACCGAAAATATTTTCGATTGTGGCTTAGCAGGCACCGAAAATATTTTCAATGGGGGCTAGGCCAGCACCGAAAATATTTTCGATGGGAGCTCATTCGACACCGAAAATATTTTTGACGGGGGTTCGGACGGCACCAAAAAAAATTTCGACGGGGGTTCAGACAGCACCAAAAAAAATTTCGACGGGGGCTCGGCCAGCACTGAAAATATTTTCGACGCATGCTTGGCTGGCACTGAAAACAATTTTGACGGGGGCTTGGCAGGCACTGAAAACATTTTCGATGGGGGCTCACGTGGCGCCAAAAATATTTTCTATGGGCGCTCAGGCGGCACCGAAATAATTTTCGTTGGGAGTTCGGCCGGTCCCAAAACTATTTTCGACGGGGGCTCAGCCGGCACCGAAAATATTTTCGACCACATCTCGGCCAGCAGTGAAAATATTTTTGATGGTGGCTCGGCCGCCACCAAAATATATTCGATGGCAGCTTAGCCAGCACTAAAAAAAATTTCGATGGGGGCTCGACCGTCATGAAAAATATTTTTGATGGGAGCTCATCCGGCACCAAAAATATTTTCGAAGGGAGCTCAGCTAGCACCGAAAATATTTTCGACAGGGGCTTGGCTGGCACCAAAAAAAATTTTGACGGGCGCTCAGCCGGCACCAAAAATATTTTCGATGGGATCTCGGCCGGTCCCAAAAATATTTTCGATGGTAGCTCGGCCAGCACCGAAAATATTTTCGATGGGGACTCAGCCGGTACCGAAAATATTTTCAACAGGGGCTTAGCTGGCACAGAAATAAATTTCGATGGGAGATCGGCCGACCCCAAAAATATTTTCGACGGGAGCTCAGCTGGCAACGAAAATATTTTCAAGAGGGGCTCGGCCGGCACCGAAAATATTTTCAACCGCAGCTTCGCCAGCACCAAAAATTATTTTCGACGGGGGCTCAGCCGGCATCGAAAATATTTTTGAAGGCAGCTCAGCCAACACCAAAAAAAATTTCGACGGGGGCTCGACCGGCACTGAAATAAATTTCGATGAGGGCTCGACCGGCACTGAAAATGTTTTCGATGAGAGATCGGTCAGCACCAAAAAAAATTTCGATGGGGGCTCAGCCGGCACTGAAAATATTTTTAACGGGGGCTCGGGTGACGCCAAAAATATTTTTGACTGGAGATCGGCTGCCACCAAAAATATTTCCGACACGGGCTTGGACTGCGCCGAAAATTATTTTCGACGGGAGCTCGGCCAGTACTGAAAAAAATTTTGACTAGTGCTCGGCCGGCACCGACAATATTTTCAACGGAAGATCAGCCGGCACCAAAAAAAATTTCGATGGGCGCTCGCCCGGCACTGAAATAAATTGTGACAAGGGCTCGACCAGCACCAAAAATATTTCAATGGGAGATCGGCCGGCACCGAAAATTATTTTCGACGGGAGCTCGGCTGGTATCGTAAAAACTTTCGACGGGGGCATGGCTGGCACCGAAATAAATTTCGACGAGGGCTCGATTGGCATGAAAAATATTTTCGACAGCACCTCAGCCTTCACCGAAAATATTTTCGATGGGAGCTCAGCCGGCACCGAAAATATTTTCGACGAGAGCTTGTCATGCACCAAAAATATTTTCGATGGGGTCTCGGCCGGCACCAAAAATATTTTTGATGGCAGCTCGGCCAGCACCAAAAAGAATTTCGATGGGGGCTCGACCGGCATGTATAATATTTTCGATGGGAGCTCGGCAGGCACCTAAAATATATTCGACAGGGGCTCAGCCGGCCCCGACAATACTTTCGATGAGAGGTGGCCTGCACCGAAAATATTTTCAACCAATGCTCAGCTGACACCAAAAAAAATTTTGACGGGGGCTCAGCCGGCACCGAAATAATTTTCGATGGGAGCTCGGCCGGTCCCAAAAATATTTTCGATGGGAGCTCGGCCGGCAACAAAAATATTTTTGACGGCATCTCAGCCTGCACTGAAAATATTTTCGACGGTGGCTCGACCGCCACCAAAAATATATTCGACGGCGGCTCGGACAGCACCGAAAAAAATTTCGATGGGGGCTCGGCCAGCACTGAAATAAATTTCGACGAGGGCTCGGCAGGCACCCAAATAAATTTAGACAAGGGCTCGGCCAGCACCGAAAATATTTTCAATTGGAGCTCGACCTGCACTGAAATAAATTTAGACGAGGGCTCGGCCAGCACCGAAACAATATTTTCAACAGGGGCTCGGCAGGCACCGAAATAAATTCAGACGAGGGCTCGGCCAGCACCGAAAATATTTTCGATGCGAGCTCAGCCGGCACCGAAAATATTTTCAATGGGGAATCGACCGGAACCGAAAAAAATTTCGACGGAGGCTTGGTCGGCGCCGAAAATATTTTTGATGGGAGCTCAGCCGGCACCGAAAATATTTTCGACAGGGGCTCGGCCAGCATCGATAATATTTTCGACGGGGGCTCGGCCGGCACCGATAATATTTTTGACAAGGGATCGGCCGGTACCGAAAATATTTTCGAGGGGGCTCAGCCGGCACCAAAAATATTTTCGATGGCAGCTCGACCGGTCCCCAAAATTTTTTCGATGGCAACTCGGCCTGCACCATAAATATTTTCGACGGGGGATTGACTGGCACTAAAAATATTTTCGATGGGAGCTCATCCGGCACCGAAAATATTTTCGAAGGGGGCTCGACGGCACTAAAAATATTTTCGACTGGGGCTTGGCCGGCACCGAAAATATATTCAACGGGGGCTCGGCCGGCACCGATAATATTTTCGACCGCAGCTTGGCCAGCACCGAAAATGTTTTCGATGGCAGCTCGGCCGGCACCAAAAAAAATTTCAACGTGGGCTCGGGCGGCATTGAAATAAATTTTGACAAGGGCTCGACCAGCACCGAAAACATTTTCGATGGGAGATCGGCCGGCACCGAATATATATTCGAGGGGGGCTCGGCTGGCACCGAAAATATTTTTGACGGGGCTCAGCCAGCACCGAAAATATTTTCAACAGGGGCTCGGCCGGCACCGAAAGTATTTTCGACGGGGGCTCGGCTGCCACCAAAAATATTTTTGACAAGGGCTTGGTCAGTACCGAAAATATTTTCGAGGGGGCTTGGCCGTCAATGAAAACATTTTCGACAAGGGCTCAGCCGGCACTGAAATAAATTTCAACGAGGGCTCGGCCGGCACCGAGAATATTTTCGATTGCAGCTTGGCCAGCACCAAAAAAAAATTCGACGGGCGCTTGGCCAGCGCCAAAAATATTTTTGATGGGAGCTCGGCCGTCAACGAAGATATTTTCGACGGAGGCTCGGCCGGTACCGAAAATATTTTCGACAGGGGCTCTTCCGGCACCTAAATAAATTTCGACAATGGATCGACCGGCATGAAAAATATTTTTGATGGGAGCTCAGCCGGCACCAAAAATATATTTGACGGGGCTCGACCGGCAACGAAAATATTTTTGACGGTGTTCCGCCTGCACCGAAAATATTTTCGACGAGGGCTCAGCCGT
This sequence comes from Buteo buteo, assembly GCF_964188355.1. NCBI lineage: Eukaryota > Metazoa > Chordata > Aves > Accipitriformes > Accipitridae > Buteo > Buteo buteo. Next base: position 217,269 of record NC_134190.1, on the reverse strand, counting down.
CACCAAAAATATTTTCGACGGCAGCTCGACCGGTCCCCAAAATTTTTTTGATGGCAACTCGGCCTGCACCGAATATATTTTCGACGGGTGCTTGACCGGCACTAAAAATATTTTTGATGGGAGCTCATCCGGCACCGAAAATATTTTCGACGGAGGCTCGGCCGGTCCCAAAAATATTCTTGGTGGGAGCTCGGCCGGCAACGAAGATATTTTCAATGCTGGCTCGGCCGGCACCGAAAATAGTTTCAACGGGGGCTTGGCTGGCACCGAAATAAATTTAGACAAGGGCTCGACCGGACCAAAAATATTTTCGACTGGGGCTCGGCCGGCACCGCAAATATTTTCGATGGTAGCTCGGCAGGCACCAAAAATATTTTTTACCGCAGCTCGGCCAGTACCGAAAATATTTTCAAGAGGCGCTTGGACAGCACCGAAAATATTTTTGATGGGAGCTCAGTTGGCACCGAAAATATTTTCGAAGGGGGCTCGGACGGCACCGAAAATATTTTCGACGGTGGCTCAGCCGTTACTAAAAATATATTTGACAGTGGCTCGGCCGGCACCGACAATACTTTCGACGAGCGCTTGGCCTGCAGCGATAATATTTTCAACCAAGGCTCGGTCGGCACTGAAATAAATTTCAACGAGGGCTCGACAGATACCGAAAAACTTTTCGATGGGATATCGGCCGGCACCGAAAAAAATTTTGACGGGGGCTCGGCAGGCATCGGAAATATTGTCGAAGGCAGCTCGGCCAGTACCAAAAAAAACTTTCGACAAGGGTTCGGCCGGCACTGAAATAAATTTCGACGAGGGCTCGACCGGCACCGAAAATATATTTGATGGGAGATCGGCTGGCACCAAAAATATTTTCAATGGGGGCTCGAACTGTTCCAAAAAGTATTTTCGACTGGAGCTCAGCTGGTACCAAAAAAATTTTCGATTGGAGCTTGTCCGGCACCGAAAATATTTTCTATGAGGCCTCGGCTAGCACTGAAAATATTTAAGACAGGGGCTCGGCAGGCACCGAAAATATTGTCGATGGAAGCTCCTCCTGCACCGAAAGTATTTTTGACGGGAGCTCAGCCAGCACTGAAAATATTTTCGACGGGGGCTCGGCCAGCACCGACAATATTTTCGACGGGGGCTCGGCTGGAACTGACAATATTTTCGATGGGAGCTCAGCCAGCACCGAAATAATTTTCGGTGGGAGCTTGGCCGGTCCCAAAAATATTTTCGACGGGAGCTCGGCCGGCAACGAAAATATTTTCGACGGCACCTCAGCCTGCATCAAAATAATTTTCGATGGGCGCTAAGCTGGCACCAAAAATATTTTCAACGGGGGCTCGGCAGGCACCGAAATAAATTTAGACAAGGGCTCGGCCAGCACCGAAATTATTTTCGATGGGAGCTCAGCCGGTCCCAAAAATATTTTCAATGGGAGCTCGGCCAGCAACGAAGACATTTTCAACGGTGGCTCGGCCGGTACCGAAAATATTTTCGATAGGAGCTCGGCCAGCAACGAAGACATTTTCGACGGGGGCTTAGGTGGCACCGAAATAAACTTAGGCGAGGGCTCGACCGGCACCGAAAATATTTTTGATGGGTGTTCGACCGGCAATGAAAATATTTTTGATGGGAGCTCGGCCGGCACCAAAAAAAATTTCGAGGTGGGCTCGACCGGCATGAAAAATATTTTCGACGGGCGCTCGGCCTGCACCGAAAATATTTTTGACGGGGGCTTGACCGGCGCCGAAAATATTTTCATCGACAGATTGGCTTGTCCTAAAAATATTTTCTGATGGGAGATCGGCCGGTAACAAAAATATTTTCAATGGGAACTCAACCGGCACCAAAAATATTTTCGATGTGTTCTCGGCCAGCAATGAAAGTATTTTCGATGGCAGCTCAGCCGGCACCAAAAATATTTTCGACGGCAGCTCGACCAATCCCAAAAATATTTTCGACGGGAGTTCGCCCTGCAACAAAAATATTTTCTACGGGGGCTCGGCCTCCACCAAAAATATTTTTCACAAGGGACCAGCCGGCAACGAAAATATTTTTGACGGGGCTCCGTCTGCACCAAAAATATTTTCGACGAGGACTTGGCTGGTACCGAAAATTATTTTCAATGGGGGTTTGGCCGCCACCAAAAATATTTTTGACGGCACCTCAGCATGCACCGAAAATATTTTCGATGCCAGCTTGTCCGGTCCCCAAAATTTTTTCGATGGGAGCTCGGCCTGCACCGAAAATATTTTTGATGGAGGCTTGGCTGGTACCGAAAATATTTTCGACGGGGCTTAGCTGGCACCAAAATAAACTTAGATGAGGGCTCGACCAGCACCGAAAATATTTTCGATGGGTGCTCGGCCAGCAACGAAAATATTTTTGACGTGAGCTTGGCCTGCAACGAAAATTTTTTTGATGGCACCTCGGCTTGCACCGAAAATATTTTTGATGAGGGCTCGGCCGACACCAAAATTATTTTCGACGTCAGCTTGACCGGTCCCCAAAATTTTTTCGACGGGAGCTCGGCCTGCTCCGAAAATATTTTCGACGGGGGCTCAGCCGGCACCGAAATAAATTTAGATGAGGGCTCGGCCGGCACCGACAATATTTTCAGTGGCAGCACGGCCAGCACCAATAAAAAATTTGACTGGCACTCGGCCGGCACTAAAAAAAATTTCGACGTGCGCTCGGCCAGCACCAAAAATATTTTCGATGGGAGCTTAGCCTGCACCGAAATTATTTTCGACAGGGGCTCGACCGGCACTAAAAATATTTCTGATGGGAGCTCATCCGGAAATGAAAATATTTTCGACGGGGGCTCGGCCATCACCAAAAATATTTTCGACAAGGGATCGTCCGGTACCGAAAATATTTTAGACGGGGGCTCGCCCGGTTAATGAAAATACTTTTAACGGGGCTCCACCTGCACCGAAAATATTTTCGATGAGGGCTCGGCCGGAACCAAAATTATTTTCGACGGGAGCTTGGCTGGCAACAAAAATATTTTCGATGGCACCTCAACCTGCACCGAAAATATTTTCGATGGGAGCTAAGCCGGCACCGAAAATATTTTCAACAGGGAATCAACCGGAACCAAGAAAAATTTTGACGGGGGCTTGGCCAGCACCGAAAATATTTTCGATGGGGGCTCAGCCGGCAACGAAAATATTTTTGACGGGGCTCAGCCGGCACCGAAATAAATTTCGACGGGAGCTCGACCGGTGCCGAAAGTATTTTCGATGGGGGCTCGGCCGCCACCAAAAATATTTTTGAGAAGGGATCGGCCGGTACCAAAAATATTTTCGACGGGGGCTTGGCCGGCACCAAAACAAATTTAGACGAGGGCTCAGCCGCCACCGACAATATTTTCAATGGCAGATCAGCCAGCAACAAAAAAAAATTCGACAGGCGCTCGGCCAGCACCAAAACTATTTTTGATGTGAGCTCGGCCGCTCCTAAAAATATTTTCCATGGGATCTCATCTGACACCGAAAATATTTTTCACGGGGGCTCAGACGGCATCGAAAATATTTTCGACCGCAGCTTGGCCAGCAGCGAAAATATTTTCAACGGGGCTCAGCCGGTACCGAAATAAATTTAGACGAGGGCTCGGCCGGCACCGACAATATTTTTGATGGCAGTTAGGCCGGCAGCAAAAAAAATTTCGATGGGGGCTCGGCCGGCACTGAAATAAATTTCGACGAGGGCTCGTCCGGCACCGAAAATATTTTCGATGGGAGCTCAGTCGGAACGAAAATATTTTCGACGGGGGCTCGGCCGGCACCGAAAAATATTTTGACAGGGGCTCGGCCAGCACTGAAAAAATTCTCGACAGGGGCTCGGGTGGTGTCAAAAATATTTTTGATGGGGGCTCTGCCGGCACCAAAAATATTTTCGATGGGAGCTTGGCCGGTCCCAAAAATATTTTCAACGGGAGCTCGGCCTGCAACGAAAATATTTTCGAAGGGAGCTCATCCGGCACCAAAAATATTTTTGACGGGGCTCCACCTGCAACGAAATAAATTTAGATGAGCGATCGACCAGCACTGAAAATATTTTCGATGGGAGCTCAGCCGGCACAGAAAAATATTTTCAACGGAGTCTTGGCCGGCACCGAAAATATTTTCGACAGGGGCTCGGCCGGCACTGAAAATATTTTCAAAGAGGGCTCGGCAGGCACCGAAAATATTTTTGACGGGGGCTCAGACGGCACCGAAAATATTTTCGACCGCAGCTTGGCAAGCAGCGAAAATATTTTTGACAGGGCTCAGCCGTTACCGAAATGAATTTAGACGAGGGCTCAGCCGGCACCGACAATACTTTCGATGGCAGCTAGGTTAGCACCAAAAAAAATTTCGACAGGGGCTCGGCCGGCACTGAAATAAATTTCGCCGAGGGCTCGTCCGGCACCGAAAATAGTTTCGACGGTGGCTCGGCCGGCAACAGAAAAAATTTCAACGGGGGCTTGGCCGGCACTGAAAATATTTTCGACGGGGGATCAGGTGGCGCCAAAAATATTTTCGGCAGGGGCTTGACTGGCACCGAAATAAATTTAGATGAGGACTTGACCGGAACCGAAATAAATTTCGATGAGAGATCGACCGGTAGGAAAACTATTTTCAATGGGAGCTCAGCCAGCACCGAAAGTATATTCGACGGGGGCTCGGCCATGAACGAAAATATTTTTGACGGGGCTCCGCCTGCACCAAAAATATTTTCGACGGCACCTCTGCCTGCACCAGAAAAATTTTCGATGGGAGCTCAGCCGGCACCGAAAATATTTTTGACGGGGGCCCTGCCGGCACCAGAAAATATTTTTGATGAGGGCTTGGCCTGCACCGAAAACATTTTCGACAGGGTCACGGCCGGCACCGAAATAAATTTAGAGGAGGGCTCGGCCGGAACCGAAATAAATTTCGACGAGGGATCGACCGGCACTGAAATAAATTTAGACGAGGGCTCGGCTGGCACCGACAATATTTTCGATGGCAGCTAGGCCAGCACCAAAAATATTTTCAAAGGGGGCTCGGCCGGCACCGAAAATATTTTTGACGGGGGCTTGGTTGGCGGCAAAAATATTTTCGACGGGGGATTGGCTGGCACCGAAAAAAATTTCGATGGGGGCTCGGCCAGCACTGAAAATATTTTAGACGCGGGATCGGCCAGCACCGAAAAGAATTTCGACGGGGGCTCAGCCGCCACAAAAATTATTTTCCACTTGGGATCGGCTGGTCCCAAAAATATTTTCAACAGGGGCTAGGCCTGCACCGAAAATATTTTCGACGGCGGCTCGGCCGGCACCAAAAATATTTTCGACGGCGGCTCGGCCGGCGCTGAAAATATTTTCGATGGGGGCTTGTCCGATGCCAAAAAAATTTTCAGTGCGGCTCTGCCGACCCCTAAAACTTAATCGACAAGGGCTCGGCCGGCGCCGAAAATTTTTTCGACGGCAGCTCGGCTGTCACCGAAAAAAATTTTGATGGGGTTTTGGCCGGCACTGAAAATATTTTCTCAGCAGCTTGGCCTGCGCCGAAAATATTTTCGACGGGGGCTCGGTCGTTACTAAAAATATTTTCGACAGCAGCTCGACTGGTCCCAAAAATTTTTTCGGCGGGAGCTCGGCTTGCACCGAAAATAATTTCGACGGGGTCTCAGCTGGCGCCAAAAATATTTTCTATGGGAGCTCGGACGGTACTGAAAATATTTTCGATGGGAGCTCATCCGGCACCGAAAATATTTTCGACGGGGTCTCAGATGGCACCAAAAATATTTTCGACCGCAGCTCGGCCAGCAGCGATAATATTTTTGACAGGGCTCGGCTGGTACCGAAATAAATTTAGACGAGGGCTCGGACAGCACCGATAATATTTTCAATGGCAGCTTGGCCGGCACCAAAATAATTTTCAATGGGCGCTCGGCCGGCACTGAAATAAATTTCGACGAGGGCTCATCCGGCACCGAATATATTTTCGATGGGAGCTTGTCTGCCTCCGAAAATATTTTCGACGGGTGGTCAACCGGCAAACAAAATATTTTCAATGGCAGCTCGGCTGGCACCATAAATATTTTCGATGTCATCTCGGCCGGTCCCAACAATATTTTTGACATGGGCCAGGATGAAACTGATTTATTTTCGAAGGGGGCTCAGCCGCCACCAAAAATATTTTCTAAGGTAGGTCAGCCGGTCCCAAAATTATTTTCGATGGAGCTCGGCAGGTACCGAAAAAAAATTTGACGGGAGCTCGGCCTGCACTGAAAATATTTTCGATGGCAGCTCAGCCGGCATTGAAAATATTTTCGACAGGGGCTCAGCCAGCACAGAAAAAAATTTCGACGGGGGCTAGGCCGGCACAGAAAATATTTTAGAGTGGGGCTCGGCCGGCGCCAAAAAAAATTTCGACAGGTGCTCAACAAGCGTCGAAAAAAATTTTGATGGGGGCTTGGCCAGCACTGAAATAAATTTCGACGAGGGGTCCACCGGCACCGAATATATTTTCGACGGGAGCTCATCCACCTCTGAAAATATTTTCGATGGGAGCTCAGCCGGCATCGAAAATACTTTTGACGGGTGTGGTCGGCCGGCAAACAAAATATTTTCAATGGCAGCTCGGCCAGCACCGAAAATATTTTTGATGGGAGCCCGGATGAAACTGATTTATTTTCGAAGGGGACTCGGCCGCCACCAAAAATATTTTCTAAGGCAGCTCAGCCAGTCCCAAAATTATTTTCGGTGGAGCTCGGCTGGAACCGAAAAAAACTGCGACAGGAGCTCGGCCGGCACGGATAATATTTTCAACGGCAGCTCAGCCGTAACCAAAAATATTTTCGACGGCAGCTCGGCCAGCACAGAAAAAAATTTCGACGGGGTCTCAGCCGGCACCGAAAATATTTTAGACAGGGGCTCGGCCGGCACCGAAAATATTTTCGACGGGAGCTCGGCCGGTACCGAAAAGAAGTTCAACGGGGGCATGGCTGGCACCAAAATAAATTTCGATGAGGGCTCGACTGGCACCAAAAAGATTTTTGATGGGTGCTCGGACGGCACAGAAAATATTTTCGATGGGGGCTTGGCCGGCACCAAAAATATTTTCAATGAGGTCTCGGCCGGAGCCGAAAATATTTTCGACGGTGGCTCGGATGGTATCAAAAGTATTTTCAACAGAGGCTTGGCCGGTACTGAAAATATTTTCGACGGGAGCTCGGCTGGTGCCAAAAAAAATTTCGACAGGGGCTCGGCCGTTCCCAAAAAAAGTTTCGATGATGGCTTGGCCGTCACCGAAATAAATTTCGATGAGGGCTCAACCGGCACCGAAAATATTTTCGAAGGGATCTCGGCCGGAGCCAAAAATATTTTCAACGGGGGCTTGGACGGTCCCGAAAATATTTTCAACAGGGGCTCGACCGTCAGTGAAAATATTTTCAACGGGGACTCGGCCGGTCCCAAGTATATTTTCGACTGGACTCGTCGGGCGCCAAAAATATTTTCGATGGGGGTTCACCCGGAGCTGAAAATATTTTTGAAAGCAACTCAGCCAGTACAAAAAATATTTTCGACGGGGTCTCGGCCGGCAACGAAAATATTTTTGAAGTTAGCTCGGCCAGCACCGAAAATATTTTCGACGGGGGCTCGGCAAGTGCTGAAAAAATGTTCGACGGGGGCACTGCCGGCACAGAAAAAAATTTCGACAGCGCCTTGGCCGGCACCGAAAATATTTTAGACAGGGGCTCGGCCGGCACCGAAAAAAATTTCAACAGGTGCTCAACAAGCACCGAAAAAATTTTGATGGGGGCTCGGCCGGCACTGAAATACATTTCGACAAGGGCTCGACCAGCACCGAATATATTTTCAATGGGAGCTCGTTCGCCTCCGAAAATATTTTTGATGGGAGCTCAGCTGGCACCGAAAATACTTTCGACGGGTGGTCGGCCGGCAAACAAAATATTTTCGAAGTCAGCTCAGCCTGCACCGAATATATTTTCGACAGGAGCTCAGGCAGTACCGAAAAAAAGTTCGACGGGGGCATGGCTGGCACCAAAATAAATTTTGACGAGGGCTCGACCGGCACCAAAAAGATTTTCGATGGTTGCTCGGCCGGCACCGAAAATATATTCGATGGGGGCTCAGCTGGCACCGAAAATATATTCGACAGGGGCTAGGCCAACAGCGAACATATTTTCGACGAGGTCTCAGCCGGCACCGAAAATATTTTCGACGGCAGATCGGCCGGCACCAAAAAAAATTTCGATGAAGGCACGGCCATCACCGACAATATTTTCGATTAGGGCTGGACCGGCACCGAAAATATTTTCAATGGTGGCTCGGATGGTACCAAAAGTATTTTCAACAGGGGCTCATCCAGTACTGAAAATATTTTCGAAGGGTCTCGGCCGGTGCCAAAAATATTTTTGATGGGAATTCGGCCAGCGCCAAAAATATTTTCGACGGCGGCTCGGATGGTACCAAAAATATTTTCGACAGGAACTCAGATGATACTGATTTATTTTCGAAGGGGGCTCGGCCTGCACCAAAAATATTTTCGACGGCAGCTCATACGGTCCCAAAATTATTTTCAACGGAGATCGACCAATACTGAAAAAAGTTTCAATGGGGACTCGGCCAGCACCGAAATAAATTTTGACGAGGGCTCGACCGGCACCGAAAATATTTTTGATGGGAGCTCATCCGGCACCGAAAATATTTTAGATGGGACCTCGGACAGCACCGAAAATATTTTAGACAGGGGTTCGTCCAGCACCGAAAAAAATTTCGACGGGGGCTTGTCCGGCACTGAAAATATTTTCGATGGGGGCTCGGCCAGCACTGAAAATATTTTCGACGGGGGGTCAGCCCGTGCCAAAAATATTTTCGATGGGGATTTGGCCGGCACCGAAAATATTTTCGACGGCGGCTCACATGGCACCAAAAATATTTTCATCGGCACCTCGTCTGCTCTTAAAAATATTTTCGATGGGAGCGCAGCCGGTCCCAAAAATATTCTCGATGGGAGCTCAGCCGGTGCTGAAAATAGTTTTGATGGGAGCTCAGCCAGCACTGAAAAAATATTTTCGCCGGGGGCTCGGATGGCACCGAAATAAATTTCAATGAGGGATCAGACGGCACCGACAATATTTTCGATGGCAGCTCGGCCAGCACCAAAAAAAATTTCGACAGGGGCTCGGCCAGCACCGAAAATATTTTTGATGGGAGCTCGGCCGGCACTGAAAATATTTTTGCTGGAGGCTAGGCCGGCAACGAAAATATTTTCGACGGGGGCTCAGCCTGCACCGAAAATATTTTCGACGAGGGCTCGGCTGGTCCCAAAAATATTTTCGAGGGAGGCTCAGCCGGTGCCGAAAATATTTTCGACGGTGCTTGGCCATCCCCTAAAACACAATTGAAGAGGCCTTGGACTGCGCCAAAAGTATTTTCGACGGCGGCTCGGCCGGCACCAAATATGATTTCGACGAGACTCGGCCAGAGCCTAAAATATTTTCATTGCTGGCTCGGGCGGCGCCGAAAAAATATTTTTGACGGGGGCTCGGCCGGCACCAAAATAAATTTTGACGGGGGATCGGACGGCAGCAACAATATTTTCGATAGGAGCTCTTCCGGCACCAAAAAAAATTTCGATGGGGGCTCGGCCAGCACTGAAAATATTTTCGATGGGAAATTGGCCGGCACCGAAAATATTTTCAATGGGGGCTCGGCCGGCATCAAAAGTATTTTTGATGGCAGCTCGACCAGTCCCAAAAATATTTTCAAAGGGATCTCGACCAGTGCCGAAAATTTTTCGATGGGGGCTCGGCCGGTACCGTAAATATTTTCGACGGTAGCTCGGCCGGCACCGCAAAAAATTTCGACAGGGGCTCAGCCAGCACCGAAAATATTTTTGACGGGAGCTCAGCCAGCACTGAAAATATATTCGACGGCAGCTCGGCCTGCACCAAAAATATTTTCGACAGGAGCTCAGCCGGTACCGAAAATATTTTCTATGGGAGCTCAGCTGGCACCGAAAATATTTTCGACGGGGGCTCGGCTGGTCCCAAAAATATTCTCGATGGGAGCTTGATCGGTACCGAAAATATTTTCGAGCGCAGAACGGCCGGCACCGAAAATATTTTCGAAGGGGTGTCAGCCAGCACCAAAAATATTTTCGACCCCAGCTCGGCCGGCACCGAAAATATTTCAGACAGGGGCTCAGCCGGTACCGATAAAAATTTTGACTGGAGCACGGCCAGCACCGAAATAAATTTTGATGAGGGCTCGACCAGCACCAAAAATATTTTCGATGAGAGCTCGACCAGTGCCGAAAATATTTTCGACGAGGGCTCGGCCGGTACCGAAAATATTTTCGACCACAGCTCGGCCAGCAACGAAAATATTTTCGACGGGGGCTCAGCCGGCAACGAAACTATTTTCGATGGTGGCTCGGCCACCACTAAAAATATTTTCGACGGCAGCTCGGCCGGCACCAAAAAAATATTTTTGATGGGGGCTCGGTTGGCACCAAAACAAATTTCGACGATGGCTCGAACGGCACCAAAAATATTTTCAACGGGGGCTCAGCCGGCACCAAAAATATTTTTGACGGCAACTCGGCTGGCACCAAAAAAAATTTCGACGGGGGCTCATCCAGCACCGACAATATTTTCGACGGGGGCTGGGACGGTCCAAAATTTATTTTCGATGGGATTCAGCCAGCACCAGAATAAATTTCGTCATGGGCTTGACCGGCACCGAAAATATTTTCGGCGGGGTCTCGCCCGTCACTGAAAATATTTTTGACGGCGGCTCGGATGGTACCAAAAATATTTTCAACAGGGGCTCGGCCAGCACTGAAAATATTTTCCATGGGAGCTCGGTCAGCACCAAAAATATTTTCGATGGGGGTTCGGCCAGCACCGAAAAAAATTTTGATGGGGACTCGGCCGGCACCGAAAATATTTTCAACGGGGAATGGGTCAGAATCGAACATATTTTCGATGGGGGCTTGGCCGGCACCGAAAATATTTTCGACTGTAGCTCAGCCAGCCCTGAAAATATTTTCGATGATTTCTTGGCCTGACTCAAAAATATTTTCGACGGGGGCTCGGCCAGCACCTAAATAAATTTAGAGGACGGCTCGGCCAGCACTAAAAATAATTTCGATGGCAGCTCGGCCAGCACCAAAAAAAATTTCAACGGGGGCGCGACTGGCATGAAAAATATTTTCGATAGGAGCTCAGCCGGCAACGAAAATATATTTGACAGGTGCTCGGCAGGCAACGAAAATATTTTCGATGGGGGCTCGGCCGACACCGAAAAATATTTTGACAGGGGCACAGCCGGCACTGAAATAAATTTCGATGAGGGCTTGGTCAGCACTGAAAATATTTTCAAAGGGCGATCGGCCTGAACGGAAAATATTTTCATCGGGGGATCGGCAGGCATTGAAAATATTTTCGACGGGGACTCGGGTGGCACCAAAAATATTTTCTACGGGCGATATGCCGGAACCGAAAATATTTTCAATGGGAGCTCAGCCTACACCGAAAATATTTTTGACGAGTGCTTGACCGGTGCCAAAAATATTTTCATTGGCAGCTCGGCTTGTCCTAAAAATATTTTCTGACGGGAGCTCTGCTGGTACCGAAAATATTTTTGATGGGGGCTCGGCCGGCACCGAAATAAATTTCAATGAGGGCTCGACCGGCACCAAAAATATTTTCGACCGGAGCACGGCTGGCACCGAAAATATTTTCAAAGGGGGATCGGCCTGCACCGAAAATATTTCCGACAAAGGCTCGGCTGGCACCAAAAATATTTTCGGCAGGGCCTCTGCCGCCAGCAAAAATATTTTCGACAAGGGATCGGCCTCTACCGAAAAAGATTTCAACGGAGGCTCTGCTGGCACCGACTATATTTACGATTGGAGCTCGACCGGCACCGAAAATATTTTCTATGAGGCCTCGGCCTGCACCGTAAATATTTTCGACAGGGGCTCGGCAGGCACCGTAAATATTGTCGACAGAAGCTCCTCCTGCACCGAAAATATTTTCCATGCGAGCTCAGCCAGCACCGAAAATATTTTCAACGGGGGATCGGCCGGATCCGAAATTATTTTCCATGGGATCTCGTCCAGCACCGAAAATATTTTCGACGGCAGCTCGGCCGGCACCAAAATAAATTTAGACGAGGGCTCGACCGGCATGTAAAATATTTTCGATGGGAGATCGGACGGCATCCAAAATATTTTTGACGGGGGCTTGTCCGGCACCAAAAAAAATTTCGACTGGGACTCGGCCGGCACTGAAAATATTTTCGACGGGGCCTCGCCAGGCACCAAAATAAATTTTGACAAGGGCTCGGCCAGCACCTACAATATTTTTGATCCGAGGTCGGATGGCAACGAAGATATTTTCTATTAGGGCTCGGCCAGCACCGAAAATATTTTCAACAGAGGATCGGCAGGCACAGAAAATATTGTCAACGGAAGCTCGTCCTGCACCAAAAATCTTTTCGACGGGTGCTCGGCCGGCACCAAAATAAATTTAGACGAGAGCTCGGCCGGCACCGACAATATTTTCGACGGCAGCTAGGCCAGCACCAAAAAAAATTTTGAGGGGTGCTCGGCCATCACTGAAATATATTGCGACGAGGGCTCAAGTGGCACCGAAAATATTTTCGATGGGAAATCGGCCGGCGCCGAAAATTATTTTCGTCGGGAGTTCGGCCGGTACCGAAAAAACTTTCGATGGAGGCAAGGCTGGCACTGAAATAAATTTTGATGAGGGCTCCACTGGAATGAAAAATATTTTTGATGGGAGCTCGGCCGGCACCGAAAATATTTTCGACAGGGTCTTGGCTGGCACTGCAATAAATTTCGACGAGGGCTCGACCGGCACCAAAATAATTTTCGATGGGAGCTCAGCCGGTCCCAAAAATATATTTGACGGGAGCTCGGCCGGCAACGAAAATATTTTCCACGAGGGCTTGGCCTGCACCAAAAATATTTTCAACGGGGGCTCGGCTGGTCCCAAAAATTTTTAAGACAGGAGCTAGGCCTGCACCAAAAATATTTTTGATGGGGGCTTGACCGTCACCAAAAATATTTTTGATGGCAGCTCATCCGGCACCGAAAATATTTTCGATGGGAGCTTGGCCAGCACCGAAAATATTTTCGACAGGGTCTTGGGTGGCACCAAAAATATTTTCGACAGGCGCTCGTCCAGCACCAAAAATATTTTGATGGGAGTTCAGCCGGCACCGAAAATATTTTCAATGGGGGCTCAGCCGGCATCAAAAATATATTCGACAAGGGATCGTCCGGTACCGAAAAAAATTTCAACGGAGGCTTGAACGACACCGAAAATATTTTCAACGGCAGCTTGGCCGGCACCGAAACAATATTTTCGAGGGGGCTTGGCAGGCATCAAAATAAATTTAGACGAGGGCTCAGTCGGCACCGACAATATTTTTCATGCGAGGTCGGACGGCAACGAAGATATTTTCTATGAGGGCTCGGCCAGCACCGAAAATATTTTTGACGGGGGCTCGGCAGGCACTGAAAATATTTTCGACGTGAGCTCGTCCTGCACCGAAAATCTTTTCGACGGGGGCTCAGCCGGCACCCAAATAAATTTAGACGAGGGCTCGGCTGGCACCAAAAATATTTTTGACGGGGGCTTGACTGGCGCCGAAAATATTTTCATCGGCAGCTCGGTTTGTCCTAAAAATATTTTCTGATGGGATGTCGGCCGGTACCGAAAATATTTTCGATGGGAGCTCGGCCGGCACCGAAAATATTGTCAACGGAAGCTCGTCCTGCACGGAAAATATTTTCGACAGGAGCTCGGCCAGCTCCGAAACTATTTTCGACGGGGTCTTGGCTGGTGCTAAAAATATTTTTGACGGGGGCTCCGTCGCCACCAAAAATATTTTTGACAAGGGATCAGCCGCTACCGAAAAAAATTTCGACGGGGGCTCGGCCAGCACCGAAAGTATTTTCGACGAAGGCTCAACCCGCACCAAAAATATTTTCGACGGCAGCTTGGCCGGCACCGAAACAATACTTTCGACGGGGGCTTGGCAGGCACTGAAATAAATTTAGACGAGGGCTCGTCCGGCACCAACAATATTTTCGATGGCAGCTGGGCCAGAACCAAAAAAAATTTCGACGGACACTCAGCCAGCACCAACAATATTTTCAATGGGAGCTCGACCGCTCCCAAAATTATTTTCGATGGGAGCTCGGCCGGCACTGAAATAAATTGCGAAGAGGGCTTGACCTGCACTGAAAATATTTTCGATGGGAGGTCGGCCGGCACTGAAAAGATTTTCGACGGGGACTCAGGTGGTGCCAAAAATATTTTTGACAGGCACTCGGCAGGCACTGAAATAATTTTCGGTGGGAGCTCGGCTGGTCCCATAAATATTTCGATGGGAGCTCGGCTGGCAACGAAAATATTTTCGACGTCACCTCAGCCTGCACCGAAAATATTTTTGAAGGGAGCTCAGCCGGCACCGAAAATATTTTCAACGGGGGCTCGGCCGGCACCAAAAATATTTTCGACGGGAGCTCGGCCTGCACCGAAATATTTTTGACGGGGGCTTAACTGGCGCCGAAAATATTTTCATCGGCATCTCGGCTTGTCCTAAAAATATTTTCTGAAGGGAGCCCGGTTGTTACCGAAAATATTTTTGATAGGAGCTCGGCCGGCACCGAAAATATTTTCAATGGGAGATCGGCTGTCACCGAAAATATTTTCGACGGCAGCTGGGCTGGCACCGAAAATATTTTCGATGAGGGCTCGGCCGGAACCAAAATTATTTTCTATGAGGCCTTGGCCAGCACGGAAAATATTTACAACAGGGGCTCGGCAGGCACCGAAAATATTGTCGACGGAAGCTCCTCCTGCACCAAAAATATTTTCGATGGGAGCTTGGCCAGCACTGAAAGTATTTTCAACCAGGGCTCGGCCGGACCCGAAATAAATTTAGACGAGGGCTCAGCCGGCACCGACAATATTTTCGACGGCAGCTGGGCCAGCACCAAAAAAAATTTCGATGCGGGCTCGGCCGGCACTGAAATAAATTTCGACGAGGGCTCGACCGGCACCGGAAATATTTTCGACGGGAGATTGGCTGGCACCAAAAATATATTCGGTGGGAGCTCAGCCGGCACCGAAAATGTTTTTGACGATGGCTCGGCCGGCACCAAAAATATTTTCGACAGGGACTCGAGCAGCACTGAAAATATTTTCGACGGGAGCTCGGCCGGTGCCGTAAATACTTTCGACGGGGGCTCGGTCGGACCCAAAAATATTTTCGACGGCAGCTCGCCTTGTCCTAAAAATACTTTCTGACGGGAGCTCGGCCGGTACCGAAAATATTTTTGAAGGGGTCTCGGTCGGCACCAAAAATATTTTCGACAGGACTATGCCATCACCGAAAATATTTTCAACGGGGGATTGGCCAGCACCAAAATAATTTTCGATGAGGGCTCGGCCAGCGCCGAAAATATTTTCGATGAGGGCTTGGGCGGCACCGAAAATATTTTCGACGGGGACTCAGGCGGCACCGAAAATATTTTCGACGGGAGCTTAGCCGGCACCGAAAATATTATCGACGGGGGCTAGGCCGACACCGAAAAAAATATTGTCGACGCGGGCTCTGCCGGTCCCAAATATATTTTTGACGGGACTTGGCCGGCGCCAAAAATATTTTCATCGGGGCTCGGCCAGAGCTGAAAATATTTTCGACGGGGGCTCGGTCGGACCCAAAAATATTTTCGATGGCAGCTCGGCCGGCACCAAAATTATTTTTGACAGGGGCTCGGCCGGCGCCGAAAATATTTTCGACGGGGTCTCGGATGGACCCAAAACTATTTTCGGTGGCGGCTCGCCTTGTCCTAAAAATATTTTCTGATGGGAGCTCGGCCGGTAAAGAAAATATTTTCGAAGTGGTCTCGGCCGGCACCAAAAATATTTTCGACGGCAGCTCGGCCAGTCCCAAAAATATTTTCAACGGGAGCTCGGCCGTCACCGAAAATATTTTCGACGGGGGCTCAGCCGGCACCGAAACAAATTTTAACAGTGGCTCGGCCGCCACCAAAAATATTTCCACGGGGGATTGGCCGGCACTGAAAATATTTTCTATGGCAGCTCGGCCAGCACCGAAAAAAATTTCGACGGGGTTCTGCCGGCACTGAAAATATTTTCGACGGGGGCTCGGCCGGCACCGAAAATATTTTCAACAGCAGCTAGGTTGGTTCCAAAAATATTTTCGACGTGAGCTTGGATGATACCGCTGTATTTTCGAAGGGGGCTTAAATGACACCAAAAATATTTTACACAGGGGCTCGGCCGCCACCAAAAATATTTCCACGGGGGATTGGCCGGCACTGAAAATATTTTTGATGGAGGCTCGGCCCGTCCCAAATATATTTTCGAAGGGACTCGGCTGGCACCGAAAATATTTTCCAAGGGGACTCAACCGCTACCGAAAAAAATTTTGACAAGGGCACGGCCGGCACCGAAATAAATTTCGATGAGGGCTCAGCCGGCGCCGAAAATATTTTCGACGAGGGCTTGGCCGGCGCTGAAAATATTGTCTACAGGGGCTCGGCCAGCACTGAAAATATTATCAATGGGGGCTCGGCCGGCACCGAAAATATACTCGACGGGGACTCGGGCGGCACCGAAAATATTTTCAACGGAAGCTTGGCCGGCGCCGAAAATATTATCGACGGGGGCTAGGCTGACACCAAAAAAAATATTGTCGACGTGGGCTCTGCCGGTCCCAAATATATTTTTGACAGGACTTGGCCGGCGCCGAAAATATTTTCCTTAGGGCTCGGTCGGTACCGAAAATATTTTTGAAGGGGTCTCGGCCGGCACCGAAAATATTTTCGACGGCAGCTCGGCCAGTCCCAAAAATATTTTCGACGGGAGCTCGGCCGTCACAGAAAAAATTTTCGACTGTGGCTCGGCCGGCACCGAAACAAATTTTAACAGGGGCTCGGCCAGCACCAAAAATATTTTAGACGAGAGCTCGGAAGGCACCGAATATAATTTAGACAGGGGTTCGGCATCACCGAAAATATTTTCAATGGCAGTTCAGCTTGCACCGAAAAAAATTTCGACGGGGGCTTGTCTGGCACTGAAAATATTTTCGACGGGGGGTCGGCTGGCACCGAAAATATTTTCGACGGGGTTCAGCCAGCGCCGAAAATATTTTTGATGGCAGTTTGGCTGGCACTGAAAAAAATATTTTCGACAGGGGCTCGGCCTTCACTGAAAATATTTTCGACGGGAGATCAGCTGGCACCAAAAATATATTTGATGGGAGCTCAGCCAGCAGCGAAAATGTTTTTGACGAGGGCTTGACCGGCGCTGAAAATATTGTCTACGGGGGCTCGGCCAGCACCGAAAATATTATCGACGGGAGCTCGGCCGGCGCTGAAAATGTTATCGACGGGGTCTAGGCCGACACCGAAAAAAATATTGTCGACGCGGGCTCTGCCGGTCCCAAATATATTTTTGACGGGACTTGGCCAGCGCCGAAAATATTTTCGATGGGGGCTCGGCCGGACCCAAAACTATTTTCGATGGTGGCTCGCCTTGTCCTAAAAATATTTTCTGAAGGGAGCTCGGCCGGTACCGAAAATATTTTCGAAGCGGTCTCGGCCAGCACCAAAAATATTTTAGACGGGAGCTCGGAAGGCACCGAAAATATTTTAGACAGGGGTTCGGCTGGCACTGAAAATATTTTCAACAGCAGTTCAGCTTGCACAGAACAAAATTTCGATGGGGGCTTGCCCGGCACTGAAAATATTTTCGACAGGGGGTCAGCTGGCACTGAAAATATTATCGACGGGGGCTAGGCCGACACCAAAAATTATTTTCTACGGGAGCTCGGCCGGTATCGAAAAAAATTTCGACCGGGCTCGGCCGGCACCAAAATTATTTTCGAAGGGAGATCGGCTGGCACCGAAAAAAATTTCAATGGGGGCTCGGCCGGCAATGAAGATATTTTCAACGGGGGCTCGACTAACACCGAAAATATTTTCGAAGGGGGCTCGGCCGGCGCTGAAAATATTTTCAAAGGGGGATCGGCCGGCACCGAAAATATTTTCGCCGGGGGCTAGGCCGGCAATGAAAATATTTTCAACGGCAGCTCGGCCTGCACCGAAAATATTTTTGTCTAGGGCTCGGCCGGTCCCAAAATAATTTCGACTGGGGCTCGGCCTGCACCGAAAATATTTTCGACGAGGGTTCGGCCGGTACCAAAAATAATTTTGAACAGGGCTCTTCTGGCACCAAAAATATTTTCGATGGCAGATCAGCCTGTCCCAAAAATATTTTTGACGGGAGCTTGGCTGGCACCGAAAATATTTTCGACGGGGGCTCGGCCGGCGCCGTAATAAATTTCGATGATGGCTCGACCGGCACCTAAAGCATTTTCGATGGGAGCTCGGCCTGCACCGAAAATGTTTTCGACTGTGGCTTGGCCGGCGCCGCAAATATTTTCGACGGAAGCTCGTCTGGCACTGAAAATATTTTTGAAGGGGTCTTGGCTGGCACCAAAATTATTTTCGACGGCAGCTCAACCGGTCCCAAAGGTATTTTCGACGGGAGCTCGGCCGGCACCGAAAATATTTTTGAGGGGTCTCAGGCCGGCACCGACAATATTTTTGGCAGGGGCTTAGCCAGTACCGAAAAAAATTTTGACGGGGGCATGACTGGCTCCGAAATAAATTTCGATGAGGCCTCAACCGGCACTGAAAATATTTTCGACCGCAGCTTGGCCTGCACCGAAAATATTTTCGAAGAAGTCTTGGCCTGCACCAAAAATATTTTCGAAGGGAACTCGGCCGGCACCAAAAATGTAGTTGACGGTGGCTTGGCCGGCACCGAAATAAACTTCGATAAGGGCTCGACCAGCACCGAAAATATTTCCGATGGGAGCTCAGCCAGCACCGAAAATATTTTCGACGGGATATCGGCCGGCACTGAAAAAAATTTCGACAGGGGCATGGCCAGCACAGAAATAAATTTCGACGAGGGCTTGACCGGCACGAAAAATATTTTCGATGGGAACTCGGCCGGCACTGAAAATATTTTCGCCAGGGGCTAGGCAGGCGCAGAAAATATTTACAACGGCAGATAGGCCTGCACCAAATATCTTTTTGACAGGGGCTCGGCCGGCACAGAAAATATTTTCGACAGGGACTCGGCTGGCGCCAAAAAAAAATTTCGACGGGGTCATGCCCGGACTCAAAAATATTTTTGACAGCATTGCGGCCGGCACCGAAAATATTTTCGATGGCAGCTCGGACATAACCAAAAATATTTTCGAAGGGGGCTCGTCCGGATGCAAAAATGTTTTTGATGGCAGCTTGGCTTGTCTTAAAAATACTTTCTGACGGGAGATCGGCTGGTACTGAATATATTTTCGAAGGGGTCTCGGCCGGCACCAAAACTATTTTCAACAGCAGCTCAGCCGACACCAAAAATATTTTCAATGTGAGCTCGGCCGGCACCGAATATATTTTCGATGTGGACTTGTCTGGCACCGAAAATATTTTCGACGGGGACTCAGCCAGCACTGAAAATATTTTCGACGGGGTCTCGGCCGGCGCCGAAAAAATATTTTTGATGGGGGCACGGCCGGCACCAAAATAAATTTCCACGATGGCTTGACCAGCACTGAAAATATTTTCGACGTTGGCTCGGCCGGCACCGAAATAAATTTCGACGAGGGATCGGACAGCACCGACAATATTTTCGATGGCAGCTCGGCCGCCACCAAAAATATTTTCAAAGGGATTCAGCTGGCGCTGAAAATATTTTTGACGGGGGCTCAGTCGGCGCCGAAAAAATTTTCAACGGTGCTTGGCTGGCCCTGAAAACACAAGCGAAGAGGCCTTGGACTGCGCCAAAACTATTTTCGATGGTGGCTCGGCCGGCACCAAATATATTTTCGACGGGAGCTCGGCCGGTACCGAAAAAAATTTCGACGGGGCTCAACCGGCGCCGAAATAAATTTCAACGAAGGCTCGACCGGCATGAAAAATATTTTCGATGGAACTTGGCCAGCACCAAAAATATTTTCGCCGCGGGCTACGCCAGCACCGAAAATATTTTCGACTAGGGCTCGGCCGGTCCCAAAAATATTTTCAATGCGGGATCGGCCTGCACCGAATATATTTTCGACGAGGGCTCGGCCGGTCCCAAAAATATTTTCAACGCGGGATTGGCCGGCACCAAAAATATTTTCGACGGCAGCTTGGCCGATCCCCAAAATATTTTTGACGCGAGCTTGGCTGGCACCGAAATTATTTTCGATGATGCCTCGACCGGCGCTGAAAAAATATTTTTGACGGCAGCACGGCTGGCACCAAAATAAATTTCCATGATGGATCGACCAGCACCGAAAATATTTTCAATGGGGGCTCGGCCTGCACCAAAAAAATAATTTCGACGGAGGCTCGGCCGGCACCAAAATAAATTTTGACGAGGGATCGGACAGCACCGACAATATTTTCGATGGCAGCTTGGCCAGCACCAAAAAAATTTTCGACGGGGGCTTGGCCGGCACTGAAATAAATTTCTACGAGGGTTTGACCGGCACCGAAAATATTTTCAACCGGCAATCGGCTGGCACCAAGAATATTTTCGACGGGCGCTCGGCTGGCGCCAAAAATATTTTCGACAGGGACTCGGTCAGTACTGAAAAAAATTTTGATGGGGGCACGGACAGCACGGCAAATATTTTCAATGGAAGCTCGGCCTGCACAGAAAATACTTTCGACGAAGGCTTGGCCTGCACCAAAAATATTTTCGAAGGCCCCTCGACCGGACCCAAAAATATTTTCGAAGGGTGATTGGCTGGCACCGAAAAAAATTTTCAACAGGAGCTCAGCCGGCACCATAATAAATTTCGTCGAGCGCTCGACCGGCACCGAAAATATTCTCGACATGAGATCGGCCAGCACCGAAAATATTTTCGACTGGGGCTCGGCAGGCACCGAAAAAAATTTCGACGGGTGCTCGGCCGTCACTGAAAATATTTTCGATGGGGGTTCAGCCGGCGCCGGAAATATTTTCGACGGGGCATTGGCTGGCACCGAAAATATTTTCGACGGCAGCTCGTCCGATCCCAAAATTATTTCTGACGGGAGCTCGGCCGGTATTGAAAATTTCGACGGGGACTCGGCCGGCACCGAAATAAATTTTGACGAGGGCTTGACCGGCACTGAAAATATTTTCAACAGTAGCTCGGCCGTCACCGAAAATGTTTTCGACCGGGACTTGGCCCGCACTAAAAATATTTTCGACATGGGCTCGTCTGGTACGAACAATATTTTTGACGGTGGCTTGGCCAGCACCGAAGATATTTTCGACGGGGGCTCGGCTGGTACTGAAAATATTTTCGATGGGGGCTTGGCAGCCACCAAAAATATTTTTGATGGGGTATCGGCTGGCACGAAAAAAAATTTCAACGGGGGCTCGGCCGTCAAAAAATATTTTCGACAAGGGCTCGGCCGGTGCCGAAAAGAATTTTGAGAGGGTCTCGGCCGGCACCAAAATAAATTTCAACGAGGACTCGACCAGCACCAAAAATATTTTCGACGGGGGCTCGGCCGGTGCCGAAAATTATTTTTGATAGGAGCTTGGCCGGTACCGAAAAAAATTTCAACGTGGGCATGGCTGGCACCGAAATAAATTTCAACAAGGGCTTGACCGGGATCGAAAATCTTTTAGATGGGAGCTCGGCCGGCACCGAAAATATTTTCGACTGCAGCTCGGCCAGCACCGAAAAGATTTTCAATGGGAGCTCGGCCGGCACCGAAAATATTTTTGAAGGGGGCTCGGCAGGCTACGAAATAAATTTAGATGAAAGCTCGGCCAGCACCCTAAATATTTTCGATTGGAGCTCGACTGGCACCAAAATAAATTTAGACGAGGGCTTGGCTGGCACCGAAAATATTTTCGAAGGCAACTAGGCCAGCACCGAAAAAAAATTTCGACGGGTGCTCGGCCAGCACTGAAATAAATTTCGATGAGGCCTCGACCGGCACTGAAAATATTTTCGACGGGGACTCAGGTTGCGCCAAAAATATTTTTGACGGGCGCTCAGCCAGCACCAAAATAATTTTCGGTGGGAGTTTGGCCGGTCCCAAAAATATTTTCGACGGGCTATCGGCCGGAACCAAAAATATTTTCAACGGGGGCTCGGCCGGCGCCGAATATTATTTTCGATGGGAGCTCAGCCGGTACCAAAAATATTTTCGATGGGAGCTCAGCCTGCACCGAAAATATTTTTGACGGGGGCTTGACTGGCGCCGAAAATATTTTCATCGGCAGCTCGGTTTGTCCTAAAAATATTTTCTGATGGGATGTCGGCCGGTACCGAAAATATTTTCGATGGGAGCTCGGCCGGCACCGAAAATATTGTCGACAGAAGCTCGTCCTGCACGGAAAATATTTTCAAGAGGAGCTTGGCCAGCACCGAAACTATTTTCGACGGGGTCTCGGCCGGTGCTGAAAATATTTTTGACGGGGGCTCGGCTGCCACCAAAAATATTTTCGACAAGGGATCAGCCGGTACCGAAAAAAATTTCGACGGGGGCTCGGCCAGCACCGAAAGTATTTTCGACGAAGGCTCAACCCGCACCAAAAATATTTTCGACGGCAGCTTGGCCGGCACCGAAACAATATTTTCGACAGGGGCTCAGCAGACACTGAAATAAATTTAGATGAGGGCTCGTCCGGCACCAACAATATTTTCGATGGCAGCTGGGCCAGAACCAAAAAAAATTTCGACGGACGCTCAGCCGGCACCAACAATATTTTCAATGGGAACTCGACCGCTCCCAAAATTATTTTCAACGGGAGCTCGGCCGGTACCGAAAATATTTTCGGCGGGGGCTTGGTTGGCACCGAAAAAAATTTCGATGAGGGCTCGGCCGGCACCGACAATATTTTTGATGCGAGGTCGGACGGCAACAAAGATATTTTCTATGAGGGCTTGGCCAGAACAGAAAATATTTTCGACGGGGGCTCGGCAGGCACAGAAAATATTTTCAACGTGAGCTCGGCCAACACTGAAAATATTTTCAACCGGGGCTCGGCCGGCACCCACAATATTTTCAATGGGAGCTCGGCCAGCACCGAAAATGTTTTCGACGGGGGCTCAGCTGGCAGCAAAAAAAATTTCGACGGGGTCTCGGCTGGCACTGAAAATATTTTTGACGGGAGCTCGGCCGGCACCGAAAATATTTTCGATGGGGGCTGGGCCGGCACAGAAAAAAATTTTGACGGGGTCTCAGCTGGCACCGAAAATATTTTCAATGGGGTCTCAGGTGGCACCAAAAATATTTTCAACAAGCGCTTGGCCGGCACCAAAATAATTTTCGGTGGGAGGACGGCCGCTCCCAAAAATATTTTCTACGGGACCTCAGCCGGCAATGAAAATATTGTCAACGGCACCTCAGCCTGCACCGAAAATATTTTTGATGGGAGCTCAGCCAGCACCAAAAATATTTTCAACGGGCGATCGGCCGGAACCGAAAATATTTTCGGCTGGGGCTTGGCTGGCACCGAAACGATATTTTCAACGGGGGCTCGGCAGTCACCGAAAAAAATTTAGATGAGGGCTCGGCCGGCACCGACAATATTTTCGAAGGCAGCTAGGCCAGCACCAAAAAAGATTTCGACGGGCGCTCGGCCGGCACTGAAACAAATTGTGACGAGGGTTCGACCGGCACTGAAAATATTTTCAATGAGAATCGGCCAGTGCTGAAAATTATTTTCGTCGGGAGCTCAGACGGTACCCAAAAAAGTTTCGATGGGGGCACGGCTGGCACCGCAATAAATTTCGACGAGGGCTCGACTGGCATGAAAAATATTTTCGATGGGAGCTTGGCCGGCACCGGAAATATTTTCAACAGGAGCTTGGCTGGCACCAAAAATAATTTCGACGGGGGATCGGCCGGCACTGAAAAAATTTCGACAGGTGCTTGGCCAGCAGCGAAAATATTTTCAACAGGGGCTCGGCCGGTACCGAAAATATTTTCGATGGGGCCTCGGCAGCCACCAAAATATTTTCGACGGGGGATCGGCCGGCACTGAAAATATTTTTGATGAGGGCTCAACCAGCACCGAAAAAAATTTCGACAGGGGCTCGGCCAGCCCCAAGAATATTTTTGACTGCAGCTCGGCAGGCACCGAAAATTATTTTCAACGGGAGCCTGGCCGGTACCAAAAAAAATTTCGACAGGGGCATGCCCGGCACCGAAAATATTTTAGACGGGTGCTCGGCCATTACCAAAAATATTTTCGAAGGGGGCTCGGCCGGTACCAAAAATATTTTCGACAGGGGCTCGGCTGTCAAAATACATTTTCGACGAGGGCTCGGCCTGCACCAAAAATATATTCGACGGGCACTCGGCCTGCACCAAAAATATTTTCAACAGGAGCTCGGCCGGAACCAAAAATATTTTCCACGCTTCTCAGCTGGCACCGAAAAATATTTTCGATGGGGACTTGACCGGCATTGGAAATATTTTCGACGGGGGCTTGGCTGGAAGCAAAAATATTTTTGACAGCAGCTCGGCCATCACTGAAAATATTTTCGATGGGGCTCGGCCGTTACCAAAAATGTTTTTGATGGGGGATCGGCCGGCACCGAAAACAATTTCGACGTGGGCTCGGCCGGTACCAAAAAAAATTTCAACAGGGGCACGGCCGGCACCAAAAATATCGAAGGGGGCTCGGCCGGTACCAAAAATATTTTTGACGGGGGCTCGGCCATCAAAATATATTTTCGACGAGGGCTCAGTCTGCACCAAAAATATTTTTGACGGGCGCTCGGCCGGCACCAAAAATATTTTCGATGGGAGCTCGACCGGTGCCAAAAATATTTTCTGATGGAAGCTTGGCTGGTACCGAAAATATTTTTGACTTGGGCTCGGCCGGTGCTGAAAATATTTTCAACAGGAGTTCGGCCGGAACCGAAAATATTTTCCACGCTGCTCGGCCGGCACGGAAAAATATTTTCGATAGGGACTCGACCGGCACCGGAAATATTTTTGACGGGGGCTTGGCTGGAACCAAAAATATTTTGATGGCAGCTCGGCCGTCACCAAAAATATTTTCAACTGGGGCTCGGCCGGCACCAAAATTATTTTTGACAGCAGCTCGGCCGGCACCAAAAATATTTTCTGATGGGAGCTTGGCTGTTACCAAAAATATTTTCGAAGGGGGCTCGGCCGGTACCAAAAATATTTTTGACGGGGGCTCGGCCATCAAAATATATTTTCGACGAGGGCTCAGTCTGCACCAAAAATATTTTTGACGGGCGCTCGGCCGGCACCAAAAATATTTTCGATGGGAGCTCGACTGGTGCCAAAAATATTTTCTGATGGAAGCTTGGCTGGTACCGAAAATATTTTTGACTTGGGCTCGGCCGGTGCTGAAAATATTTTCAACAGGAGTTCGGCCGGAACCGAAAATATTTTCCACGCTGCTCGGCCGGCACGGAAAAATATTTTCGATAGGGACTCGACCGGCACCGGAAATATTTTTGACGGGGGCTTGGCTGGAACCAAAAATATTTTGATGGCAGCTCGGCCGTCACCAAAAATATTTTCAACTGGGGCTCGGCCAGCACCAAAATTATTTTTGACAGCAGCTCGGCCGGTCCCAAAAATATTTTCGACGGGAGCTCGGATGATACCGATTCATTTTCGAAAGCAGCTCGGCCGTCACCAAAATTATTCTCGACGGGGGCTCGGCCAGCACCGAAAATATTTTCGATGTGGGATCGGCCAGCTCCGAAAAAGATTTCCACGGGTGTTTGGCTGGCACGAAAAGTATTTTCCATGGGCGCTCAGCCGGCACCGGAAATATTTTCGATGGGAGCTCGGCCGGTACCAAAAATATTTTCGACGGGAGCTCAGCTGTCACCGAAAATATTTTCGACAGGGGCTTGACGGGCGCTAAAAATATTTTTGACAGGGGCTCGGCCGCCACCGAAAAAAATTTTGACAGGGGCTCGACCGGCACCGAAAATATTTTCAATGGGAGCTCGACCGGTGACGACAATATTTTCGAAGGCGGCTCGGCCACCACCAAAAAAATTTTCAAAGACATCTCGGAGGGTCCCAAAAAGATTTTTGATGAGAGCTTGGCCAGTACCAAAACTATTTTAGCCTTGGGCTCAGCCGGCACTGAAAATATTTTCGACAGCAGCTCGGGCATCACCAAAAATATTTTAGACGGGAGCTTGGATGATACAGATTCATTTACAAAAGTGGCTCGGTCGGCACCACAAAAATTTTAGTCGGCACCTCGGGTGCTCCTAAAAATATTTTCAACGGGATCTGTGCTTTCCCAGAGACGGAACATCTCATGACGCTCCGCCTCGGCAGAACCTCTTTCCGAAAAGGCGAACGGCCGCATCCTTCTCCCACGAGGAAGGGCCCAGCCTGAAAGCTCTTGCTGCTCTTCACCGTCACTTGGCGCCCTCCCAACAGGCACAACAGCACTGGGGATCTGAGCTTTCCCAGAGACGGAACATCTCATGGCGCTCCGCCTCGGCACAGCCTCTTTCCGAAAAGGCAAACGGTCGCATCCTTCTCCTAAGAGGAAGGGCCCAGCCCTGAAAGCTCTTGCTGCTCTTCACCGTCCCTTGGCACCCTACCTACAGGCACAACAGCACTGGGGATCTGTGCTTTCCCAGAGACAGAACTTCTCATAGCGCTCCGCCTTGGCAGAGCCTCTTTCTGAAAAGGCAAACGGCCGCATGCTTCTCCACGAGGAAGGACCCAGCCATGAAAGCTCTTGCTGCTCTTCACCGTACCTTGGTGCCCTACCTACAGGCACAACCCAACTGGGGATCTGTGCTTTCCCAGACACGGAACATCTCATGGCGCTCCGCCTCGGCAGAACCTCTTTCTGAAAAGGCGAACGGTCGGATCCTTCTCCCACGAGGAAGGGCCCAGCCCTGAAAGCTCTTGCTGCTCTTCACCGTCCCTTGGCGCCCTACCTACCGGCACAACAGCAATGGGTATCTGAGCTTTCCCAGAGACGGAACATCTTATGGCGCTCCGCCTCGCAGACCCTCTTTCCAAAAAGGCAAAGGGCCGGATCCTTCTCCCACGAGGAAGGGCCCAGGCCTGAAAGCTCTTGCTGCTCTTCACCATCCCTTGGCGCCCTACCTACAGTCTCAACAGCACTGGGGATCTGTGCTTTCCCAAAGACTGAACATCTCATGGCCCTCCGCCTCAGCAGAGCGTCTTTCCGAAAAAGCAAACGTCCAGTTCTTTCTCCCACGAGGAAGGGCCCAGCCATGAAAGCTCTTGCTGCTCTTCACCGTCCCTTGGCACCCTACCTACAGGCACAACAGCACTGGGGATCAGAGCTTTCCCAGAGACGGAACATCTCATGGCGCTCCGCCTCAGAAGAGCCTCTTTCCGAAAAGGCAAAGGGCCGGATCCTTCTCCCACGAGGAAGGGCCCAGCCCTGAAAGATCTGGCTGCTCTTCACCGTCCCTTGGCGCCCTACTTACAGGAACAACCTAAATGGGGGTCTGAGTTTCCCCAGACAAGGAACATATCATGGCGCTGCGCCTCGGCAGAGCCTCTTTCCGAAAATGCAAACGGCCGCATACTTCTCCCATGAGGAAGGGCCCAGCCATGAAAGCTCTGGTTGCTCTTCACCGTCCCTTGGCACCCTACCTACAGGCACAACAGCACTGGGTATCCGTGCTTTCCCAGAGACGGAACATCTCATGGCGCTGCACCTCGGCAGAGCCTCTTTCCAAAAAGGTGAACAGCAAAATGCTTCCCCAAGAGGAAGGGCCCTGCCCTGAAAGCTCTTGCTGCTCTTCACCATGCCTTGGTGCCCTACCTACAGGCACAACAGCACTGGGGATCTGAGCTTTCCCAGAGACAGAACATCTCATGGAGCTCCGCGTCGGCAGAACCTCTTTCCGAAAAGGCGAACGGTCGGATCCTTCTCCCACGAGGAAGGGCCCAGCCCTGAAAGCTCTTGCTGCTCTTCACCGTCCCTTGGCGCCTTAACTACAGGCACAACAGCACTGGGGATCTGTGCTTTCCCAGCGACGGAACATCTCACGGCGCTCCGCATTGGCAGAAACTCTTTCCGAAAAGGCGAACGTTGCGATCCTTCTCCCCCGAGGAAGGGCCCAGCCCTGAAAGCTCTTGCTGCTCTTCACCGTCCCTTGGCACCCTACCTACAGGCACAACAGCACTGGAAATCCGTGCTTTGCCAGCCACGGAACATCTCACAGCGCTCAGTCTCGGCAAGCCTCATTCCGAAAAGATGAACGGTGCGATCCTTCTCCCCCGAGGAAGGGCCCAGCCATGAAAGCTCTTGCTGCTCTTCACCGTCCCTTGGCTCCCTCCCTACAGGCACAACAGCACTGGGGATCCGTGCTTTCCCAGACAAGGAACATCTCACGGCGCTCAATATCGGCCGAGCCTTTTTCTGAAAAGGTGAACTGTGCGATCCTTCTCCCACAAGGAAGGGCTCAGCCCTGAAAGCTCTTGCTGCTCTTCACCGTCCCTTGGCACCCTACCTACAGGCACAACAGCACTGGGGATCTGAGCTTTCCCAGAGACGGAACATCTCATAACGCTCCGCCTCGGCAGAGCCTCTTTCTGATAAGGCGAACGGTAGGAACCTTCTCCCCAGAAAAATGGCCCAGCCCTGAAATCTCTTGCTGCTCTTCATCGTCCCTTGGCGCCCTACCTACAGGCACAACAGCACTGGGGTTGCGTGCTTTCCCAGAGACGGAACATGTCACGGCGCTCAGTCTCGGCAAGCTTCTTTCTGAAAAAGCGAACGGTCGGATCCTTCTCCCAAGAGGAAGGGACCAGCCCTGAAAGCTCTTGCTGCTCTTCACCGTCCTTTGGCACCCTACCTACAGGCACAACAGCACTGGGGATCTGTGCTTTCCCAGACACGGAACATCTCACGGCGCTCAGTCTCGGCAAGCCTCTTTCTGAAAAGGCGAACGGTCAGATCCTTCTCCCACGAGGAAGGGCCGAGCCCTGAAAGCTCTTGCTGCTCTTCACCGTCCCTTGGCGCCCTACCTACAGGCACAATAGCACTGGGGATCCGTGTTTTCCCAGAGAAAGAAAATCTCACGGCGCTCTGCCTTGGCAGAACCTCTTTCCGAAAATGCAAAGGGCCGCATCCTTCTCCCACGAGGAAGGGCCCAGCCCTGAAAGCTCTTGCTGCTCTTCACCGTCCCTTGGTGCCCTACCTACAGGCACAATAGCACTGGGGATCCGTGGTTTCCCAGCGACGGAACATCTCACGGCGCTCCGCCTCTGCAAGCCTCTTTCTGAAAAGGCGAACGGTCGGATCCTGCTCCCACGAGGAAGGGCCCAGCCCTGAAAGATCTTGCTGCTCTTCACCGTCCCTTGGCACCCTACCCGCAGGCACAACAGCACTGGGGATTTGTGCTTTCCCAGACACGGAACATCTCATGGCACTCCACCTCGGCAGAGCCTCTTTCTGAAAAGGCGAACGGTCAGATCCTTCTCCCACGAGGAATGGCCCAGCCCTGAAAGCTCTTGCTGCTCTTCACCGTCCCTTGGCACCCTACCTACAGGCACAACAGCACTGGGGATTTGTGCTTTCCCAGAGAAGGAACATCTCATGGAGCTCCGCCTCGGCAGAGCCTCTTTCTGAAAAGGCGAACGGTCGGATCCTTCTCCCTTGAGGAAGGGCCCAGCCCTGAAAGCTCTTGCTGCTCTTCACCGTCCCTTGGCACCCTACCTATAGGCACAACAGCACTGGGAAATGTGCTTTCCCAGAGACAGAACATCTTACGGCGCTCAGTCTCGGCAGAGCCTCTTTCTGAAAAGGCGAACGGTCGGATCCTGCTCCCACGAGGAAGGGCCCAGCCCTGAAAGCTCTTGCTGCTCTTCACCGTCCCTTGGTGCCCTACCTACAGGCACAACAGCACTGGGGATCCGTGCTTTCCCAGAGACGGAACATCTCACGGCGCTCAGTCTCGGCAAGCCTCTTTCTGAAAAGGCGAACGGTGCGATCCTTCTCCCCCGAGGAAGGGCCCAGCCCTGAAAGCTCTTGCTGCTCTTCACCGTCCCTTGGCATCCTACCCGCAGGCACAACAGCACTGGGGATTTCTGCTTTCCCAGAGAAGGAACATCTCATGGAGCTCCACCTGGGCAGAACCTCTTTCTGAAAAGGCGAACGGTCGGATCCTTCTCCCACGAGGAAGGGCCCAGCCCTGAAAGCTCTTGCTGCTCTTCACCGTCCCTTGGCACTCTACCTACAGGCACAACAGCACTGGGGATCTGTGCTTTCCCAGAGACGGAACATCTCACTGCGCTCAGTCTCGGCAGAGCCTCTTTCTGAATAGTCGAGCGCTCGGATCCTTCTCCCACGAGGAAGGGCACAGCCCTGAAAGCTCTTGCTGCTCTTCACTGTCCCTTGGCGCCCTACCTACAGGCCCAACAGCACTGGGGATCTGTGCTTTCCCAGACACGGAACATCTCATGGCGCTCCGCCTCGACAAGTCTCTTTCAGAAAAAAGGCGAACGGTCGGATCCTTCTCCCACGAGGAAGGGCCCAGCCCTGAAAGCTCTTGCTGCTCTTCACCGTCCCTTGGCACCCTACCTACAGGCACAACAGCACTGGGGATCTGTGCTTTCCCAGACACGGAACATCTCACGGCGCTCAGCCTCGGCAGAGCCTCTTTCTGAAAAGGCGAACGGTCGGATCCTTCTCCAACGAGGAATAGCACAGCCCTGAAAGCTCTTGCTTCTCTTCACCGTCCCTTGGCACCCTACCTACAGGCACAACAGCACTGGGGATCTGTGCTTTCCCAGAGACGGAACATCTCACGGCGCTCCGCCTCGGCAGAGCCTCTTTCTGAAAAGGCGAACGGTCGGATCCTTCTCCCACGAGGAAGGGCCCAGCCCTGAAAGCTCTTGCTGCTCTTCACCGTCCCTTGGCACCCTACCTACAGGCACAACAGCACTGGGGATCTGTGCTTTCCCAGACACGGAACATCTCACGGCGCTCAGCCTCGGCAGAGCCTCTTTCTGAAAAGGCGAACGGTCGGATCCTTCTCCCACGAGGAAGGGCCCAGCCCTGAAAGCTCTTGCTGCTCTTCACCATCCCTTGGCACCCTACCTACAGGCACAACAGCACTGGGGATCTGTGCTTTCCCAGACACGGAACATCTCACGGCGCTCCACCTCGGCAGAGCATCTTTCTGAAAAGGCGAACGGTCGGATCCTTCTCCCACGAGGAAGGGCCGAGCCCTGAAAGCTCTTGCTGCTCTTCACTGTCCCTTGGCACCCTACCTACAGGCACAACAGCACTGGGGATCTGTGCTTTCCCAGAGACGGAACATCTCACGGCGCTCAGCCTCGGCAGAGCCTCTTTCTGAAAAGGCGAACGGTCGGATCCTTCTCCCACGAGGAAGGGCCCAGCCCTGAAAGCTCTTGCTGCTCTTCACCGTCCCTTGGCACCCTACCTACAGGCACAACAGCACTGGGGATCTGTGCTTTCCCAGACACGGAACATCTCATGGCGCTCCGCCTCGGCAAGTCTCTTTCAGAAAAAAGGCGAACGGTCGGATCCTTCTCCCACGAGGAAGAGCCCAGCCCTGAAAGCTCTTGCTGCTCTTCACCGTCCCTTGGCACCCTACCTACAGGCACAACAGCACTGGGGATCTGTGCTTTCCCAGAGACGGAACATCTCACGGCGCTCAGCCTCGGCAGAGCCTCTTTCTGAAAAGGCGAACGGTCGGATCCTTCTCCCACGAGGAAGGGCACAGCCCTGAAAGCTCTTGCTTCTCTTCACCGTCCCTTGGCACCCTACCTACAGGCACAACAGCACTGGGGATCTGTGCTTTCCCAGACACGGAACATCTCACGGCGCTCAGCCTCGGCAGAGCCTCTTTCTGAAAAGGCGAACGGTCGGATCTTTCTCCCACAAGGAAGGGCCCAGCCCTGAAAGCTCTTGCTTCTCTTCACCGTCCCTTGGCACCCTACCTACAGGCACAACAGCACTGGGGATTTCTGCTTTCCCAGAGACGGAACATCTCACGGCGCTCAGCCTCGGCAGAGCCTCTTTCTGAAAAGGCGAACGGTCGGATCCTTCTCCCACGAGGAAGGGCCCAGCCCTGAAAGCTCTTGCTGCTCTTCACCGTCCCTTGGCACCCTACCTACAGGCACAACAGCACTGGGGATCTGTGCTTTCCCAGAGACGGAACATCTCACGGCGCTAGCCTCGGCAGAGCCTCTTTCTGAAAAGGCGAACGGTCGGATCCTTCTCCCACGAGGAAGGGCCCAGCCCTGAAAGCTCTTGCTGCTCTTCACCGTCCCTTGGCACCCTACCTACAGGCACAACAGCACTGGGGATCTGTGCTTTCCCAGACACGGAACATCTCACGGCGCTCAGCCTCGGCAGAGCCTCTTTCTGAAAAGGCGAACGGTCGGATCCTTCTCCCACGAGGAAGGGCCCAGCCCTGAAAGCTCTTGCTGCTCTTCACCGTCCCTTGGCACCCTACCTACAGGCACAACAGCACTGGGGATTTCTGCTTTCCCAGACACGGAACATCTCACGGCGCTCCGCCTCGGCAGAGCCTCTTTCTGAAAAGGCGAACGGTCGGATCCTTCTCCCACGAGGAAGGGCCCAGCCCTGAAAGCTCTTGCTGCTCTTCACCGTCCCTTGGCACCCTACCTACAGGCACAACAGCACTGGGGATTTCTGCTTTCCCAGACACGGAACATCTCACGGCGCTCCGCCTCGGCAGAGCCTCTTTCTGAAAAGGCGAACGGTCGGATCCTTCTCCCACGAGGAAGGGCCCAGCCCTGAAAGCTCTTGCTGCTCTTCACCGTCCCTTGGCACCCTACCTACAGGCACAACAGCACTGGGGATTTCTGCTTTCCCAGAGACGGAACATCTCACGGCGCTCAGCCTCGACAGAGCCTCTTTCTGAAAAGGCGAATGGTCGGATCCTTCTCCCACGAGGAAGGGCCCAGCCCTGAAAGCTCTTGCTGCTCTTCACCGTCCCTTGGCACCCTACCTACAGGCACAACAGCACTGGCAATTTTTGATATCCCAGAGACGGAACATCTCACGGCGCTCCGCCTCGGCAGAGCCTCTTTCTGAAAAGGCGAACGGTCGGATCCTTCTCCCACGAGGAAGGGCCCAGCCCTGAAAGCTCTTGCTGCTCTTCACCGTCCCTTGGCACCCTACCTACAGGCACAACAGCACTGGGGATCTGTGCTTTCCCAGAGACGGAACATCTCACGGCGCTCAGCCTCGGCAGAGCCTCTTTCTGAAAAGGCGAACGGTCGGATCCTTCTCCCACGAGGAAGGGCCCAGCCCTGAAAGCTCTTGCTGCTCTTCACCGTCCCTTGGCACCCTACCTACAGGCACAACAGCACTGGGGATCTGTGCTTTCCCAGACACGGAACATCTCACGGCGCTCCGCCTCGGCAGAGCCTCTTTCTGAAAAGGCGAACGGTCGGATCCTTCTCCCACGAGGAAGGGCCCAGCCCTGAAAGCTCTTGCTTCTCTTCACCGTCCCTTGGCACCCTACCTACAGGCACAACAGCACTGGGGATCTGTGCTTTCCCAGAGACGGAACATCTCACGGCGCTCAGCCTCGGCAGAGCCTCTTTCTGAAAATGCGAACGGTCGGATCCTTCTCCCACGAGGAAGGGCCCAGCCCTGAAAGCTCTTGCTGCTCTTCACCGTCCCTTGGCACCCTACCTACAGGCACAACAGCACTGGGGATTTGTGCTTTCCCAGAGACGAAACATCTCACGGCGCTCAGCCTCGGCAGAGCCTCTTTCTGAAAAGGCGAACGGTCGGATCCTTCTCCCACGAGGAAGGGCCCAGCCCTGAAAGCTCTTGCTGCTCTTCACCGTCCCTTGGCACCCTACCTACAGGCACAACAGCACTGGGGATCTGTGCTTTCCCAGACACGGAACATCTCACGGCGCTCCGCCTCGGCAGAGCCTCTTTCTGAAAAGGCGAACGGTCGGATCCTTCTCCCACGAGGAAGGGCCCAGCCCTGAAAGCTCTTGCTGCTCTTCACCATCCCTTGGCACCCTACCTACAGGCACAACAGCACTGGGGATCTGTGCTTTCCCAGAGACGGAACATCTCACGGCGCTCCACCTCGGCAGAGCATCTTTCTGAAAAGGCGAACGGTCGGATCCTTCTCCCACGAGGAAGGGCCCAGCCCTGAAAGCTCTTGCTGCTCTTCACCGTCCCTTGGCGCCCTACCTACAGGCACAACAGCACTGGGGATCTGTGCTTTCCCAGAGACGGAACATCTCACGGCGCTCAGCCTCGGCAGAGCCTCTTTCTGAAAAGGCGAACGGTCGGATCCTTCTCCCACGAGGAAGGGCCCGGCCCTGAAAGCTCTTGCTGCTCTTCACCGTCCCTTGGCACCCTACCTACAGGCACAACAGCACTGGGGATCTGTGCTTTCCCAGACACGGAACATCTCATGGCGCTCCGCCTCGGCAAGTCTCTTTCAGAAAAAAGGCGAACGGTCGGATCCTTCTCCCACGAGGAAGAGCCCAGCCCTGAAAGCTCTTGCTGCTCTTCACCGTCCCTTGGCACCCTACCTACAGGCACAACAGCACTGGGGATCTGTGCTTTCCCAGAGACGGAACATCTCACGGCGCTCCGCCTCGGCAGAGCCTCTTTCTGAAAAGG
Organism: Buteo buteo; assembly: GCF_964188355.1. Lineage (NCBI taxonomy): Eukaryota > Metazoa > Chordata > Aves > Accipitriformes > Accipitridae > Buteo > Buteo buteo. Next base: position 182,526 of record NC_134190.1, on the reverse strand, counting down.
CGAACGGTCGGATCCTTCTCCCACGAGGAAGGGCACAGCCCTGAAAGCTCTTGCTTCTCTTCACCGTCCCTTGGCACCCTACCTACAGGCACAACAGCACTGGGGATCTGTGCTTTCCCAGAGACGGAACATCTCACGGCGCTCAGCCTCGGCAGAGCCTCTTTCTGAAAAGGCGAACGGTCGGATCCTTCTCCCACGAGGAAGGGCCCAGCCCTGAAAGCTCTTGCTGCTCTTCACCGTCCCTTGGCACCCTACCTACAGGCACAACAGCACTGGGGATCTGTGCTTTCCCAGAGACGGAACATCTCACGGCGCTCAGCCTCGGCAGAGCCTCTTTCTGAAAAGGCGAACGGTCGGATCTTTCTCCCACAAGGAAGGGCCCAGCCCTGAAAGCTCTTGCTTCTCTTCACCGTCCCTTGGCACCCTACCTACAGGCACAACAGCACTGGGGATCTGTGCTTTCCCAGACACGGAACATTTCACGGCGCTCCGCCTCGGCAAGTGTCTTTCAGAAAAAAGGCGAACGGTCGGATCCTTCTCCCACGAGGAAGGGCCCAGCCCTGAAAGCTCTTGCTGCTCTTCACCGTCCCTTGGCACCCTACCTACAGGCACAACAGCACTGGGGATCTGTGCTTTCCCAGAGACGGAACATCTCACGGCGCTAGCCTCGGCAGAGCCTCTTTCTGAAAAGGCGAACGGTCGGATCCTTCTCCCACGAGGAAGGGCCCAGCCCTGAAAGCTCTTGCTGCTCTTCACCGTCCCTTGGCACCCTACCTACAGGCACAACAGCACTGGGGATCTGTGCTTTCCCAGACACGGGACATCTCACGGCGCTCAGCCTCGGCAGAGCCTCTTTCTGAAAAGGCGAACGGTCGGATCCTTCTCCCACGAGGAAGGGCCCAGCCCTGAAAGCTCTTGCTGCTCTTCACCGTCCCTTGGCACCCTACCTACAGGCACAACAGCACTGGGGATCTGTGCTTTCCCAGACACGGAACATTTCACGGCGCTCCGCCTCGGCAAGTGTCTTTCAGAAAAAAGGCGAACGGTCGGATCCTTCTCCCACGAGGAAGGGCCCAGCCCTGAAAGCTCTTGCTGCTCTTCACCGTCCCTTGGCACCCTACCTACAGGCACAACAGCACTGGGGATCTGTGCTTTCCCAGAGACGGAACATCTCACGGCGCTAGCCTCGGCAGAGCCTCTTTCTGAAAAGGCGAACGGTCGGATCCTTCTCCCACGAGGAAGGGCCCAGCCCTGAAAGCTCTTGCTGCTCTTCACCGTCCCTTGGCACCCTACCTACAGGCACAACAGCACTGGGGATCTGTGCTTTCCCAGAGACGGAACATCTCACGGCGCTAGCCTCGGCAGAGCCTCTTTCTGAAAAGGCGAACGGTCGGATCCTTCTCCCACGAGGAAGGGCCCAGCCCTGAAAGCTCTTGCTGCTCTTCACCGTCCCTTGGCACCCTACCTACAGGCACAACAGCACTGGGGATCTGTGCTTTCCCAGACACGGAACATCTCACGGCGCTCAGCCTCGGCAGAGCCTCTTTCTGAAAAGGCGAACGGTCGGATCCTTCTCCCACGAGGAAGGGCCCAGCCCTGAAAGCTCTTGCTGCTCTTCACCGTCCCTTGGCACCCTACCTACAGGCACAACAGCACTGGGGATTTCTGCTTTCCCAGACACGGAACATCTCACGGCGCTCCGCCTCGGCAGAGCCTCTTTCTGAAAAGGCGAACGGTCGGATCCTTCTCCCACGAGGAAGGGCCCAGCCCTGAAAGCTCTTGCTGCTCTTCACCGTCCCTTGGCACCCTACCTACAGGCACAACAGCACTGGGGATCTGTGCTTTCCCAGACACGGAACATCTCACGGCGCTCAGCCTCGGCAGAGCCTCTTTCTGAAAAGGCGAACGGTCGGATCCTTCTCCCACGAGGAAGGGCCCAGCCCTGAAAGCTCTTGCTGCTCTTCACCGTCCCTTGGCACCCTACCTACAGGCACAACAGCACTGGGGATCTGTGCTTTCCCAGACACGGAACATCTCATGGCGCTCCGCCTCGGCAAGTCTCTTTCAGAAAAAAGGCGAACGGTCGGATCCTTCTCCCACGAGGAAGAGCCCAGCCCTGAAAGCTCTTGCTGCTCTTCACCGTCCCTTGGCACCCTACCTACAGGCACAACAGCACTGGGGATTTCTGCTTTCCCAGAGACGGAACATCTCACGGCGCTCCGCCTCGGCAGAGCCTCTTTCTGAAAAGGCGAACGGTCGGATCCTTCTCCCACGAGGAAGAGCCCAGCCCTGAAAGCTCTTGCTGCTCTTCACCGTCCCTTGGCACCCTACCTACAGGCACAACAGCACTGGGGATCTGTGCTTTCCCAGAGACGGAACATCTCACGGCGCTAGCCTCGGCAGAGCCTCTTTCTGAAAAGGCGAACGGTCGGATCCTTCTCCCACGAGGAAGGGCCCAGCCCTGAAAGCTCTTGCTGCTCTTCACCGTCCCTTGGCACCCTACCTACAGGCACAACAGCACTGGGGATCTGTGCTTTCCCAGACACGGAACATCTCACGGCGCTCAGCCTCGGCAGAGCCTCTTTCTGAAAAGGCGAACGGTCGGATCCTTCTCCCACGAGGAAGGGCCCAGCCCTGAAAGCTCTTGCTGCTCTTCACCGTCCCTTGGCACCCTACCTACAGGCACAACAGCACTGGGGATCTGTGCTTTCCCAGACACGGAACATCTCATGGCGCTCCGCCTCGGCAAGTCTCTTTCAGAAAAAAGGCGAACGGTCGGATCCTTCTCCCACGAGGAAGAGCCCAGCCCTGAAAGCTCTTGCTGCTCTTCACCGTCCCTTGGCACCCTACCTACAGGCACAACAGCACTGGGGATCTGTGCTTTCCCAGACACGGAACATCTCACGGCGCTCAGCCTCGGCAGAGCCTCTTTCTGAAAAGGCGAACGGTCGGATCCTTCTCCCACGAGGAAGGGCCCAGCCCTGAAAGCTCTTGCTGCTCTTCACCGTCCCTTGGCACCCTACCTACAGGCACAACAGCACTGGGGATCTGTGCTTTCCCAGAGACGGAACATCTCACGGCGCTGAGCCTCGGCAGAGCCTCTTTCTGAAAAGGCGAACGGTCGGATCCTTCTCCCACGAGGAAGGGCCCAGCCCTGAAAGCTCTTGCTGCTCTTCACCGTCCCTTGGCACCCTACCTACAGGCACAACAGCACTGGGGATCTGTGCTTTCCCAGAGACGGAACATCTCACGGCGCTCAGCCTCGGCAGAGCCTCTTTCTGAAAAGGCGAACGGTCGGATCCTTCTCCCACGAGGAAGGGCACAGCCCTGAAAGCTCTTGCTGCTCTTCACCGTCCCTTGGCACCCTACCTACAGGCACAACAGCACTGGGGATCTGTGCTTTCCCAGACACGGAACATTTCACGGCGCTCCGCCTCGGCAAGTGTCTTTCAGAAAAAAGGAAAACGGTCGGATCCTTCTCCCACGAGGAAGGGCCCAGCCCTGAAAGCTCTTGCTGCTCTTCACCGTCCCTTGGCACCCTACCTACAGGCACAACAGCACTGGGGATCTGTGCTTTCCCAGAGACGGAACATCTCACGGCGCTAGCCTCGGCAGAGCCTCTTTCTGAAAAGGCGAACGGTCGGATCCTTCTCCCACGAGGAAGGGCCCAGCCCTGAAAGCTCTTGCTGCTCTTCACCGTCCCTTGGCACCCTACCTACAGGCACAACAGCACTGGGGATCTGTGCTTTCCCAGACACGGAACATCTCACGGCGCTCAGCCTCGGCAGAGCCTCTTTCTGAAAAGGCGAACGGTCGGATCCTTCTCCCACGAGGAAGGGCCCAGCCCTGAAAGCTCTTGCTGCTCTTCACCGTCCCTTGGCACCCTACCTACAGGCACAACAGCACTGGGGATCTGTGCTTTCCCAGACACGGAACATCTCACGGCGCTCCGCCTCGGCAGAGCCTCTTTCTGAAAAGGCGAACGGTCGGATCCTTCTCCCACGAGGAAGGGCCCAGCCCTGAAAGCTCTTGCTGCTCTTCACCGTCCCTTGGCACCCTACCTACAGGCACAACAGCACTGGGGATCTGTGCTTTCCCAGACACGGAACATCTCACGGCGCTCAGCCTCGGCAGAGCCTCTTTCTGAAAAGGCGAACGGTCGGATCCTTCTCCCACGAGGAAGGGCCCAGCCCTGAAAGCTCTTGCTGCTCTTCACCGTCCCTTGGCACCCTACCTACAGGCACAACAGCACTGGGGATTTCTGCTTTCCCAGACACGGAACATCTCACGGCGCTCCGCCTCGGCAGAGCCTCTTTCTGAAAAGGCGAACGGTCGGATCCTTCTCCCACGAGGAAGGGCCCAGCCCTGAAAGCTCTTGCTGCTCTTCACCGTCCCTTGGCACCCTACCTACAGGCACAACAGCACTGGGGATCTGTGCTTTCCCAGACACGGAACATCTCACGGCGCTCAGCCTCGGCAGAGCCTCTTTCTGAAAAGGCGAACGGTCGGATCCTTCTCCCACGAGGAAGGGCCCAGCCCTGAAAGCTCTTGCTGCTCTTCACCGTCCCTTGGCACCCTACCTACAGGCACAACAGCACTGGGGATTTCTGCTTTCCCAGAGACGGAACATCTCACGGCGCTCCGCCTCGGCAGAGCCTCTTTCTGAAAAGGCGAACGGTCGGATCCTTCTCCCACGAGGAAGGGCACAGCCCTGAAAGCTCTTGCTGCTCTTCACCGTCCCTTGGCACCCTACCTACAGGCACAACAGCACTGGGGATCTGTGCTTTCCCAGAGACGGAACATCTCACGGCGCTCAGCCTCGGCAGAGCCTCTTTCTGAAAATGCGAACGGTCGGATCCTTCTCCCACGAGGAAGGGCCCAGCCCTGAAAGCTCTTGCTGCTCTTCACCGTCCCTTGGCACCCTACCTACAGGCACAACAGCACTGGGCATTTCTGCTTTCCCAGAGACGGAACATCTCACGGCGCTCAGCCTCGGCAGAGCCTCTTTCTGAAAAGGCGAACGGTCGGATCCTTCTCCCACGAGGAAGGGCCCAGCCCTGAAAGCTCTTGCTGCTCTTCACCGTCCCTTGGCACCCTACCTACAGGCACAACAGCACTGGGGATCTGTGCTTTCCCAGAGACAGAACATCTCACGGCGCTCAGCCTCGGCAGAGCCTCTTTCTGAAAAGGCGAACGGTCGGATCCTTCTCCCACGAGGAAGGGCCCAGCCCTGAAAGCTCTTGCTGCTCTTCACCGTCCCTTGGCACCCTACCTACAGGCACAACAGCACTGGGGATCTGTGCTTTCCCAGAGACGGAACATCTCACGGCGCTAGCCTCGGCAGAGCCTCTTTCTGAAAAGGCGAACGGTCGGATCCTTCTCCCACGAGGAAGGGCCCAGCCCTGAAAGCTCTTGCTGCTCTTCACCGTCCCTTGGCACCCTACCTACAGGCACAACAGCACTGGGGATCTGTGCTTTCCCAGACACGGAACATCTCACGGCGCTCAGCCTCGGCAGAGCCTCTTTCTGAAAAGGCGAACGGTCGGATCCTTCTCCCACGAGGAAGGGCCCAGCCCTGAAAGCTCTTGCTGCTCTTCACCGTCCCTTGGCACCCTACCTACAGGCACAACAGCACTGGGGATTTCTGCTTTCCCAGACACGGAACATCTCACGGCGCTCAGCCTCGACAGAGCCTCTTTCTGAAAAGGCGAATGGTCGGATCCTTCTCCCACGAGGAAGGGCACAGCCCTGAAAGCTCTTGCTGCTCTTCACCGTCCCTTGGCACCCTACCTACAGGCACAACAGCACTGGCAATTTTTGATATCCCAGAGACGGAACATCTCACGGCGCTCCGCCTCGGCAGAGCCTCTTTCTGAAAAGGCGAACGGTCGGATCCTTCTCCCACGAGGAAGGGCCCAGCCCTGAAAGCTCTTGCTGCTCTTCACCGTCCCTTGGCACCCTACCTACAGGCACAACAGCACTGGGGATCTGTGCTTTCCCAGAGACGGAACATCTCACGGCGCTCAGCCTCGGCAGAGCCTCTTTCTGAAAAGGCGAACGGTCGGATCCTTCTCCCACGAGGAAGGGCCCAGCCCTGAAAGCTCTTGCTGCTCTTCACCGTCCCTTGGCACCCTACCTACAGGCACAACAGCACTGGGGATCTGTGCTTTCCCAGACACGGAACATCTCACGGCGCTCCGCCTCGGCAGAGCCTCTTTCTGAAAAGGCGAACGGTCGGATCCTTCTCCCACGAGGAAGGGCCCAGCCCTGAAAGCTCTTGCTGCTCTTCACCGTCCCTTGGCACCCTACCTACAGGCACAACAGCACTGGGGATCTGTGCTTTCCCAGAGACGGAACATCTCACGGCGCTCAGCCTCGGCAGAGCCTCTTTCTGAAAATGCGAACGGTCGGATCCTTCTCCCACGAGGAAGGGCCCAGCCCTGAAAGCTCTTGCTGCTCTTCACCGTCCCTTGGCACCCTACCTACAGGCACAACAGCACTGGGGATTTGTGCTTTCCCAGAGACGAAACATCTCACGGCGCTCAGCCTCGGCAGAGCCTCTTTCTGAAAAGGCGAACGGTCGGATCCTTCTCCCACGAGGAAGGGCACAGCCCTGAAAGCTCTTGCTGCTCTTCACCGTCCCTTGGCACCCTACCTACAGGCACAACAGCACTGGGGATCTGTGCTTTCCCAGAGACAGAACATCTCACGGCGCTCAGCCTCGGCAGAGCCTCTTTCTGAAAAGGCGAACGGTCGGATCCTTCTCCCACGAGGAAGGGCCCAGCCCTGAAAGCTCTTGCTGCTCTTCACCATCCCTTGGCACCCTACCTACAGGCACAACAGCACTGGGGATCTGTGCTTTCCCAGAGACGGAACATCTCACGGTGCTCAGCCTCGGCAGAGCCTCTTTCTGAAAAGGCGAACGGTCGGATCCTTCTCCCACGAGGAAGGGCCCAGCCCTGAAAGCTCTTGCTGCTCTTCACTGTCCCTTGGCGCCCTACCTACAGGCACAACAGCACTGGGGATCTGTGCTTTCCCAGACACGGAACATCTCACGGCGCTCAGCCTCGGCAGAGCCTCTTTCTGAAAAGGCGAACGGTCGGATCCTTCTCCCACGAGGAAGGGCCCAGCCCTGAAAGCTCTTGCTGCTCTTCACCGTCCCTTGGCACCCTACCTACAGGCACAACAGCACTGGGGATCTGTGCTTTCCCAGAGACGGAACATCTCACGGCGCTCAGCCTCGGCAGAGCCTCTTTCTGAAAAGGCGAACGGTCGGATCCTTCTCCCACGAGGAAGGGCCCAGCCCTGAAAGCTCTTGCTGCTCTTCACCGTCCCTTGGCACCCTACCTACAGGCACAACAACACTGGGGATCTGTGCTTTCCCAGACACGGAACATCTCACGGCGCTCAGCCTCGGCAGAGCCTCTTTCAGAAAAAAGGCGAACGGTCGGATCCTTCTCCCACGAGGAAGGGCACAGCCCTGAAAGCTCTTGCTGCTCTTCACCGTCCCTTGGCACCCTACCTACAGGCACAACAGCACTGGGGATCTGTGCTTTCCCAGAGACGGAACATCTCACGGCGCTCAGCCTCGGCAGAGCCTCTTTCTGAAAAGGCGAACGGTCGGATCCTTCTCCCACGAGGAAGGGCTTAGTCCTGAAAGCTCTTGCTGCTCTTCACCATCCCTTGGCACCCTACCTACAGGCACAACAGCACTGGGGATCTGTGCTTTCCCAGACACGGAACATCTCAGTGCGCTCAGTCTCGGCAGAGACTCTTTCTGAATAAGCGAGCGCTCGGATCCTTCTCCCACGAGGAAGTGCCCAGCCCTGAAAGCTCTTGCTGCTCTTCACTGTCCCTTGGCGCCCTACCTACAGGCCCAACAGCACTGGGGATCTGTGCTTTCCCAGCCACGGAACATCTCACGGCGCTCAGCCTCGGCAGAGCCTCTTTCTGAAAAGGCGAACGGTCGGATCCTTCTCCCACGAGGAAGGGCCCAGCCCTGAAAGCTCTTGCTGCTCTTCACCGTCCCTTGGCACCCTACCTACAGGCACAACAACACTGGGGATCTGTGCTTTCCCAGACACGGAACATCTCACGGCGCTCAGCCTCGGCAGAGCCTCTTTCAGAAAAAAGGCGAACGGTCGGATCCTTCTCCCACGAGGAAGGGCACAGCCCTGAAAGCTCTTGCTGCTCTTCACCGTCCCTTGGCACCCTACCTACAGGCACAACAGCACTGGGGATCTGTGCTTTCCCAGACACGGAACATTTCACGGCGCTCCGCCTCGGCAAGTGTCTTTCAGAAAAAAGGCGAACGGTCGGATCCTTCTCCCACGAGGAAGGGCCCAGCCCTGAAAGCTCTTGCTGCTCTTCACCGTCCCTTGGCACCCTACCTACAGGCACAACAGCACTGGGGATCTGTGCTTTCCCAGAGACGGAACATCTCACGGCGCTAGCCTCGGCAGAGCCTCTTTCTGAAAAGGCGAACGGTCGGATCCTTCTCCCACGAGGAAGGGCCCAGCCCTGAAAGCTCTTGCTGCTCTTCACCGTCCCTTGGCACCCTACCTACAGGCACAACAGCACTGGGGATCTGTGCTTTCCCAGACACGGAACATCTCACGGCGCTCAGCCTCGGCAGAGCCTCTTTCTGAAAAGGCGAACGGTCGGATCCTTCTCCCACGAGGAAGGGCCCAGCCCTGAAAGCTCTTGCTGCTCTTCACCGTCCCTTGGCACCCTACCTACAGGCACAACAGCACTGGGGATTTCTGCTTTCCCAGACACGGAACATCTCACGGCGCTCCGCCTCGGCAGAGCCTCTTTCTGAAAAGGCGAACGGTCGGATCCTTCTCCCACGAGGAAGGGCCCAGCCCTGAAAGCTCTTGCTGCTCTTCACCGTCCCTTGGCACCCTACCTACAGGCACAACAGCACTGGGGATTTCTGCTTTCCCAGAGACGGAACATCTCACGGCGCTCAGCCTCGACAGAGCCTCTTTCTGAAAAGGCGAATGGTCGGATCCTTCTCCCACGAGGAAGGGCACAGCCCTGAAAGCTCTTGCTGCTCTTCACCGTCCCTTGGCACCCTACCTACAGGCACAACAGCACTGGGGATTTCTGCTTTCCCAGAGACGGAACATCTCACGGCGCTCCGCCTCGGCAGAGCCTCTTTCTGAAAAGGCGAACGGTCGGATCCTTCTCCCACGAGGAAGGGCCCAGCCCTGAAAGCTCTTGCTGCTCTTCACCGTCCCTTGGCACCCTACCTACAGGCACAACAGCACTGGGGATCTGTGCTTTCCCAGACACGGAACATCTCACGGCGCTCAGCCTCGGCAGAGCCTCTTTCTGAAAAGGCGAACGGTCGGATCCTTCTCCCACGAGGAAGGGCCCAGCCCTGAAAGCTCTTGCTGCTCTTCACCGTCCCTTGGCACCCTACCTACAGGCACAACAGCACTGGGGATCTGTGCTTTCCCAGACACGGAACATCTCACGGCGCTCCGCCTCGGCAGAGCCTCTTTCTGAAAAGGCGAACGGTCGGATCCTTCTCCCACGAGGAAGGGCCCAGCCCTGAAAGCTCTTGCTGCTCTTCACCGTCCCTTGGCACCCTACCTACAGGCACAACAGCACTGGGGATCTGTGCTTTCCCAGAGACGGAACATCTCACGGCGCTCAGCCTCGGCAGAGCCTCTTTCTGAAAATGCGAACGGTCGGATCCTTCTCCCACGAGGAAGGGCCCAGCCCTGAAAGCTCTTGCTGCTCTTCACCGTCCCTTGGCACCCTACCTACAGGCACAACAGCACTGGGGATTTGTGCTTTCCCAGAGACGAAACATCTCACGGCGCTCAGCCTCGGCAGAGCCTCTTTCTGAAAAGGCGAACAGTCGGATCCTTCTCCCACGAGGAAGGGCACAGCCCTGAAAGCTCTTGCTGCTCTTCACCGTCCCTTGGCACCCTACCTACAGGCACAACAGCACTGGGGATCTGTGCTTTCCCAGACACGGAACATCTCACGGCGCTCAGCCTCGGCAGAGCCTCTTTCTGAAAAGGCGAACGGTCGGATCCTTCTCCCACGAGGAAGGGCCCAGCCCTGAAAGCTCTTGCTGCTCTTCACCATCCCTTGGCACCCTACCTACAGGCACAACAGCACTGGGGATCTGTGCTTTCCCAGAGACGGAACATCTCACGGCGCTCAGCCTCGGCAGAGCCTCTTTCTGAAAAGGCGAACGGTCGGATCCTTCTCCCACGAGGAAGGGCCCAGCCCTGAAAGCTCTTGCTTCTCTTCACCGTCCCTTGGCACCCTACCTACAGGCACAACAGCACTGGGGATCTGTGCTTTCCCAGACACGGAACATTTCACGGCGCTCCGCCTCGGCAAGTGTCTTTCAGAAAAAAGGCGAACGGTCGGATCCTTCTCCCACGAGGAAGGGCCCAGCCCTGAAAGCTCTTGCTGCTCTTCACCGTCCCTTGGCACCCTACCTACAGGCACAACAGCACTGGGGATCTGTGCTTTCCCAGAGACGGAACATCTCACGGCGCTAGCCTCGGCAGAGCCTCTTTCTGAAAAGGCGAACGGTCGGATCCTTCTCCCACGAGGAAGGGCCCAGCCCTGAAAGCTCTTGCTGCTCTTCACCGTCCCTTGGCACCCTACCTACAGGCACAACAGCACTGGGGATCTGTGCTTTCCCAGACACGGAACATCTCATGGCGCTCCGCCTCGGCAAGTCTCTTTCAGAAAAAAGGCGAACGGTCGGATCCTTCTCCCACGAGGAAGAGCCCAGCCCTGAAAGCTCTTGCTGCTCTTCACCGTCCCTTGGCACCCTACCTACAGGCACAACAGCACTGGGGATCTGTGCTTTCCCAGAGACGGAACATCTCACGGCGCTCAGCCTCGGCAGAGCCTCTTTCTGAAAAGGCGAACGGTCGGATCCTTCTCCCACGAGGAAGGGCACAGCCCTGAAAGCTCTTGCTGCTCTTCACCGTCCCTTGGCACCCTACCTACAGGCACAACAGCACTGGGGATTTCTGCTTTCCCAGAGACGGAACATCTCACGGCGCTCAGCCTCGGCAGAGCCTCTTTCTGAAAAGGCGAACGGTCGGATCCTTCTCCCACGAGGAAGGGCCCAGCCCTGAAAGCTCTTGCTGCTCTTCACCGTCCCTTGGCACCCTACCTACAGGCACAACAGCACTGGGGATCTGTGCTTTCCCAGAGACGGAACATCTCACGGCGCTCAGCCTCGGCAGAGCCTCTTTCTGAAAAGGCGAACGGTCGGATCATTCTCCCACAAGGAAGGGCCCAGCCCTGAAAGCTCTTGCTTCTCTTCACCGTCCCTTGGCACCCTACCTACAGGCACAACAGCACTGGGGATCTGTGCTTTCCCAGACACGGAACATTTCACGGCGCTCCGCCTCGGCAAGTGTCTTTCAGAAAAAAGGCGAACGGTCGGATCCTTCTCCCACGAGGAAGGGCCCAGCCCTGAAAGCTCTTGCTGCTCTTCACCGTCCCTTGGCACCCTACCTACAGGCACAACAGCACTGGGGATCTGTGCTTTCCCAGAGACGGAACATCTCACGGCGCTCAGCCTCGGCAGAGCCTCTTTCTGAAAATGCGAACGGTCGGATCCTTCTCCCACGAGGAAGGGCCCAGCCCTGAAAGCTCTTGCTGCTCTTCACCGTCCCTTGGCACCCTACCTACAGGCACAACAGCACTGGGGATTTCTGCTTTCCCAGACACGGAACATCTCACGGCGCTCCGCCTCGGCAGAGCCTCTTTCTGAAAATGCGAACGGTCGGATCCTTCTCCCACGAGGAAGGGCCCAGCCCTGAAAGCTCTTGCTGCTCTTCACCGTCCCTTGGCACCCTACCTACAGGCACAACAGCACTGGGGATTTCTGCTTTCCCAGAGACGGAACATCTCACGGCGCTCAGCCTCGGCAGAGCCTCTTTCTGAAAAGGCGAACGGTCGGATCCTTCTCCCACGAGGAAGGGCCCAGCCCTGAAAGCTCTTGCTGCTCTTCACCGTCCCTTGGCACCCTACCTACAGGCACAACAGCACTGGGGATCTGTGCTTTCCCAGAGACGGAACATCTCACGGCGCTCAGCCTCGGCAGAGCCTCTTTCTGAAAAGGCGAACGGTCGGATCCTTCTCCCACGAGGAAGGGCCCAGCCCTGAAAGCTCTTGCTGCTCTTCACCGTCCCTTGGCACCCTACCTACAGGCACAACAGCACTGGGGATCTGTGCTTTCCCAGAGACGGAACATCTCACGGCGCTAGCCTCGGCAGAGCCTCTTTCTGAATAGGTGAAGGGTCGGATCCTTCTCCCACGAGGAAGGGCCCAGCCCTGAAAGCTCTTGCTGCTCTTCACCGTCCCTTGGCACCCTACCTACAGGCACAACAGCACTGGGGATCTGTGCTTTCCCAGACACGGAACATCTCACGGCGCTCAGCCTCGGCAGAGCCTCTTTCTGAAAATGCGAACGGTCGGATCCTTCTCCCACGAGGAAGGGCCCAGCCCTGAAAGCTCTTGCTGCTCTTCACCGTCCCTTGGCACCCTACCTACAGGCACAACAGCACTGGGGATTTGTGCTTTCCCAGAGACGGAACATCTCACGGCGCTCAGCCTCGGCAGAGCCTCTTTCTGAAAAGGCGAACGGTCGGATCCTTCTCCCACGAGGAAGGGCCCAGCCCCGAAAGCTCTTGCTGCTCTTCACCGTCCCTTGGCACCCTACCTACAGGCACAACAGCACTGGGGATCTGTGCTTTCCCAGAGACAGAACATCTCACGGCGCTCAGCCTCGGCAGAGCCTCTTTCTGAAAAGGCGAACGGTCGGATCCTTCTCCCACGAGGAAGGGCCCAGCCCTGAAAGCTCTTGCTGCTCTTCACCATCCCTTGGCACCCTACCTACAGGCACAACAGCACTGGGGATCTGTGCTTTCCCAGAGACGGAACATCTCACTGCGCTCAGTCTCGGCAGAGCCTCTTTCTGAAAAGGCGAACGGTCGGATCCTTCTCCCACGAGGAAGGGCCCAGCCCTGAAAGCTCTTGCTGCTCTTCACTGTCCCTTGGCGCCCTACCTACAGGCACAACAGCACTGGGGATCTGTGCTTTCCCAGACACGGAACATCTCACGGCGCTCAGCCTCGGCAGAGCCTCTTTCTGAAAAGGCGAACAGTCGGATCCTTCTCCCACGAGGAAGGGCCCAGCCCTGAAAGCTCTTGCTGCTCTTCACCGTCCCTTGGCACCCTACCTACAGGCACAACAGCACTGGGGATCTGTGCTTTCCCAGAGACGGAACATCTCACGGCGCTCAGCCTCGGCAGAGCCTCTTTCTGAAAAGGCGAACGGTCGGATCCTTCTCCCACGAGGAAGGGCCCAGCCCTGAAAGCTCTTGCTGCTCTTCACCGTCCCTTGGCACCCTACCTACAGGCACAACAACACTGGGGATCTGTGCTTTCCCAGACACGGAACATCTCACGGCGCTCAGCCTCGGCAGAGCCTCTTTCAGAAAAAAGGCGAACGGTCGGATCCTTCTCCCACGAGGAAGGGCACAGCCCTGAAAGCTCTTGCTGCTCTTCACCGTCCCTTGGCACCCTACCCGCAGGCACAACAGCACTGGGGATCTGTGCTTTCCCAGAGACGGAACATCTCACGGCGCTCAGCCTCGGCAGAGCCTCTTTCTGAAAAGGCGAACGGTCGGATCCTTCTCCCACGAGGAAGGGCTTAGTCCTGAAAGCTCTTGCTGCTCTTCACCATCCCTTGGCACCCTACCTACAGGCACAACAGCACTGGGGATCTGTGCTTTCCCAGACACGGAACATCTCAGTGCGCTCAGTCTCGGCAGAGACTCTTTCTGAATAAGCGAACGGTCGGATCCTTCTCCCACGAGGAAGTGCCCAGCCCTGAAAGCTCTTGCTGCTCTTCACTGTCCCTTGGCGCCCTACCTACAGGCCCAACAGCACTGGGGATCTGTGCTTTCCCAGCCACGGAACATCTCACGGCGCTCAGCCTCGGCAGAGCCTCTTTCTGAAAAGGCGAACGGTCGGATCCTTCTCCCACGAGGAAGGGCACAGCCCTGAAAGCTCTTGCTTCTCTTCACCGTCCCTTGGCACCCTACCTACAGGCACAACAGCACTGGGGATCTGTGCTTTCCCAGACACGGAACATCTCACGGCGCTCCGCCTCGGTAGAGCCTCTTTCTGAAAAGGCGAACGGTCAGATCCTTCTCCCACGAGGAATGGCCCAGCCCTGAAAGCTCTTGCTGCTCTTCACCGTCCCTTGGCACCCTACCTACAGGCCCAACAGCACTGGGGATCTGTGCTTTCCCAGACACGGAACATCTCACGGCGCTCAGCCTCGGCAGAGCCTCTTTCTGAAAAAAGGCGAACGGTCGGATCCTTCTCCCACGAGGAAGGGCCCAGCCCTGAAAGCTCTTGCTGCTCTTCACCGTCCCTTGGCGCCCTACCTACAGGCACAACAGCACTGGGGATCTGTGCTTTCCCAGAGACGGAACATCTCACGGCGCTCAGCCTCGGCAGAGCCTCTTTCTGAAAAGGCGAACGGTCGGATCCTTCTCCCACGAGGAAGGGCCCAGCCCTGAAAGCTCTTGCTGCTCTTCACCGTCCCTTGGCACCCTACCTACAGGCACAACAGCACTGGGGATTTTTGATATCCCAGAGACGGAACATCTCACGGCGCTCCGCCTCGGCAGAGCCTCTTTCTGAAAAGGCGAACGGTCGGATCCTTCTCCCACGAGGAAGGGCCCAGCCCTGAAAGCTCTTGCTGCTCTTCACCGTCCCTTGGCACCCTACCTACAGGCACAACAGCACTGGGGATCTGTGCTTTCCCAGAGACGGAACATCTCACGGCGCTCAGCCTCGGCAGAGCCTCTTTCTGAAAAGGCGAACGGTCGGATCCTTCTCCCACGAGGAAGGGCACAGCCCTGAAAGCTCTTGCTTCTCTTCACCGTCCCTTGGCACCCTACCTACAGGCACAACAGCACTGGGGATCTGTGCTTTCCCAGAGACGGAACATCTCACGGCGCTCCGCCTCGGCAAGTCTCTTTCAGAAAAAAGGCGAACGGTCGGATCCTTCTCCCACGAGGAAGGGCCCAGCCCTGAAAGCTCTTGCTGCTCTTCACCGTCCCTTGGCACCCTACCTACAGGCACAACAGCACTGGGGATCTGTGCTTTCCCAGAGACGGAACATCTCACGGCGCTCAGCCTCGGCAGAGCCTCTTTCTGAAAAGGCGAACGGTCGGATCCTTCTCCCACGAGGAAGGGCCCAGCCCTGAAAGCTCTTGCTGCTCTTCACCGTCCCTTGGCACCCTACCTACAGGCACAACAGCACTGGGGATCTGTGCTTTCCCAGAGACGGAACATCTCACGGCGCTCAGCCTCGGCAGAGCCTCTTTCTGAAAAGGCGAACGGTCGGATCCTTCTCCCACGAGGAAGGGCCCAGCCCTGAAAGCTCTTGCTGCTCTTCACCGTCCCTTGGCACCCTACCTACAGGCACAACAGCACTGGGGATCTGTGCTTTCCCAGACACGGAACATCTCACGGCGCTAGCCTCGGCAGAGCCTCTTTCTGAAAATGCGAACGGTCGGATCCTTCTCCCACGAGGAAGGGCCCAGCCCTGAAAGCTCTTGCTGCTCTTCACCGTCCCTTGGCACCCTACCTACAGGCACAACAGCACTGGGGATCTGTGCTTTCCCAGACACGGAACATCTCACGGCGCTCAGCCTCGGCAGAGCCTCTTTCTGAAAAGGCGAACGGTCGGATCCTTCTCCCACGAGGAAGGGCCCAGCCCTGAAAGCTCTTGCTGCTCTTCACCGTCCCTTGGCACCCTACCTACAGGCACAACAGCACTGGGGATCTGTGCTTTCCCAGACACGGAACATCTCACGGCGCTAGCCTCGGCAGTGCCTCTTTCTGAAAAGGCGAACGGTCGGATCCTTCTCCCACGAGGAAGGGCCCAGCCCTGAAAGCTCTTGCTGCTCTTCACCGTCCCTTGGCACCCTACCTACAGGCACAACAGCACTGGGGATCTGTGCTTTCCCAGAGACGGAACATCTCACGGCGCTCAGCCTCGGCAGAGCCTCTTTCTGAAAAGGCGAACGGTCGGATCCTTCTCCCACGAGGAAGGGCCCAGCCCTGAAAGCTCTTGCTGCTCTTCACTGTCCCTTGGCGCCCTACCTACAGGCACAACAGCACTGGGGATCTGTGCTTTCCCAGACACGGAACATCTCACGGCGCTCCGCCTCGGCAGAGCCTCTTTCTGAAAAGGCGAACGGTCGGATCCTTCTCCCACGAGGAAGGGCCCAGCCCTGAAAGCTCTTGCTGCTCTTCACCGTCCCTTGGCACCCTACCTACAGGCACAACAGCACTGGGGATTTCTGCTTTCCCAGACACGGAACATCTCACGGCGCTAGCCTCGGCAGAGCCTCTTTCTGAAAAGGCGAACGGTCGGATCCTTCTCCCACGAGGAAGGGCACAGCCCTGAAAGCTCTTGCTGCTCTTCACCGTCCCTTGGCACCCTACCTACAGGCACAACAGCACTGGGGATCTGTGCTTTCCCAGAGACGGAACATCTCACGGCGCTCAGCCTCGGCAGAGCCTCTTTCTGAAAAGGCGAACGGTCGGATCCTTCTCCCACGAGGAAGGGCACAGCCCTGAAAGCTCTTGCTGCTCTTCACCGTCCCTTGGCACCCTACCTACAGGCACAACAGCACTGGGGATCTGTGCTTTCCCAGAGACGGAACATCTCACGGCGCTCAGCCTCGGCAGAGCCTCTTTCTGAAAAGGCGAACGGTCGGATCCTTCTCCCACGAGGAAGGGCCCAGCCCTGAAAGCTCTTGCTGCTCTTCACCGTCCCTTGGCACCCTACCTACAGGCACAACAGCACTGGGGATTTCTGCTTTCCCAGACACGGAACATCTCACGGCGCTCCGCCTCGGCAGAGCCTCTTTCTGAAAAGGCGAACGGTCGGATCCTTCTCCCACGAGGAAGGGCCCAGCCCTGAAAGCTCTTGCTGCTCTTCACCGTCCCTTGGCACCCTACCTACAGGCACAACAGCACTGGGGATCTGTGCTTTCCCAGAGACGGAACATCTCACGGCGCTAGCCTCGGCAGAGCCTCTTTCTGAAAAGGCGAACGGTCGGATCCTTCTCCCACGAGGAAGGGCCCAGCCCTGAAAGCTCTTGCTGCTCTTCACCGTCCCTTGGCACCCTACCTACAGGCACAACAGCACTGGGGATCTGTGCTTTCCCAGAGACGGAACATCTCACGGCGCTCAGCCTCGGCAGAGCCTCTTTCTGAAAAGGCGAACGGTCGGATCCTTCTCCCACGAGGAAGGGCCCAGCCCTGAAAGCTCTTGCTTCTCTTCACCGTCCCTTGGCACCCTACCTACAGGCACAACAGCACTGGGGATCTGTGCTTTCCCAGACACGGAACATCTCACGGCGCTCCGCCTCGGCAAGTCTCTTTCAGAAAAAAGGCGAACGGTCGGATCCTTCTCCCACGAGGAAGGGCCCAGCCCTGAAAGCTCTTGCTGCTCTTCACCGTCCCTTGGCACCCTACCTACAGGCACAACAGCACTGGGGATCTGTGCTTTCCCAGAGACGGAACATCTCACGGCGCTAGCCTCGGCAGAGCCTCTTTCTGAAAAGGCGAACGGTCGGATCCTTCTCCCACGAGGAAGGGCCCAGCCCTGAAAGCTCTTGCTGCTCTTCACCGTCCCTTGGCACCCTACCTACAGGCACAACAGCACTGGGGATCTGTGCTTTCCCAGAGACGGAACATCTCACGGCGCTCAGCCTCGGCAGAGCCTCTTTCTGAAAAGGCGAACGGTCGGATCCTTCTCCCACGAGGAAGGGCACAGCCCTGAAAGCTCTTGCTGCTCTTCACTGTCCCTTGGCGCCCTACCTACAGGCACAACAGCACTGGGGATCTGTGCTTTCCCAGACACGGAACATCTCACGGCGCTCCGCCTCGGCAGAGCCTCTTTCTGAAAAGGCGAACGGTCGGATCCTTCTCCCACGAGGAAGGGCCCAGCCCTGAAAGCTCTTGCTGCTCTTCACCGTCCCTTGGCACCCTACCTACAGGCACAACAGCACTGGGGATCTGTGCTTTCCCAGACACGGAACATCTCACGGCGCTCAGCCTCGGCAGAGCCTCTTTCTGAAAAGGCGAACGGTCGGATCCTTCTCCCACGAGGAAGGGCACAGCCCTGAAAGCTCTTGCTGCTCTTCACCGTCCCTTGGCACCCTACCTACAGGCACAACAACACTGGGGATCTGTGCTTTCCCAGAGACGGAACATCTCACGGCGCTCAGCCTCAGCAGAGCCTCTTTCTGAAAAGGCGAACGGTCGGATCCTTCTCCCACGAGGAAGGGCCCAGCCCTGAAAGCTCTTGCTGCTCTTCACCGTCCCTTGGCACCCTACCTACAGGCACAACAGCACTGGGGATCTGTGCTTTCCCAGAGACGGAACATCTCACGGCGCTCAGCCTCGGCAGAGCCTCTTTCTGAAAAGGCGAACGGTCGGATCCTTCTCCCACGAGGAAGGGCCCAGCCCTGAAAGCTCTTGCTGCTCTTCACCGTCCTTTGGCACCCTACCTACAGGCACAACAGCACTGGGGATCTGTGCTTTCCCAGACACGGAACATCTCACGGCGCTCCGCCTCGGCAGAGCCTCTTTCTGAAAAGGCGAACGGTCGGATCCTTCTCCCACGAGGAAGGGCCCAGCCCTGAAAGCTCTTGCTGCTCTTCACCGTCCCTTGGCACCCTACCTACAGGCACAACAGCACTGGGGATCTGTGCTTTCCCAGACACGGAACATCTCACGGCGCTCAGCCTCGGCAAGTCTCTTTCAGAAAAAAGGCGAACGGTCGGATCCTTCTCCCACGAGGAAGGGCCCAGCCCTGAAAGCTCTTGCTGCTCTTCACCGTCCCTTGGCACCCTACCTACAGGCACAACAGCACTGGGGATCTGTGCTTTCCCAGAGACGGAACATCTCACGGCGCTAGCCTCGGCAGAGCCTCTTTCTGAAAAGGCGAACGGTCGGATCCTTCTCCCACGAGGAAGGGCCCAGCCCTGAAAGCTCTTGCTGCTCTTCACCATCCCTTGGCACCCTACCTACAGGCACAACAGCACTGGGGATCTGTGCTTTCCCAGAGACGGAACATCTCACGGCGCTCAGCCTCGGCAGAGCCTCTTTCTGAAAAGGCGAACGGTCGGATCCTTCTCCCACGAGGAAGGGCCCAGCCCTGAAAGCTCTTGCTGCTCTTCACTGTCCCTTGGCGCCCTACCTACAGGCACAACAGCACTGGGGATCTGTGCTTTCCCAGACACGGAACATCTCACGGCGCTCCGCCTCGGCAGAGCCTCTTTCTGAAAAGGCGAACGGTCGGATCCTTCTCCCACGAGGAAGGGCCCAGCCCTGAAAGCTCTTGCTGCTCTTCACCGTCCCTTGGCACCCTACCTACAGGCACAACAGCACTGGGGATTTCTGCTTTCCCAGAGACGGAACATCTCACGGCGCTCAGCCTCGGCAGAGCCTCTTTCTGAAAAGGCGAACGGTCGGATCCTTCTCCCACGAGGAAGGGCTTAGTCCTGAAAGCTCTTGCTGCTCTTCACCATCCCTTGGCACCCTACCTACAGGCACAACAGCACTGGGGATCTGTGCTTTCCCAGACACGGAACATCTCAGTGCGCTCAGTCTCGGCAGAGACTCTTTCTGAATAAGCGAACGGTCGGATCCTTCTCCCACGAGGAAGTGCCCAGCCCTGAAAGCTCTTGCTGCTCTTCACTGTCCCTTGGCGCCCTACCTACAGGCCCAACAGCACTGGGGATCTGTGCTTTCCCAGCCACGGAACATCTCACGGCGCTCAGCCTCGGCAGAGCCTCTTTCTGAAAAGGCGAACGGTCGGATCCTTCTCCCACGAGGAAGGGCACAGCCCTGAAAGCTCTTGCTTCTCTTCACCGTCCCTTGGCACCCTACCTACAGGCACAACAGCACTGGGGATCTGTGCTTTCCCAGACACGGAACATCTCACGGCGCTCCGCCTCGGTAGAGCCTCTTTCTGAAAAGGCGAACGGTCAGATCCTTCTCCCACGAGGAATGGCCCAGCCCTGAAAGCTCTTGCTGCTCTTCACCGTCCCTTGGCACCCTACCTACAGGCCCAACAGCACTGGGGATCTGTGCTTTCCCAGACACGGAACATCTCACGGCGCTCAGCCTCGGCAGAGCCTCTTTCTGAAAAAAGGCGAACGGTCGGATCCTTCTCCCACGAGGAAGGGCCCAGCCCTGAAAGCTCTTGCTGCTCTTCACCGTCCCTTGGCGCCCTACCTACAGGCACAACAGCACTGGGGATCTGTGCTTTCCCAGAGACGGAACATCTCACGGCGCTCAGCCTCGGCAGAGCCTCTTTCTGAAAAGGCGAACGGTCGGATCCTTCTCCCACGAGGAAGGGCCCAGCCCTGAAAGCTCTTGCTGCTCTTCACCGTCCCTTGGCACCCTACCTACAGGCACAACAGCACTGGGGATTTTTGATATCCCAGAGACGGAACATCTCACGGCGCTCCGCCTCGGCAGAGCCTCTTTCTGAAAAGGCGAACGGTCGGATCCTTCTCCCACGAGGAAGGGCCCAGCCCTGAAAGCTCTTGCTGCTCTTCACCGTCCCTTGGCACCCTACCTACAGGCACAACAGCACTGGGGATCTGTGCTTTCCCAGAGACGGAACATCTCACGGCGCTCAGCCTCGGCAGAGCCTCTTTCTGAAAAGGCGAACGGTCGGATCCTTCTCCCACGAGGAAGGGCACAGCCCTGAAAGCTCTTGCTTCTCTTCACCGTCCCTTGGCACCCTACCTACAGGCACAACAGCACTGGGGATCTGTGCTTTCCCAGAGACGGAACATCTCACGGCGCTCCGCCTCGGCAAGTCTCTTTCAGAAAAAAGGCGAACGGTCGGATCCTTCTCCCACGAGGAAGGGCCCAGCCCTGAAAGCTCTTGCTGCTCTTCACCGTCCCTTGGCACCCTACCTACAGGCACAACAGCACTGGGGATCTGTGCTTTCCCAGAGACGGAACATCTCACGGCGCTCAGCCTCGGCAGAGCCTCTTTCTGAAAAGGCGAACGGTCGGATCCTTCTCCCACGAGGAAGGGCCCAGCCCTGAAAGCTCTTGCTGCTCTTCACCGTCCCTTGGCACCCTACCTACAGGCACAACAGCACTGGGGATCTGTGCTTTCCCAGAGACGGAACATCTCACGGCGCTCAGCCTCGGCAGAGCCTCTTTCTGAAAAGGCGAACGGTCGGATCCTTCTCCCACGAGGAAGGGCCCAGCCCTGAAAGCTCTTGCTGCTCTTCACCGTCCCTTGGCACCCTACCTACAGGCACAACAGCACTGGGGATCTGTGCTTTCCCAGACACGGAACATCTCACGGCGCTAGCCTCGGCAGAGCCTCTTTCTGAAAAGGCGAACGGTCGGATCCTTCTCCCACGAGGAAGGGCCCAGCCCTGAAAGCTCTTGCTGCTCTTCACCGTCCCTTGGCACCCTACCTACAGGCACAACAGCACTGGGGATTTCTGCTTTCCCAGACACGGAACATCTCACGGCGCTAGCCTCGGCAGAGCCTCTTTCTGAAAAGGCGAACGGTCGGATCCTTCTCCCACGAGGAAGGGCACAGCCCTGAAAGCTCTTGCTGCTCTTCACCGTCCCTTGGCACCCTACCTACAGGCACAACAGCACTGGGGATCTGTGCTTTCCCAGACACGGAACATCTCACGGCGCTCAGCCTCGGCAGAGCCTCTTTCTGAAAAGGCGAACGGTCGGATCCTTCTCCCACGAGGAAGGGCACAGCCCTGAAAGCTCTTGCTGCTCTTCACCGTCCCTTGGCACCCTACCTACAGGCACAACAGCACTGGGGATCTGTGCTTTCCCAGAGACGGAACATCTCACGGCGCTCAGCCTCGGCAGAGCCTCTTTCTGAAAAGGCGAACGGTCGGATCCTTCTCCCACGAGGAAGGGCCCAGCCCTGAAAGCTCTTGCTGCTCTTCACCGTCCCTTGGCACCCTACCTACAGGCACAACAGCACTGGGGATTTCTGCTTTCCCAGACACGGAACATCTCACGGCGCTCCGCCTCGGCAGAGCCTCTTTCTGAAAAGGCGAACGGTCGGATCCTTCTCCCACGAGGAAGGGCCCAGCCCTGAAAGCTCTTGCTGCTCTTCACCGTCCCTTGGCACCCTACCTACAGGCACAACAGCACTGGGGATCTGTGCTTTCC
Organism: Buteo buteo; assembly: GCF_964188355.1. NCBI lineage: Eukaryota > Metazoa > Chordata > Aves > Accipitriformes > Accipitridae > Buteo > Buteo buteo. The sequence goes on along the minus strand of NC_134190.1, from coordinate 160,258 downwards.
CAGAGACGGAACATCTCACGGCGCTCCGCCTCGGCAGAGCCTCTTTCTGAAAAGGCGAACGGTCGGATCCTTCTCCCACGAGGAAGGGCCCAGCCCTGAAAGCTCTTGCTGCTCTTCACCGTCCCTTGGCACCCTACCTACAGGCACAACAGCACTGGGGATCTGTGCTTTCCCAGAGACGGAACATCTCACGGCGCTCAGCCTCGGCAGAGCCTCTTTCTGAAAAGGCGAACGGTCGGATCCTTCTCCCACGAGGAAGGGCCCAGCCCTGAAAGCTCTTGCTTCTCTTCACCGTCCCTTGGCACCCTACCTACAGGCACAACAGCACTGGGGATCTGTGCTTTCCCAGACACGGAACATCTCACGGCGCTCCGCCTCGGCAAGTCTCTTTCAGAAAAAAGGCGAACGGTCGGATCCTTCTCCCACGAGGAAGGGCCCAGCCCTGAAAGCTCTTGCTGCTCTTCACCGTCCCTTGGCACCCTACCTACAGGCACAACAGCACTGGGGATCTGTGCTTTCCCAGAGACGGAACATCTCACGGCGCTAGCCTCGGCAGAGCCTCTTTCTGAAAAGGCGAACGGTCGGATCCTTCTCCCACGAGGAAGGGCCCAGCCCTGAAAGCTCTTGCTGCTCTTCACCGTCCCTTGGCACCCTACCTACAGGCACAACAGCACTGGGGATCTGTGCTTTCCCAGAGACGGAACATCTCACGGCGCTCAGCCTCGGCAGAGCCTCTTTCTGAAAAGGCGAACGGTCGGATCCTTCTCCCACGAGGAAGGGCACAGCCCTGAAAGCTCTTGCTGCTCTTCACTGTCCCTTGGCGCCCTACCTACAGGCACAACAGCACTGGGGATCTGTGCTTTCCCAGACACGGAACATCTCACGGCGCTCCGCCTCGGCAGAGCCTCTTTCTGAAAAGGCGAACGGTCGGATCCTTCTCCCACGAGGAAGGGCCCAGCCCTGAAAGCTCTTGCTGCTCTTCACCGTCCCTTGGCACCCTACCTACAGGCACAACAGCACTGGGGATCTGTGCTTTCCCAGACACGGAACATCTCACGGCGCTCAGCCTCGGCAGAGCCTCTTTCTGAAAAGGCGAACGGTCGGATCCTTCTCCCACGAGGAAGGGCACAGCCCTGAAAGCTCTTGCTGCTCTTCACCGTCCCTTGGCACCCTACCTACAGGCACAACAACACTGGGGATCTGTGCTTTCCCAGAGACGGAACATCTCACGGCGCTCAGCCTCAGCAGAGCCTCTTTCTGAAAAGGCGAACGGTCGGATCCTTCTCCCACGAGGAAGGGCCCAGCCCTGAAAGCTCTTGCTGCTCTTCACCGTCCCTTGGCACCCTACCTACAGGCACAACAGCACTGGGGATCTGTGCTTTCCCAGAGACGGAACATCTCACGGCGCTCAGCCTCGGCAGAGCCTCTTTCTGAAAAGGCGAACGGTCGGATCCTTCTCCCACGAGGAAGGGCCCAGCCCTGAAAGCTCTTGCTGCTCTTCACCGTCCTTTGGCACCCTACCTACAGGCACAACAGCACTGGGGATCTGTGCTTTCCCAGACACGGAACATCTCACGGCGCTCCGCCTCGGCAGAGCCTCTTTCTGAAAAGGCGAACGGTCGGATCCTTCTCCCACGAGGAAGGGCCCAGCCCTGAAAGCTCTTGCTTCTCTTCACCGTCCCTTGGCACCCTACCTACAGGCACAACAGCACTGGGGATCTGTGCTTTCCCAGACACGGAACATCTCACGGCGCTCAGCCTCGGCAAGTCTCTTTCAGAAAAAAGGCGAACGGTCGGATCCTTCTCCCACGAGGAAGGGCCCAGCCCTGAAAGCTCTTGCTGCTCTTCACCGTCCCTTGGCACCCTACCTACAGGCACAACAGCACTGGGGATCTGTGCTTTCCCAGAGACGGAACATCTCACGGCGCTAGCCTCGGCAGAGCCTCTTTCTGAAAAGGCGAACGGTCGGATCCTTCTCCCACGAGGAAGGGCCCAGCCCTGAAAGCTCTTGCTGCTCTTCACCGTCCCTTGGCACCCTACCTACAGGCACAACAGCACTGGGGATCTGTGCTTTCCCAGAGACGGAACATCTCACGGCGCTCAGCCTCGGCAGAGCCTCTTTCTGAAAAGGCGAACGGTCGGATCCTTCTCCCACGAGGAAGGGCCCAGCCCTGAAAGCTCTTGCTGCTCTTCACTGTCCCTTGGCGCCCTACCTACAGGCACAACAGCACTGGGGATCTGTGCTTTCCCAGACACGGAACATCTCACGGCGCTCCGCCTCGGCAGAGCCTCTTTCTGAAAAGGCGAACGGTCGGATCCTTCTCCCACGAGGAAGGGCCCAGCCCTGAAAGCTCTTGCTGCTCTTCACCGTCCCTTGGCACCCTACCTACAGGCACAACAGCACTGGGGATTTCTGCTTTCCCAGAGACGGAACATCTCACGGCGCTCAGCCTCGGCAGAGCCTCTTTCTGAAAAGGCGAACGGTCGGATCCTTCTCCCACGAGGAAGGGCCCAGCCCTGAAAGCTCTTGCTGCTCTTCACTGTCCCTTGGCGCCCTACCTACAGGCACAACAGCACTGGGGATCTGTGCTTTCCCAGACACGGAACGTCTCATGGCGCTCCGCCTCGGCAAGTCTCTTTCAGAAAAAAGGCGAACGGTCGGATCCTTCTCCCACGAGGAAGGGCCCAGCCCTGAAAGCTCTTGCTGCTCTTCACCGTCCCTTGGCACCCTACCTACAGGCACAACAGCACTGGGGATCTGTGCTTTCCCAGAGACGGAACATCTCACGGCGCTCAGCCTCGGCAGAGCCTCTTTCTGAAAAGGCGAACGGTCGGATCCTTCTCCCACGAGGAAGGGCACAGCCCTGAAAGCTCTTGCTGCTCTTCACCGTCCCTTGGCACCCTACCTACAGGCACAACAGCACTGGGGATTTGTGCTTTCCCAGACACGGAACATCTCACGGCGCTCAGCCTCGGCAGAGCCTCTTTCTGAAAAGGCGAACGGTCGGATCCTTCTCCCACGAGGAAGGGCCCAGCCCTGAAAGCTCTTGCTGCTCTTCACCGTCCCTTGGCACCCTACCTACAGGCACAACAGCACTGGGGATCTGTGCTTTCCCAGAGACGGAACATCTCACGGCGCTCAGCCTCGGCAAGCCTCTTTCTGAAAAGGCGAACGGTCGGATCCTTCTCCCACGAGGAAGGGCCCAGCCCTGAAAGCTCTTGCTGCTCTTCACCGTCCCTTGGCACCCTACCTACAGGCACAACAGCACTGGGGATCTGTGCTTTCCCAGAGACGGAACATCTCACGGCGCTAGCCTCGGCAGAGCCTCTTTCTGAAAAGGCGAACGGTCGGATCCTTCTCCCACGAGGAAGGGCCCAGCCCTGAAAGCTCTTGCTGCTCTTCACCGTCCCTTGGCACCCTACCTACAGGCACAACAGCACTGGGGATCTGTGCTTTCCCAGACACGGAACATCTCACGGCGCTCAGCCTCGGCAGAGCCTCTTTCTGAAAAGGCGAACGGTCGGATCCTTCTCCCACGAGGAAGGGCCCAGCCCTGAAAGCTCTTGCTGCTCTTCACCGTCCCTTGGCACCCTACCTACAGGCACAACAGCACTGGGGATTTCTGCTTTCCCAGACACGGAACATCTCACGGCGCTCCGCCTCGGCAGAGCCTCTTTCTGAAAAGGCGAACGGTCGGATCCTTCTCCCACGAGGAAGGGCCCAGCCCTGAAAGCTCTTGCTGCTCTTCACCGTCCCTTGGCACCCTACCTACAGGCACAACAGCACTGGGGATTTCTGCTTTCCCAGAGACGGAACATCTCACGGCGCTCCGCCTCGGCAGAGCCTCTTTCTGAAAAGGCGAACGGTCGGATCCTTCTCCCACGAGGAAGGGCCCAGCCCTGAAAGCTCTTGCTGCTCTTCACCGTCCCTTGGCACCCTACCTACAGGCACAACAGCACTGGGGATTTCTGCTTTCCCAGAGACGGAACATCTCACGGCGCTCAGCCTCGGCAGAGCCTCTTTCTGAAAAGGCGAATGGTCGGATCCTTCTCCCACGAGGAAGGGCCCAGCCCTGAAAGCTCTTGCTGCTCTTCACCGTCCCTTGGCACCCTACCTACAGGCACAACAGCACTGGCAATTTTTGATATCCCAGAGACGGAACATCTCACGGCGCTCCGCCTCGGCAGAGCCTCTTTCTGAAAAGGCGAACGGTCGGATCCTTCTCCCACGAGGAAGGGCCCAGCCCTGAAAGCTCTTGCTGCTCTTCACCGTCCCTTGGCACCCTACCTACAGGCACAACAGCACTGGGGATCTGTGCTTTCCCAGAGACGGAACATCTCACGGCGCTCAGCCTCGGCAGAGCCTCTTTCTGAAAAGGCGAACGGTCGGATCCTTCTCCCACGAGGAAGGGCCCAGCCCTGAAAGCTCTTGCTGCTCTTCACCGTCCCTTGGCACCCTACCTACAGGCACAACAGCACTGGGGATCTGTGCTTTCCCAGACACGGAACATCTCACGGCGCTCCGCCTCGGCAGAGCCTCTTTCTGAAAAGGCGAACGGTCGGATCCTTCTCCCACGAGGAAGGGCCCAGCCCTGAAAGCTCTTGCTGCTCTTCACCGTCCCTTGGCACCCTACCTACAGGCACAACAGCACTGGGGATCTGTGCTTTCCCAGAGACGGAACATCTCACGGCGCTCAGCCTCGGCAGAGCCTCTTTCTGAAAAGGCGAACGGTCGGATCCTTCTCCCACGAGGAAGGGCCCAGCCCTGAAAGCTCTTGCTGCTCTTCACCGTCCCTTGGCACCCTACCTACAGGCACAACAGCACTGGGGATTTGTGCTTTCCCAGAGACGAAACATCTCACGGCGCTCAGCCTCAGCAGAACCTCTTTCTGAAAAGGCGAACGGTCGGATCCTTCTCCCACGAGGAAGGGCACAGCCCTGAAAGCTCTTGCTGCTCTTCACCGTCCCTTGGCACCCTATCTACAGGCACAACAGCACTGGGGATCTGTGCTTTCCCAGACACGGAACATCTCACGGCGCTCCACCTCGGCAGAGCATCTTTCTGAAAAGGCGAACGGTCGGATCCTTCTCCCACGAGGAAGGGCCGAGCCCTGAAAGCTCTTGCTGCTCTTCACTGTCCCTTGGCGCCCTACCTACAGGCACAACAGCACTGGGGATCTGTGCTTTCCCAGACACGGAACATCTCACGGCGCTCAGCCTCGGCAGAGCCTCTTTCTGAAAAGGCGAACGGTCGGATCCTTCTCCCACGAGGAAGGGCCCAGCCCTGAAAGCTCTTGCTGCTCTTCACCGTCCCTTGGCACCCTACCTACAGGCACAACAGCACTGGGGATCTGTGCTTTCCCAGACACGGAACATCTCATGGCGCTCCGCCTCGGCAAGTCTCTTTCAGAAAAAAGGCGAACGGTCGGATCCTTCTCCCACGAGGAAGAGCCCAGCCCTGAAAGCTCTTGCTGCTCTTCACCGTCCCTTGGCACCCTACCTACAGGCACAACAGCACTGGGGATCTGTGCTTTCCCAGAGACGGAACATCTCACGGCGCTCAGCCTCGGCAGAGCCTCTTTCTGAAAAGGCGAACGGTCGGATCCTTCTCCCACGAGGAAGGGCACAGCCCTGAAAGCTCTTGCTTCTCTTCACCGTCCCTTGGCACCCTACCTACAGGCACAACAGCACTGGGGATCTGTGCTTTCCCAGAGACGGAACATCTCACGGCGCTCAGCCTCGGCAGAGCCTCTTTCTGAAAAGGCGAACGGTCGGATCCTTCTCCCACGAGGAAGGGCCCAGCCCTGAAAGCTCTTGCTGCTCTTCACCGTCCCTTGGCACCCTACCTACAGGCACAACAGCACTGGGGATCTGTGCTTTCCCAGAGACGGAACATCTCACGGCGCTCAGCCTCGGCAGAGCCTCTTTCTGAAAAGGCGAACGGTCGGATCCTTCTCCCACGAGGAAGGGCCCAGCCCTGAAAGCTCTTGCTTCTCTTCACCGTCCCTTGGCACCCTACCTACAGGCACAACAGCACTGGGGATCTGTGCTTTCCCAGACACGGAACATTTCACGGCGCTCCGCCTCGGCAAGTGTCTTTCAGAAAAAAGGCGAACGGTCGGATCCTTCTCCCACGAGGAAGGGCCCAGCCCTGAAAGCTCTTGCTGCTCTTCACCGTCCCTTGGCACCCTACCTACAGGCACAACAGCACTGGGGATTTCTGCTTTCCCAGAGACGGAACATCTCACGGCGCTCCGCCTCGGCAGAGCCTCTTTCTGAAAAGGCGAACGGTCGGATCCTTCTCCCACGAGGAAGGGCCCAGCCCTGAAAGCTCTTGCTGCTCTTCACCGTCCCTTGGCACCCTACCTACAGGCACAACAGCACTGGGGATTTCTGCTTTCCCAGAGACGGAACATCTCACGGCGCTCAGCCTCGGCAGAGCCTCTTTCTGAAAAGGCGAATGGTCGGATCCTTCTCCCACGAGGAAGGGCACAGCCCTGAAAGCTCTTGCTGCTCTTCACCGTCCCTTGGCACCCTACCTACAGGCACAACAGCACTGGCAATTTTTGATATCCCAGAGACGGAACATCTCACGGCGCTCCGCCTCGGCAGAGCCTCTTTCTGAAAAGGCGAACGGTCGGATCCTTCTCCCACGAGGAAGGGCCCAGCCCTGAAAGCTCTTGCTGCTCTTCACCGTCCCTTGGCACCCTACCTACAGGCACAACAGCACTGGGGATCTGTGCTTTCCCAGAGACGGAACATCTCACGGCGCTCAGCCTCGGCAGAGCCTCTTTCTGAAAAGGCGAACGGTCGGATCCTTCTCCCACGAGGAAGGGCCCAGCCCTGAAAGCTCTTGCTGCTCTTCACCGTCCCTTGGCACCCTACCTACAGGCACAACAGCACTGGGGATCTGTGCTTTCCCAGACACGGAACATCTCACGGCGCTCCGCCTCGGCAGAGCCTCTTTCTGAAAAGGCGAACGGTCGGATCCTTCTCCCACGAGGAAGGGCCCAGCCCTGAAAGCTCTTGCTGCTCTTCACCGTCCCTTGGCACCCTACCTACAGGCACAACAGCACTGGGGATCTGTGCTTTCCCAGAGACGGAACATCTCACGGCGCTCAGCCTCGGCAGAGCCTCTTTCTGAAAAGGCGAACGGTCGGATCCTTCTCCCACGAGGAAGGGCCCAGCCCTGAAAGCTCTTGCTGCTCTTCACCGTCCCTTGGCACCCTACCTACAGGCACAACAGCACTGGGGATTTGTGCTTTCCCAGAGACGAAACATCTCACGGCGCTCAGCCTCAGCAGAACCTCTTTCTGAAAAGGCGAACGGTCGGATCCTTCTCCCACGAGGAAGGGCACAGCCCTGAAAGCTCTTGCTGCTCTTCACCGTCCCTTGGCACCCTATCTACAGGCACAACAGCACTGGGGATCTGTGCTTTCCCAGACACGGAACATCTCACGGCGCTCCACCTCGGCAGAGCATCTTTCTGAAAAGGCGAACGGTCGGATCCTTCTCCCACGAGGAAGGGCCGAGCCCTGAAAGCTCTTGCTGCTCTTCACTGTCCCTTGGCGCCCTACCTACAGGCACAACAGCACTGGGGATCTGTGCTTTCCCAGACACGGAACATCTCACGGCGCTCAGCCTCGGCAGAGCCTCTTTCTGAAAAGGCGAACGGTCGGATCCTTCTCCCACGAGGAAGGGCCCAGCCCTGAAAGCTCTTGCTGCTCTTCACCGTCCCTTGGCACCCTACCTACAGGCACAACAGCACTGGGGATCTGTGCTTTCCCAGACACGGAACATCTCATGGCGCTCCGCCTCGGCAAGTCTCTTTCAGAAAAAAGGCGAACGGTCGGATCCTTCTCCCACGAGGAAGAGCCCAGCCCTGAAAGCTCTTGCTGCTCTTCACCGTCCCTTGGCACCCTACCTACAGGCACAACAGCACTGGGGATCTGTGCTTTCCCAGAGACGGAACATCTCACGGCGCTCAGCCTCGGCAGAGCCTCTTTCTGAAAAGGCGAACGGTCGGATCCTTCTCCCACGAGGAAGGGCACAGCCCTGAAAGCTCTTGCTTCTCTTCACCGTCCCTTGGCACCCTACCTACAGGCACAACAGCACTGGGGATCTGTGCTTTCCCAGAGACGGAACATCTCACGGCGCTCAGCCTCGGCAGAGCCTCTTTCTGAAAAGGCGAACGGTCGGATCCTTCTCCCACGAGGAAGGGCCCAGCCCTGAAAGCTCTTGCTGCTCTTCACCGTCCCTTGGCACCCTACCTACAGGCACAACAGCACTGGGGATCTGTGCTTTCCCAGAGACGGAACATCTCACGGCGCTCAGCCTCGGCAGAGCCTCTTTCTGAAAAGGCGAACGGTCGGATCCTTCTCCCACGAGGAAGGGCCCAGCCCTGAAAGCTCTTGCTTCTCTTCACCGTCCCTTGGCACCCTACCTACAGGCACAACAGCACTGGGGATCTGTGCTTTCCCAGACACGGAACATTTCACGGCGCTCCGCCTCGGCAAGTGTCTTTCAGAAAAAAGGCGAACGGTCGGATCCTTCTCCCACGAGGAAGGGCCCAGCCCTGAAAGCTCTTGCTGCTCTTCACCGTCCCTTGGCACCCTACCTACAGGCACAACAGCACTGGGGATCTGTGCTTTCCCAGAGACGGAACATCTCACGGCGCTAGCCTCGGCAGAGCCTCTTTCTGAAAAGGCGAACGGTCGGATCCTTCTCCCACGAGGAAGGGCCCAGCCCTGAAAGCTCTTGCTGCTCTTCACCGTCCCTTGGCACCCTACCTACAGGCACAACAGCACTGGGGATCTGTGCTTTCCCAGAGACGGAACATCTCACGGCGCTCAGCCTCGGCAGAGCCTCTTTCTGAAAAGGCGAACGGTCGGATCCTTCTCCCACGAGGAAGGGCCCAGCCCTGAAAGCTCTTGCTGCTCTTCACCGTCCCTTGGCACCCTACCTACAGGCACAACAGCACTGGGGATTTGTGCTTTCCCAGACACGGAACATCTCACGGCGCTCCGCCTCGGCAGAGCCTCTTTCTGAAAAGGCGAACGGTCGGATCCTTCTCCCACGAGGAAGGGCCCAGCCCTGAAAGCTCTTGCTGCTCTTCACCGTCCCTTGGCACCCTACCTACAGGCACAACAGCACTGGGGATCTGTGCTTTCCCAGACACGGAACATCTCACGGCGCTCAGCCTCGGCAGAGCCTCTTTCTGAAAAGGCGAACGGTCGGATCCTTCTCCCACGAGGAAGGGCCCAGCCCTGAAAGCTCTTGCTGCTCTTCACTGTCCCTTGGCACCCTACCTACAGGCACAACAGCACTGGGGATCTGTGCTTTCCCAGAGACGGAACATCTCACTGCGCTCAGCCTCGGCAGAGCCTCTTTCTGAAAAGGCGAACGGTCGGATCCTTCTCCCACGAGGACGGGCCCAGCCCTGAAAGCTCTTGCTGCTCTTCACCGTCCCTTGGCACCCTACCTACAGGCACAACAGCACTGGGGATCTGTGCTTTCCCAGAGACGGAACATCTCACGGCGCTCAGCCTCGGCAGAGCCTCTTTCTGAAAAGGCGAACGGTCGGATCCTTCTCCCACGAGGAAGGGCCCAGCCCTGAAAGCTCTTGCTGCTCTTCACTGTCCCTTGGCGCCCTACCTACAGGCCCAACAGCACTGGGGATCTGTGCTTTCCCAGCCACGGAACATCTCACGGCGCTCAGCCTCGGCAGAGCCTCTTTCTGAAAAGGCGAACGGTCGGATCCTTCTCCCACGAGGAAGGGCACAGCCCTGAAAGCTCTTGCTTCTCTTCACCGTCCCTTGGCACCCTACCTACAGGCACAACAGCACTGGGGATCTGTGCTTTCCCAGACACGGAACATCTCACGGCGCTCCGCCTCGGTAGAGCCTCTTTCTGAAAAGGCGAACGGTCGGATCCTTCTCCCACGAGGAAGGGCACAGCCCTGAAAGCTCTTGCTGCTCTTCACCGTCCCTTGGCACCCTACCTACAGGCCCAACAGCACTGGGGATCTGTGCTTTCCCAGACACGGAACATCTCACGGCGCTCAGCCTCGGCAGAGCCTCTTTCTGAAAAAAGGCGAACGGTCGGATCCTTCTCCCACGAGGAAGGGCCCAGCCCTGAAAGCTCTTGCTGCTCTTCACCGTCCCTTGGCACCCTACCTACAGGCACAACAGCACTGGGGATCTGTGCTTTCCCAGAGACGGAACATCTCACGGCGCTCAGCCTCGGCAGAGCCTCTTTCTGAAAAGTCGAACGGTCGGATCCTTCTCCCACGAGGAAGGGCCCAGCCCTGAAAGCTCTTGCTGCTCTTCACCGTCCCTTGGCACCCTACCTACAGGCACAACAGCACTGGGGATTTCTGCTTTCCCAGAGACGGAACATCTCACGGCGCTCAGCCTCGGCAGAGCCTCTTTCTGAAAAGGCGAACGGTCGGATCCTTCTCCCACGAGGAAGGGCACAGCCCTGAAAGCTCTTGCTGCTCTTCACCGTCCCTTGGCACCCTACCTACAGGCACAACAGCACTGGGGATCTGTGCTTTCCCAGACACGGAACATCTCACGGCGCTCAGCCTCGGCAGAGCCTCTTTCTGAAAAGGCGAACGGTCGGATCCTTCTCCCACGAGGAAGGGCCCAGCCCTGAAAGCTCTTGCTGCTCTTCACCATCCCTTGGCACCCTACCTACAGGCACAACAGCACTGGGGATCTGTGCTTTCCCAGAGACGGAACATCTCACGGCGCTCCACCTCGGCAGAGCCTCTTTCTGAAAAGGCGAACGGTCGGATCCTTCTCCCACGAGGAAGGGCCGAGCCCTGAAAGCTCTTGCTGCTCTTCACTGTTCCTTGGCGCCCTACCTACAGGCACAACAGCACTGGGGATCTGTGCTTTCCCAGAGACGGAACATCTCACGGCGCTCAGCCTCGGCAGAGCCTCTTTCTGAAAAGGCGAACGGTCGGATCCTTCTCCCACGAGGAAGGGCCCAGCCCTGAAAGCTCTTGCTGCTCTTCACCGTCCCTTGGCACCCTACCTACAGGCACAACAGCACTGGGGATCTGTGCTTTCCCAGAGACGGAACATCTCACGGCGCTCAGCCTCGGCAGAGCCTCTTTCTGAAAAGGCGAACGGTCGGATCCTTCTCCCACGAGGAAGGGCTTAGTCCTGAAAGCTCTTGCTGCTCTTCACCGTCCCTTGGCACTCTACCTACAGGCACAACAGCACTGGGGATCTGTGCTTTCCCAGACACGGAACATCTCAGTGCGCTCAGTCTCGGCAGAGACTCTTTCTGAATAAGCGAGCGCTCGGATCCTTCTCCCACGAGGAAGTGCCCAGCCCTGAAAGCTCTTGCTGCTCTTCACTGTCCCTTGGCGCCCTACCTACAGGCCCAACAGCACTGGGGATCTGTGCTTTCCCAGCCACGGAACATCTCACGGCGCTCAGCCTCGGCAGAGCCTCTTTCTGAAAAGGCGAACGGTCGGATCCTTCTCCCACGAGGAAGGGCACAGCCCTGAAAGCTCTTGCTTCTCTTCACCGTCCCTTGGCACCCTACCTACAGGCACAACAGCACTGGGGATCTGTGCTTTCCCAGACACGGAACATCTCACGGCGCTCCGCCTCGGTAGAGCCTCTTTCTGAAAAGGCGAACGGTCGGATCCTTCTCCCACGAGGAAGGGCACAGCCCTGAAAGCTCTTGCTGCTCTTCACCGTCCCTTGGCACCCTACCTACAGGCCCAACAGCACTGGGGATCTGTGCTTTCCCAGACACGGAACATCTCACGGCGCTCAGCCTCGGCAGAGCCTCTTTCTGAAAAAAGGCGAACGGTCGGATCCTTCTCCCACGAGGAAGGGCCCAGCCCTGAAAGCTCTTGCTGCTCTTCACCGTCCCTTGGCACCCTACCTACAGGCACAACAGCACTGGGGATCTGTGCTTTCCCAGACACGGAACATCTCACGGCGCTCAGCCTCGGCAGAGCCTCTTTCTGAAAAGGCGAACGGTCGGATCCTTCTCCCACGAGGAAGGGCACAGCCCTGAAAGCTCTTGCTGCTCTTCACCGTCCCTTGGCACCCTACCTACAGGCACAACAGCACTGGGGATCTGTGCTTTCCCAGACACGGAACATCTCACGGCGCTCCGCCTCGGCAGAGCCTCTTTCTGAAAAGGCGAACGGTCGGATCCTTCTCCCACGAGGAAGGGCACAGCCCTGAAAGCTCTTGCTTCTCTTCACCGTCCCTTGGCACCCTACCTACAGGCACAACAGCACTGGGGATCTGTGCTTTCCCAGACACGGAACATCTCACGGCGCTCCGCCTCGGTAGAGCCTCTTTCTGAAAAGGCGAACGGTCGGATCCTTCTCCCACGAGGAAGGGCACAGCCCTGAAAGCTCTTGCTGCTCTTCACCGTCCCTTGGCACCCTACCTACAGGCACAACAGCACTGGGGATCTGTGCTTTCCCAGACACGGAACATCTCACGGCGCTCAGCCTCGGCAGAGCCTCTTTCTGAAAAGGCGAACGGTCGGATCCTTCTCCCACGAGGAAGGGCCCAGCCCTGAAAGCTCTTGCTGCTCTTCACCATCCCTTGGCACCCTACCTACAGGCACAACAGCACTGGGGATCTGTGCTTTCCCAGAGACGGAACATCTCACGGCGCTCCACCTCGGCAGAGCATCTTTCTGAAAAGGCGAACGGTCGGATCCTTCTCCCACGAGGAAGGGCCGAGCCCTGAAAGCTCTTGCTGCTCTTCACTGTTCCTTGGCGCCCTACCTACAGGCACAACAGCACTGGGGATCTGTGCTTTCCCAGAGACGGAACATCTCACGGCGCTCAGCCTCGGCAAGTCTCTTTCAGAAAAAAGGCGAACGGTCGGATCCTTCTCCCACGAGGAAGGGCCCAGCCCTGAAAGCTCTTGCTGCTCTTCACCGTCCCTTGGCACCCTACCTACAGGCACAACAGCACTGGGGATCTGTGCTTTCCCAGACACGGAACATCTCACGGCGCTCAGCCTCGGCAGAGCCTCTTTCTGAAAAGGCGAACGGTCGGATCCTTCTCCCACGAGGAAGGGCACAGCCCTGAAAGCTCTTGCTTCTCTTCACCGTCCCTTGGCACCCTACCTACAGGCACAACAGCACTGGGGATCTGTGCTTTCCCAGACACGGAACATTTCACGGCGCTCCGCCTCGACAAGTGTCTTTCAGAAAAAAGGCGAACGGTCGGATCCTTCTCCCACGAGGAAGGGCCCAGCCCTGAAAGCTCTTGCTGCTCTTCACCGTCCCTTGGCACCCTACCTACAGGCACAACAGCACTGGGGATCTGTGCTTTCCCAGAGACGGAACATCTCACGGCGCTAGCCTCGGCAGAGCCTCTTTCTGAAAAGGCGAACGGTCGGATCCTTCTCCCACGAGGAAGGGCCCAGCCCTGAAAGCTCTTGCTGCTCTTCACCGTCCCTTGGCACCCTACCTACAGGCACAACAGCACTGGGGATCTGTGCTTTCCCAGAGACGGAACATCTCACGGCGCTCAGCCTCGGCAGAGCCTCTTTCTGAAAAGGCGAACGGTCGGATCCTTCTCCCACGAGGAAGGGCCCAGCCCTGAAAGCTCTTGCTGCTCTTCACCGTCCCTTGGCACCCTACCTACAGGCACAACAGCACTGGGGATTTCTGCTTTCCCAGACACGGAACATCTCACGGCGCTCTGCCTCGGCAGAGCCTCTTTCTGAAAAGGCGAACGGTCGGATCCTTCTCCCACGAGGAAGGGCCCAGCCCTGAAAGCTCTTGCTGCTCTTCACCGTCCCTTGGCACCCTACCTACAGGCACAACAGCACTGGGGATCTGTGCTTTCCCAGACACGGAACATCTCACGGCGCTCAGCCTCGGCAGAGCCTCTTTCTGAAAAGGCGAACGGTCGGATCCTTCTCCCACGAGGAAGGGCCCAGCCCTGAAAGCTCTTGCTGCTCTTCACCGTCCCTTGGCACCCTACCTACAGGCACAACAGCACTGGGGATTTCTGCTTTCCCAGAGACGGAACATCTCACGGCGCTCCGCCTCGGCAGAGCCTCTTTCTGAAAAGGCGAACAGTCGGATCCTTCTCCCACGAGGAAGGGCCCAGCCCTGAAAGCTCTTGCTGCTCTTCACCGTCCCTTGGCACCCTACCTACAGGCACAACAGCACTGGGGATCTGTGCTTTCCCAGACACGGAACATCTCACGGCGCTCAGCCTCGGCAGAGCCTCTTTCTGAAAATGCGAACGGTCGGATCCTTCTCCCACGAGGAAGGGCCCAGCCCTGAAAGCTCTTGCTGCTCTTCACCGTCCCTTGGCACCCTACCTACAGGCACAACAGCACTGGGGATTTCTGCTTTCCCAGAGACGGAACATCTCACGGCGCTCCGCCTCGGCAGAGCCTCTTTCTGAAAAGGCGAACGGTCGGATCCTTCTCCCACGAGGAATGGCCCAGCCCTGAAAGCTCTTGCTGCTCTTCACCGTCCCTTGGCACCCTACCTACAGGCACAACAGCACTGGGCATTTCTGCTTTCCCAGAGACGGAACATCTCACGGCGCTCAGCCTCGGCAGAGCCTCTTTCTGAAAAGGCGAACGGTCGGATCCTTCTCCCACGAGGAAGGGCCCAGCCCTGAAAGCTCTTGCTGCTCTTCACCGTCCCTTGGCACCCTACCTACAGGCACAACAGCACTGGGGATCTGTGCTTTCCCAGACACGGAACATCTCACGGCGCTCAGCCTCGGCAGAGCCTCTTTCTGAAAAGGCGAACGGTCGGATCCTTCTCCCACGAGGAAGGGCCCAGCCCTGAAAGCTCTTGCTGCTCTTCACCGTCCCTTGGCACCCTACCTACAGGCACAACAGCACTGGGGATCTGTGCTTTCCCAGAGGCGGAACATCTCACGGCGCTAGCCTCGGCAGAGCCTCTTTCTGAATAGGTGAAGGGTCGGATCCTTCTCCCACGAGGAAGGGCCCAGCCCTGAAAGCTCTTGCTGCTCTTCACCGTCCCTTGGCACCCTACCTACAGGCACAACAGCACTGGGGATCTGTGCTTTCCCAGACACGGAACATCTCACGGCGCTCAGCCTCGGCAGAGCCTCTTTCTGAAAATGCGAACGGTCGGATCCTTCTCCCACGAGGAAGGGCCCAGCCCTGAAAGCTCTTGCTGCTCTTCACCGTCCCTTGGCACCCTACCTACAGGCACAACAGCACTGGGGATTTGTGCTTTCCCAGAGACGGAACATCTCACGGCGCTCAGCCTCGGCAGAGCCTCTTTCTGAAAAGGCGAACGGTCGGATCCTTCTCCCACGAGGAAGGGCCCAGCCCCGAAAGCTCTTGCTGCTCTTCACCGTCCCTTGGCACCCTACCTACAGGCACAACAGCACTGGGGATCTGTGCTTTCCCAGAGACAGAACATCTCACGGCGCTCAGCCTCGGCAGAGCCTCTTTCTGAAAAGGCGAACGGTCGGATCCTTCTCCCACGAGGAAGGGCCCAGCCCTGAAAGCTCTTGCTGCTCTTCACCATCCCTTGGCACCCTACCTACAGGCACAACAGCACTGGGGATCTGTGCTTTCCCAGAGACGGAACATCTCACTGCGCTCAGTCTCGGCAGAGCCTCTTTCTGAAAAGGCGAACGGTCGGATCCTTCTCCCACGAGGAAGGGCCCAGCCCTGAAAGCTCTTGCTGCTCTTCACTGTCCCTTGGCGCCCTACCTACAGGCACAACAGCACTGGGGATCTGTGCTTTCCCAGACACGGAACATCTCACGGCGCTCAGCCTCGGCAGAGCCTCTTTCTGAAAAGGCGAACAGTCGGATCCTTCTCCCACGAGGAAGGGCCCAGCCCTGAAAGCTCTTGCTGCTCTTCACCGTCCCTTGGCACCCTACCTACAGGCACAACAGCACTGGGGATCTGTGCTTTCCCAGAGACGGAACATCTCACGGCGCTCAGCCTCGGCAGAGCCTCTTTCTGAAAAGGCGAACGGTCGGATCCTTCTCCCACGAGGAAGGGCCCAGCCCTGAAAGCTCTTGCTGCTCTTCACCGTCCCTTGGCACCCTACCTACAGGCACAACAACACTGGGGATCTGTGCTTTCCCAGACACGGAACATCTCACGGCGCTCAGCCTCGGCAGAGCCTCTTTCAGAAAAAAGGCGAACGGTCGGATCCTTCTCCCACGAGGAAGGGCACAGCCCTGAAAGCTCTTGCTGCTCTTCACCGTCCCTTGGCACCCTACCTACAGGCACAACAGCACTGGGGATCTGTGCTTTCCCAGAGACGGAACATCTCACGGCGCTCAGCCTCGGCAGAGCCTCTTTCTGAAAAGGCGAACGGTCGGATCCTTCTCCCACGAGGAAGGGCACAGCCCTGAAAGCTCTTGCTGCTCTTCACCGTCCCTTGGCACCCTACCTACAGGCCCAACAGCACTGGGGATCTGTGCTTTCCCAGACACGGAACATCTCACGGCGCTCAGCCTCGGCAGAGCCTCTTTCTGAAAAGGCGAACGGTCGGATCCTTCTCCCACGAGGAAGGGCCCAGCCCTGAAAGCTCTTGCTGCTCTTCACCGTCCCTTGGCACCCTACCTACAGGCACAACAGCACTGGGGATCTGTGCTTTCCCAGACACGGAACATCTCACGGCGCTCAGCCTCGGCAGAGCCTCTTTCTGAAAAGGCGAACGGTCGGATCCTTCTCCCACGAGGAAGGGCCCAGCCCTGAAAGCTCTTGCTGCTCTTCACCGTCCCTTGGCACCCTACCTACAGGCACAACAGCACTGGGGATTTCTGCTTTCCCAGAGACGGAACATCTCACGGCGCTCCGCCTCGGCAGAGCCTCTTTCTGAAAAGGCGAACAGTCGGATCCTTCTCCCACGAGGAAGGGCCCAGCCCTGAAAGCTCTTGCTGCTCTTCACCGTCCCTTGGCACCCTACCTACAGGCACAACAGCACTGGGGATCTGTGCTTTCCCAGACACGGAACATCTCACGGCGCTCAGCCTCGGCAGAGCCTCTTTCTGAAAATGCGAACGGTCGGATCCTTCTCCCACGAGGAAGGGCCCAGCCCTGAAAGCTCTTGCTGCTCTTCACCGTCCCTTGGCACCCTACCTACAGGCACAACAGCACTGGGGATTTCTGCTTTCCCAGAGACGGAACATCTCACGGCGCTCCGCCTCGGCAGAGCCTCTTTCTGAAAAGGCGAACGGTCGGATCCTTCTCCCACGAGGAATGGCCCAGCCCTGAAAGCTCTTGCTGCTCTTCACCGTCCCTTGGCACCCTACCTACAGGCACAACAGCACTGGGCATTTCTGCTTTCCCAGAGACGGAACATCTCACGGCGCTCAGCCTCGGCAGAGCCTCTTTCTGAAAAGGCGAACGGTCGGATCCTTCTCCCACGAGGAAGGGCCCAGCCCTGAAAGCTCTTGCTGCTCTTCACCGTCCCTTGGCACCCTACCTACAGGCACAACAGCACTGGGGATCTGTGCTTTCCCAGAGACGGAACATCTCACGGCGCTCAGCCTCGGCAGAGCCTCTTTCTGAAAAGGCGAACGGTCGGATCCTTCTCCCACGAGGAAGGGCCCAGCCCTGAAAGCTCTTGCTGCTCTTCACCGTCCCTTGGCACCCTACCTACAGGCCCAACAGCACTGGGGATCTGTGCTTTCCCAGACACGGAACATCTCACGGCGCTAGCCTCGGCAGAGCCTCTTTCTGAATAGGTGAAGGGTCGGATCCTTCTCCCACGAGGAAGGGCCCAGCCCTGAAAGCTCTTGCTGCTCTTCACCGTCCCTTGGCACCCTACCTACAGGCACAACAGCACTGGGGATCTGTGCTTTCCCAGACACGGAACATCTCACGGCGCTCAGCCTCGGCAGAGCCTCTTTCTGAAAATGCGAACGGTCGGATCCTTCTCCCACGAGGAAGGGCCCAGCCCTGAAAGCTCTTGCTGCTCTTCACCGTCCCTTGGCACCCTACCTACAGGCACAACAGCACTGGGGATTTGTGCTTTCCCAGAGACGGAACATCTCACGGCGCTCAGCCTCGGCAGAGCCTCTTTCTGAAAAGGCGAACGGTCGGATCCTTCTCCCACGAGGAAGGGCCCAGCCCCGAAAGCTCTTGCTGCTCTTCACCGTCCCTTGGCACCCTACCTACAGGCACAACAGCACTGGGGATCTGTGCTTTCCCAGAGACAGAACATCTCACGGCGCTCAGCCTCGGCAGAGCCTCTTTCTGAAAAGGCGAACGGTCGGATCCTTCTCCCACGAGGAAGGGCCCAGCCCTGAAAGCTCTTGCTGCTCTTCACCATCCCTTGGCACCCTACCTACAGGCACAACAGCACTGGGGATCTGTGCTTTCCCAGAGACGGAACATCTCACTGCGCTCAGTCTCGGCAGAGCCTCTTTCTGAAAAGGCGAACGGTCGGATCCTTCTCCCACGAGGAAGGGCCCAGCCCTGAAAGCTCTTGCTGCTCTTCACTGTCCCTTGGCGCCCTACCTACAGGCACAACAGCACTGGGGATCTGTGCTTTCCCAGACACGGAACATCTCACGGCGCTCAGCCTCGGCAGAGCCTCTTTCTGAAAAGGCGAACAGTCGGATCCTTCTCCCACGAGGAAGGGCCCAGCCCTGAAAGCTCTTGCTGCTCTTCACCGTCCCTTGGCACCCTACCTACAGGCACAACAGCACTGGGGATCTGTGCTTTCCCAGAGACGGAACATCTCACGGCGCTCAGCCTCGGCAGAGCCTCTTTCTGAAAAGGCGAACGGTCGGATCCTTCTCCCACGAGGAAGGGCCCAGCCCTGAAAGCTCTTGCTGCTCTTCACCGTCCCTTGGCACCCTACCTACAGGCACAACAACACTGGGGATCTGTGCTTTCCCAGACACGGAACATCTCACGGCGCTCAGCCTCGGCAGAGCCTCTTTCAGAAAAAAGGCGAACGGTCGGATCCTTCTCCCACGAGGAAGGGCACAGCCCTGAAAGCTCTTGCTGCTCTTCACCGTCCCTTGGCACCCTACCTACAGGCACAACAGCACTGGGGATCTGTGCTTTCCCAGAGACGGAACATCTCACGGCGCTCAGCCTCGGCAGAGCCTCTTTCTGAAAAGGCGAACGGTCGGATCCTTCTCCCACGAGGAAGGGCACAGCCCTGAAAGCTCTTGCTGCTCTTCACCGTCCCTTGGCACCCTACCTACAGGCCCAACAGCACTGGGGATCTGTGCTTTCCCAGACACGGAACATCTCACGGCGCTCAGCCTCGGCAGAGCCTCTTTCTGAAAAGGCGAACGGTCGGATCCTTCTCCCACGAGGAAGGGCCCAGCCCTGAAAGCTCTTGCTGCTCTTCACCGTCCCTTGGCACCCTACCTACAGGCACAACAGCACTGGGGATCTGTGCTTTCCCAGACACGGAACATCTCACGGCGCTCAGCCTCGGCAGAGCCTCTTTCTGAAAAGGCGAACGGTCGGATCCTTCTCCCACGAGGAAGGGCCCAGCCCTGAAAGCTCTTGCTGCTCTTCACCGTCCCTTGGCACCCTACCTACAGGCACAACAGCACTGGGGATTTCTGCTTTCCCAGAGACGGAACATCTCACGGCGCTCCGCCTCGGCAGAGCCTCTTTCTGAAAAGGCGAACAGTCGGATCCTTCTCCCACGAGGAAGGGCCCAGCCCTGAAAGCTCTTGCTGCTCTTCACCGTCCCTTGGCACCCTACCTACAGGCACAACAGCACTGGGGATCTGTGCTTTCCCAGACACGGAACATCTCACGGCGCTCAGCCTCGGCAGAGCCTCTTTCTGAAAATGCGAACGGTCGGATCCTTCTCCCACGAGGAAGGGCCCAGCCCTGAAAGCTCTTGCTGCTCTTCACCGTCCCTTGGCACCCTACCTACAGGCACAACAGCACTGGGGATTTCTGCTTTCCCAGAGACGGAACATCTCACGGCGCTCCGCCTCGGCAGAGCCTCTTTCTGAAAAGGCGAACGGTCGGATCCTTCTCCCACGAGGAATGGCCCAGCCCTGAAAGCTCTTGCTGCTCTTCACCGTCCCTTGGCACCCTACCTACAGGCACAACAGCACTGGGCATTTCTGCTTTCCCAGAGACGGAACATCTCACGGCGCTCAGCCTCGGCAGAGCCTCTTTCTGAAAAGGCGAACGGTCGGATCCTTCTCCCACGAGGAAGGGCCCAGCCCTGAAAGCTCTTGCTGCTCTTCACCGTCCCTTGGCACCCTACCTACAGGCACAACAGCACTGGGGATCTGTGCTTTCCCAGAGACGGAACATCTCACGGCGCTCAGCCTCGGCAGAGCCTCTTTCTGAAAAGGCGAACGGTCGGATCCTTCTCCCACGAGGAAGGGCCCAGCCCTGAAAGCTCTTGCTGCTCTTCACCGTCCCTTGGCACCCTACCTACAGGCCCAACAGCACTGGGGATCTGTGCTTTCCCAGACACGGAACATCTCACGGCGCTAGCCTCGGCAGAGCCTCTTTCTGAATAGGTGAAGGGTCGGATCCTTCTCCCACGAGGAAGGGCCCAGCCCTGAAAGCTCTTGCTGCTCTTCACCGTCCCTTGGCACCCTACCTACAGGCACAACAGCACTGGGGATCTGTGCTTTCCCAGACACGGAACATCTCACGGCGCTCAGCCTCGGCAGAGCCTCTTTCTGAAAATGCGAACGGTCGGATCCTTCTCCCACGAGGAAGGGCCCAGCCCTGAAAGCTCTTGCTGCTCTTCACCGTCCCTTGGCACCCTACCTACAGGCACAACAGCACTGGGGATTTGTGCTTTCCCAGAGACGGAACATCTCACGGCGCTCAGCCTCGGCAGAGCCTCTTTCTGAAAAGGCGAACGGTCGGATCCTTCTCCCACGAGGAAGGGCCCAGCCCCGAAAGCTCTTGCTGCTCTTCACCGTCCCTTGGCACCCTACCTACAGGCACAACAGCACTGGGGATCTGTGCTTTCCCAGAGACAGAACATCTCACGGCGCTCAGCCTCGGCAGAGCCTCTTTCTGAAAAGGCGAACGGTCGGATCCTTCTCCCACGAGGAAGGGCCCAGCCCTGAAAGCTCTTGCTGCTCTTCACCATCCCTTGGCACCCTACCTACAGGCACAACAGCACTGGGGATCTGTGCTTTCCCAGAGACGGAACATCTCACTGCGCTCAGTCTCGGCAGAGCCTCTTTCTGAAAAGGCGAACGGTCGGATCCTTCTCCCACGAGGAAGGGCCCAGCCCTGAAAGCTCTTGCTGCTCTTCACTGTCCCTTGGCGCCCTACCTACAGGCACAACAGCACTGGGGATCTGTGCTTTCCCAGACACGGAACATCTCACGGCGCTCAGCCTCGGCAGAGCCTCTTTCTGAAAAGGCGAACAGTCGGATCCTTCTCCCACGAGGAAGGGCCCAGCCCTGAAAGCTCTTGCTGCTCTTCACCGTCCCTTGGCACCCTACCTACAGGCACAACAGCACTGGGGATCTGTGCTTTCCCAGAGACGGAACATCTCACGGCGCTCAGCCTCGGCAGAGCCTCTTTCTGAAAAGGCGAACGGTCGGATCCTTCTCCCACGAGGAAGGGCCCAGCCCTGAAAGCTCTTGCTGCTCTTCACCGTCCCTTGGCACCCTACCTACAGGCACAACAACACTGGGGATCTGTGCTTTCCCAGACACGGAACATCTCACGGCGCTCAGCCTCGGCAGAGCCTCTTTCAGAAAAAAGGCGAACGGTCGGATCCTTCTCCCACGAGGAAGGGCACAGCCCTGAAAGCTCTTGCTGCTCTTCACCGTCCCTTGGCACCCTACCTACAGGCACAACAGCACTGGGGATCTGTGCTTTCCCAGAGACGGAACATCTCACGGCGCTCAGCCTCGGCAGAGCCTCTTTCTGAAAAGGCGAACGGTCGGATCCTTCTCCCACGAGGAAGGGCACAGCCCTGAAAGCTCTTGCTGCTCTTCACCGTCCCTTGGCACCCTACCTACAGGCCCAACAGCACTGGGGATCTGTGCTTTCCCAGACACGGAACATCTCACGGCGCTCAGCCTCGGCAGAGCCTCTTTCTGAAAAAAGGCGAACGGTCGGATCCTTCTCCCACGAGGAAGGGCCCAGCCCTGAAAGCTCTTGCTGCTCTTCACCGTCCCTTGGCACCCTACCTACAGGCACAACAGCACTGGGGATCTGTGCCTTCCCAGAGACGGAACATCTCACGGCGCTCAGCCTCGGTAGAGCCTCTTTCTGAAAAGGCGAACGGTCGGATCCTTCTCCCACGAGGAAGGGCCCAGCCCTGAAAGCTCTTGCTGCTCTTCACCGTCCCTTGGCACCCTACCTACAGGCACAACAGCACTGGGGATTTCTGCTTTCCCAGACACGGAACATCTCACGGCGCTCCGCCTCGGCAGAGCCTCTTTCTGAAAAGGCGAACGGTCGGATCCTTCTCCCACGAGGAAGGGCCCAGCCCTGAAAGCTCTTGCTGCTCTTCACCGTCCCTTGGCACCCTACCTACAGGCACAACAGCACTGGGGATTTTTGATATCCCAGAGACGGAACATCTCACGGCGCTCCGCCTCGGCAGAGCCTCTTTCTGAAAAGGCGAACGGTCGGATCCTTCTCCCACGAGGAAGGGCCCAGCCCTGAAAGCTCTTGCTGCTCTTCACCGTCCCTTGGCACCCTACCTACAGGCACAACAGCACTGGGGATCTGTGCTTTCCCAGAGACGGAACATCTCACGGCGCTCAGCCTCGGCAGAGCCTCTTTCTGAAAAGGCGAACGGTCGGATCCTTCTCCCACGAGGAAGGGCACAGCCCTGAAAGCTCTTGCTTCTCTTCACCGTCCCTTGGCACCCTACCTACAGGCACAACAGCACTGGGGATCTGTGCTTTCCCAGACACGGAACATCTCACGGCGCTCCGCCTCGGCAAGTCTCTTTCAGAAAAAAGGCGAACGGTCGGATCCTTCTCCCACGAGGAAGGGCCCAGCCCTGAAAGCTCTTGCTGCTCTTCACCGTCCCTTGGCACCCTACCTACAGGCACAACAGCACTGGGGATCTGTGCTTTCCCAGAGACGGAACATCTCACGGCGCTAGCCTCGGCAGAGCCTCTTTCTGAAAAGGCGAACGGTCGGATCCTTCTCCCACGAGGAAGGGCCCAGCCCTGAAAGCTCTTGCTGCTCTTCACCGTCCCTTGGCACCCTACCTACAGGCACAACAGCACTGGGGATTTCTGCTTTCCCAGACACGGAACATCTCACGGCGCTCCGCCTCGGCAGAGCCTCTTTCTGAAAAGGCGAACGGTCGGATCCTTCTCCCACGAGGAAGGGCCCAGCCCTGAAAGCTCTTGCTGCTCTTCACCGTCCCTTGGCACCCTACCTACAGGCACAACAGCACTGGGGATTTTTGATATCCCAGAGACGGAACATCTCACGGCGCTCCGCCTCGGCAGAGCCTCTTTCTGAAAAGGCGAACGGTCGGATCCTTCTCCCACGAGGAAGGGCCCAGCCCTGAAAGCTCTTGCTGCTCTTCACCGTCCCTTGGCACCCTACCTACAGGCACAACAGCACTGGGGATCTGTGCTTTCCCAGAGACGGAACATCTCACGGCGCTCAGCCTCGGCAGAGCCTCTTTCTGAAAAGGCGAACGGTCGGATCCTTCTCCCACGAGGAAGGGCACAGCCCTGAAAGCTCTTGCTTCTCTTCACCGTCCCTTGGCACCCTACCTACAGGCACAACAGCACTGGGGATCTGTGCTTTCCCAGACACGGAACATCTCACGGCGCTCCGCCTCGGCAAGTCTCTTTCAGAAAAAAGGCGAACGGTCGGATCCTTCTCCCACGAGGAAGGGCCCAGCCCTGAAAGCTCTTGCTGCTCTTCACCGTCCCTTGGCACCCTACCTACAGGCACAACAGCACTGGGGATCTGTGCTTTCCCAGACACGGAACATCTCACGGCGCTCAGCCTCGGCAGAGCCTCTTTCTGAAAATGCGAACGGTCGGATCCTTCTCCCACGAGGAAGGGCCCAGCCCTGAAAGCTCTTGCTGCTCTTCACCGTCCCTTGGCACCCTACCTACAGGCACAACAGCACTGGGGATCTGTGCTTTCCCAGAGACGGAACATCTCACGGCGCTCAGCCTCGGCAGAGCCTCTTTCTGAAAAGGCGAACGGTCGGATCCTTCTCCCACGAGGAAGGGCCCAGCCCTGAAAGCTCTTGCTGCTCTTCACCGTCCCTTGGCACCCTACCTACAGGCACAACAGCACTGGGGATCTGTGCTTTCCCAGAGACGGAACATCTCACGGCGCTCAGCCTCGGCAGAGCCTCTTTCTGAAAAGGCGAACGGTCGGATCCTTCTCCCACGAGGAAGGGCCCAGCCCTGAAAGCTCTTGCTGCTCTTCACCGTCCCTTGGCACCCTACCTACAGGCACAACAACACTGGGGATCTGTGCTTTCCCAGACACGGAACATCTCACGGCGCTCAGCCTCGGCAGAGCCTCTTTCAGAAAAAAGGCGAACGGTCGGATCCTTCTCCCACGAGGAAGGGCACAGCCCTGAAAGCTCTTGCTGCTCTTCACCGTCCCTTGGCACCCTACCTACAGGCACAACAGCACTGGGGATCTGTGCTTTCCCAGAGACGGAACATCTCACGGCGCTCAGCCTCGGCAGAGCCTCTTTCTGAAAAGGCGAACGGTCGGATCCTTCTCCCACGAGGAAGGGCACAGCCCTGAAAGCTCTTGCTGCTCTTCACCGTCCCTTGGCACCCTACCTACAGGCCCAACAGCACTGGGGATCTGTGCTTTCCCAGACACGGAACATCTCACGGCGCTCAGCCTCGGCAGAGCCTCTTTCTGAAAAAAGGCGAACGGTCGGATCCTTCTCCCACGAGGAAGGGCCCAGCCCTGAAAGCTCTTGCTGCTCTTCACCGTCCCTTGGCACCCTACCTACAGGCACAACAGCACTGGGGATCTGTGCTTTCCCAGAGACGGAACATCTCACGGCGCTCAGCCTCGGTAGAGCCTCTTTCTGAAAAGGCGAACGGTCGGATACTTCTCCCACGAGGAAGGGCCCAGCCCTGAAAGCTCTTGCTGCTCTTCACCGTCCCTTGGCACCCTACCTACAGGCACAACAGCACTGGGGATTTCTGCTTTCCCAGACACGGAACATCTCACGGCGCTCCGCCTCGGCAGAGCCTCTTTCTGAAAAGGCGAACGGTCGGATCCTTCTCCCACGAGGAAGGGCCCAGCCCTGAAAGCTCTTGCTGCTCTTCACCGTCCCTTGGCACCCTACCTACAGGCACAACAGCACTGGGGATTTTTGATATCCCAGAGACGGAACATCTCACGGCGCTCCGCCTCGGCAGAGCCTCTTTCTGAAAAGGCGAACGGTCGGATCCTTCTCCCACGAGGAAGGGCCCAGCCCTGAAAGCTCTTGCTGCTCTTCACCGTCCCTTGGCACCCTACCTACAGGCACAACAGCACTGGGGATCTGTGCTTTCCCAGACACGGAACATCTCACGGCGCTCCGCCTCGGCAAGTCTCTTTCAGAAAAAAGGCGAACGGTCGGATCCTTCTCCCACGAGGAAGGGCCCAGCCCTGAAAGCTCTTGCTGCTCTTCACCGTCCCTTGGCACCCTACCTACAGGCACAACAGCACTGGGGATCTGTGCTTTCCCAGAGACGGAACATCTCACGGCGCTAGCCTCGGCAGAGCCTCTTTCTGAAAAGGCGAACGGTCGGATCCTTCTCCCACGAGGAAGGGCCCAGCCCTGAAAGCTCTTGCTGCTCTTCACCGTCCCTTGGCACCCTACCTACAGGCACAACAGCACTGGGGATCTGTGCTTTCCCAGACACGGAACATCTCACGGCGCTCAGCCTCGGCAGAGCCTCTTTCTGAAAAGGCGAACGGTCGGATCCTTCTCCCACGAGGAAGGGCCCAGCCCTGAAAGCTCTTGCTGCTCTTCACCGTCCCTTGGCACCCTACCTACAGGCACAACAGCACTGGGGATCTGTGCTTTCCCAGAGACGGAACATCTCACGGCGCTAGCCTCGGCAGAGCCTCTTTCTGAAAAGGCGAACGGTCGGATCCTTCTCCCACGAGGAAGGGCCCAGCCCTGAAAGCTCTTGCTGCTCTTCACCGTCCCTTGGCACCCTACCTACAGGCACAACAGCACTGGGGATCTGTGCTTTCCCAGAGACGGAACATCTCACGGCGCTCAGCCTCGGCAGAGCCTCTTTCTGAAAATGCGAACGGTCGGATCCTTCTCCCACGAGGAAGGGCCCAGCCCTGAAAGCTCTTGCTGCTCTTCACCGTCCCTTGGCACCCTACCTACAGGCACAACAGCACTGGGGATCTGTGCTTTCCCAGACACGGAACATCTCACGGCGCTCAGCCTCGGCAGAGCCTCTTTCTGAAAAGGCGAACGGTCGGATCCTTCTCCCACGAGGAAGGGCCCAGCCCTGAAAGCTCTTGCTGCTCTTCACCGTCCCTTGGCGCCCTACCTACAGGCACAACAGCACTGGGGATTTGTGCTTTCCCAGACACGGAACATCTCACGGCGCTCAGCCTCGGCAGAGCCTCTTTCTGAAAAGGCGAACGGTCGGATCCTTCTCCCACGAGGAAGGGCACAGCCCTGAAAGCTCTTGCTGCTCTTCACCGTCCCTTGGCACCCTACCTACAGGCACAACAGCACTGGGGATCTGTGCTTTCCCAGAGACGGAACATCTCACGGCGCTCAGCCTCGGCAGAGCCTCTTTCTGAAAAGGCGAACGGTCGGATCCTTCTCCCACGAGGAAGGGCACAGCCCTGAAAGCTCTTGCTGCTCTTCACTGTCCCTTGGCACCCTACCTACAGGCACAACAGCACTGGGGATCTGTGCTTTCCCAGAGACGGAACATCTCACGGCGCTCAGCCTCGGCAGAGCCTCTTTCTGAAAAGGCGAACGGTCGGATCCTTCTCCCACGAGGAAGGGCCCAGCCCTGAAAGCTCTTGCTGCTCTTCACCGTCCCTTGGCACCCTACCTACAGGCACAACAGCACTGGGGATTTCTGCTTTCCCAGAGACGGAACATCTCACGGCGCTCAGCCTCGGCAGAGCCTCTTTCTGAAAAGGCGAACGGTCGGATCCTTCTCCCACGAGGAAGGGCCCAGCCCTGAAAGCTCTTGCTGCTCTTCACCGTCCCTTGGCACCCTACCTACAGGCACAACAGCACTGGGGATTTCTGCTTTCCCAGAGACGGAACATCTCACGGCGCTCCGCCTCGGCAGAGCCTCTTTCTGAAAAGGCGAACGGTCGGATCCTTCTCCCACGAGGAAGGGCCCAGCCCTGAAAGCTCTTGCTGCTCTTCACCGTCCCTTGGCACCCTACCTACAGGCACAACAGCACTGGGGATCTGTGCTTTCCCAGAGACGGAACATCTCACGGCGCTAGCCTCGGCAGAGCCTCTTTCTGAAAAGGCGAACGGTCGGATCCTTCTCCCACGAGGAAGGGCCCAGCCCTGAAAGCTCTTGCTGCTCTTCACCGTCCCTTGGCACCCTACCTACAGGCACAACAGCACTGGGGATCTGTGCTTTCCCAGACACGGAACATCTCACGGCGCTCAGCCTCGGCAGAGCCTCTTTCTGAAAAGGCGAACGGTCGGATCCTTCTCCCACGAGGAAGGGCCCAGCCCTGAAAGCTCTTGCTGCTCTTCACCGTCCCTTGGCACCCTACCTACAGGCACAACAGCACTGGGGATTTCTGCTTTCCCAGACACGGAACATCTCACGGCGCTCTGCCTCGGCAGAGCCTCTTTCTGAAAAGGCGAACGGTCGGATCCTTCTCCCACGAGGAAGGGCCCAGCCCTGAAAGCTCTTGCTGCTCTTCACCGTCCCTTGGCACCCTACCTACAGGCACAACAGCACTGGGGATCTGTGCTTTCCCAGACACGGAACATCTCACGGCGCTCAGCCTCGGCAGAGCCTCTTTCTGAAAAGGCGAACGGTCGGATCCTTCTCCCACGAGGAAGGGCCCAGCCCTGAAAGCTCTTGCTGCTCTTCACCGTCCCTTGGCACCCTACCTACAGGCACAACAGCACTGGGGATTTCTGCTTTCCCAGAGACGGAACATCTCACGGCGCTCCGCCTCGGCAGAGCCTCTTTCTGAAAAGGCGAACAGTCGGATCCTTCTCCCACGAGGAAGGGCCCAGCCCTGAAAGCTCTTGCTGCTCTTCACCGTCCCTTGGCACCCTACCTACAGGCACAACAGCACTGGGGATCTGTGCTTTCCCAGAGACGGAACATCTCACGGCGCTCAGCCTCGGCAGAGCCTCTTTCTGAAAATGCGAACGGTCGGATCCTTCTCCCACGAGGAAGGGCCCAGCCCTGAAAGCTCTTGCTGCTCTTCACCGTCCCTTGGCACCCTACCTACAGGCACAACAGCACTGGGGATTTCTGCTTTCCCAGAGACGGAACATCTCACGGCGCTCCGCCTCGGCAGAGCCTCTTTCTGAAAAGGTGAACGGTCGGATCCTTCTCCCACGAGGAAGGGCCCAGCCCTGAAAGCTCTTGCTGCTCTTCACCGTCCCTTGGCACCCTACCTACAGGCACAACAGCACTGGGGATCTGTGCTTTCCCAGAGACGGAACATCTCACGGCGCTCAGCCTCGGCAGAGCCTCTTTCTGAAAAGGCGAACGGTCGGATCCTTCTCCCACGAGGAAGGGCCCAGCCCTGAAAGCTCTTGCTGCTCTTCACCGTCCCTTGGCACCCTACCTACAGGCACAACAGCACTGGGGATCTGTGCTTTCCCAGAGGCGGAACATCTCACGGCGCTAGCCTCGGCAGAGCCTCTTTCTGAATAGGTGAAGGGTCGGATCCTTCTCCCACGAGGAAGGGCCCAGCCCTGAAAGCTCTTGCTGCTCTTCACCGTCCCTTGGCACCCTACCTACAGGCACAACAGCACTGGGGATCTGTGCTTTCCCAGACACGGAACATCTCACGGCGCTCAGCCTCGGCAGAGCCTCTTTCTGAAAATGCGAACGGTCGGATCCTTCTCCCACGAGGAAGGGCCCAGCCCTGAAAGCTCTTGCTGCTCTTCACCGTCCCTTGGCACCCTACCTACAGGCACAACAGCACTGGGGATTTGTGCTTTCCCAGAGACGGAACATCTCACGGCG
Source organism: Buteo buteo (assembly GCF_964188355.1). Classification (NCBI taxonomy): domain Eukaryota; kingdom Metazoa; phylum Chordata; class Aves; order Accipitriformes; family Accipitridae; genus Buteo; species Buteo buteo. The sequence goes on along the minus strand of NC_134190.1, from coordinate 131,157 downwards.
CTCAGCCTCGGCAGAGCCTCTTTCTGAAAAGGCGAACGGTCGGATCCTTCTCCCACGAGGAAGGGCCCAGCCCCGAAAGCTCTTGCTGCTCTTCACCGTCCCTTGGCACCCTACCTACAGGCACAACAGCACTGGGGATCTGTGCTTTCCCAGAGACGGAACATCTCACTTCGCTCAGTCTCGGCAGAGCCTCTTTCTGAAAAGGCGAACGGTCGGATCCTTCTCCCACGAGGAAGGGCCCAGCCCTGAAAGCTCTTGCTGCTCTTCACTGTCCCTTGGCGCCCTACCTACAGGCACAACAGCACTGGGGATCTGTGCTTTCCCAGACACGGAACATCTCACGGCGCTCAGCCTCGGCAGAGCCTCTTTCTGAAAAGGCGAACAGTCGGATCCTTCTCCCACGAGGAAGGGCCCAGCCCTGAAAGCTCTTGCTGCTCTTCACCGTCCCTTGGCACCCTACCTACAGGCACAACAGCACTGGGGATCTGTGCTTTCCCAGACACGGAACATCTCACGGCGCTCCGCCTCGGTAGAGCCTCTTTCTGAAAAGGCGAACGGTCGGATCCTTCTCCCACGAGGAAGGGCACAGCCCTGAAAGCTCTTGCTGCTCTTCACCGTCCCTTGGCACCCTACCTACAGGCCCAACAGCACTGGGGATCTGTGCTTTCCCAGACACGGAACATCTCACGGCGCTCAGCCTCGGCAGAGCCTCTTTCTGAAAAAAGGCGAACGGTCGGATCCTTCTCCCACGAGGAAGGGCCCAGCCCTGAAAGCTCTTGCTGCTCTTCACCGTCCCTTGGCACCCTACCTACAGGCACAACAGCACTGGGGATCTGTGCTTTCCCAGAGACGGAACATCTCACGGCGCTCAGCCTCGGTAGAGCCTCTTTCTGAAAAGGCGAACGGTCGGATCCTTCTCCCACGAGGAAGGGCCCAGCCCTGAAAGCTCTTGCTGCTCTTCACCGTCCCTTGGCACCCTACCTACAGGCACAACAGCACTGGGGATTTCTGCTTTCCCAGACACGGAACATCTCACGGCGCTCCGCCTCGGCAGAGCCTCTTTCTGAAAAGGCGAACGGTCGGATCCTTCTCCCACGAGGAAGGGCCCAGCCCTGAAAGCTCTTGCTGCTCTTCACCGTCCCTTGGCACCCTACCTACAGGCACAACAGCACTGGGGATTTTTGATATCCCAGAGACGGAACATCTCACGGCGCTCCGCCTCGGCAGAGCCTCTTTCTGAAAAGGCGAACGGTCGGATCCTTCTCCCACGAGGAAGGGCCCAGCCCTGAAAGCTCTTGCTGCTCTTCACCGTCCCTTGGCACCCTACCTACAGGCCCAACAGCACTGGGGATCTGTGCTTTCCCAGAGACGGAACATCTCACGGCGCTCAGCCTCGGCAGAGCCTCTTTCTGAAAAGGCGAACGGTCGGATCCTTCTCCCACGAGGAAGGGCACAGCCCTGAAAGCTCTTGCTTCTCTTCACCGTCCCTTGGCACCCTACCTACAGGCACAACAGCACTGGGGATCTGTGCTTTCCCAGAGACGGAACATCTTACGGCGCTCCGCCTCGGCAAGTCTCTTTCAGAAAAAAGGCGAACGGTCGGATCCTTCTCCCACGAGGAAGGGCCCAGCCCTGAAAGCTCTTGCTGCTCTTCACCGTCCCTTGGCACCCTACCTACAGGCACAACAGCACTGGGGATCTGTGCTTTCCCAGAGACGGAACATCTCACGGCGCTAGCCTCGGCAGAGCCTCTTTCTGAAAAGGCGAACGGTCGGATCCTTCTCCCACGAGGAAGGGCCCAGCCCTGAAAGCTCTTGCTGCTCTTCACCGTCCCTTGGCACCCTACCTACAGGCACAACAGCACTGGGGATCTGTGCTTTCCCAGAGACGGAACATCTCACGGTGCTCAGCCTCGGCAGAGCCTCTTTCTGAAAAGGCGAACGGTCGGATCCTTCTCCCACGAGGAAGGGCCCAGCCCTGAAAGCTCTTGCTGCTCTTCACTGTCCCTTGGCACCCTACCTACAGGCACAACAGCACTGGGGATCTGTGCTTTCCCAGAGACGGAACATCTCACGGCGCTCAGCCTCGGCAGAGCCTCTTTCTGAAAAGGCGAACGGTCGGATCCTTCTCCCACGAGGAAGGGCCCAGCCCTGAAAGCTCTTGCTGCTCTTCACCGTCCCTTGGCACCCTACCTACAGGCACAACAGCACTGGGGATCTGTGCTTTCCCAGACACGGAACATCTCACGGCGCTAGCCTCGGCAAAGCCTCTTTCTGAAAAGGCGAACGGTCGGATCCTTCTCCCACGAGGAAGGGCCCAGCCCTGAAAGCTCTTGCTGCTCTTCACCGTCCCTTGGCACCCTACCTACAGGCACAACAGCACTGGGGATCTGTGCTTTCCCAGACACGGAACATCTCACGGCGCTCAGCCTCGGCAGAGCCTCTTTCTGAAAAGGCGAACGGTCGGATCCTTCTCCCACGAGGAAGGGCCCAGCCCTGAAAGCTCTTGCTGCTCTTCACCGTCCCTTGGCACCCTACCTACAGGCACAACAGCACTGGGGATCTGTGCTTTCCCAGAGACGGAACATCTCACGGCGCTAGCCTCGGCAGAGCCTCTTTCTGAAAAGGCGAACGGTCGGATCCTTCTCCCACGAGGAAGGGCCCAGCCCTGAAAGCTCTTGCTGCTCTTCACCGTCCCTTGGCACCCTACCTACAGGCACAACAGCACTGGGGATCTGTGCTTTCCCAGAGACGGAACATCTCACGGCGCTCAGCCTCGGCAGAGCCTCTTTCTGAAAATGCGAACGGTCGGATCCTTCTCCCACGAGGAAGGGCCCAGCCCTGAAAGCTCTTGCTGCTCTTCACCGTCCCTTGGCACCCTACCTACAGGCACAACAGCACTGGGGATCTGTGCTTTCCCAGAGACGGAACATCTCACGGCGCTCAGCCTCGGCAGAGCCTCTTTCTGAAAAGGCGAACGGTCGGATCCTTCTCCCACGAGGAAGGGCCCAGCCCTGAAAGCTCTTGCTGCTCTTCACCGTCCCTTGGCACCCTACCTACAGGCACAACAGCACTGGGGATTTGTGCTTTCCCAGACACGGAACATCTCACGGCGCTCAGCCTCGGCAGAGCCTCTTTCTGAAAAGGCGAACGGTCGGATCCTTCTCCCACGAGGAAGGGCACAGCCCTGAAAGCTCTTGCTGCTCTTCACCGTCCCTTGGCACCCTACCTACAGGCACAACAGCACTGGGGATCTGTGCTTTCCCAGAGACGGAACATCTCACGGCGCTCAGCCTCGGCAGAGCCTCTTTCTGAAAAGGCGAACGGTCGGATCCTTCTCCCACGAGGAAGGGCCCAGCCCTGAAAGCTCTTGCTGCTCTTCACCGTCCCTTGGCACCCTACCTACAGGCACAACAACACTGGGGATTTCTGCTTTCCCAGACACGGAACATCTCACGGCGCTCCGCCTCGGCAGAGCCTCTTTCTGAAAAGGCGAACGGTCGGATCCTTCTCCCACGAGGAAGGGCCCAGCCCTGAAAGCTCTTGCTGCTCTTCACCGTCCCTTGGCACCCTACCTACAGGCACAACAGCACTGGGGATTTTTGATATCCCAGAGACGGAACATCTCACGGCGCTCCGCCTCGGCAGAGCCTCTTTCTGAAAAGGCGAACGGTCGGATCCTTCTCCCACGAGGAAGGGCCCAGCCCTGAAAGCTCTTGCTGCTCTTCACCGTCCCTTGGCACCCTACCTACAGGCACAACAGCACTGGGGATCTGTGCTTTCCCAGAGACGGAACATCTCACGGCGCTAGCCTCGGCAGAGCCTCTTTCTGAAAAGGCGAACGGTCGGATCCTTCTCCCACGAGGAAGGGCCCAGCCCTGAAAGCTCTTGCTGCTCTTCACCGTCCCTTGGCACCCTACCTACAGGCACAACAGCACTGGGGATCTGTGCTTTCCCAGAGACGGAACATCTCACGGCGCTCAGCCTCGGCAGAGCCTCTTTCTGAAAAGGCGAACGGTCGGATCCTTCTCCCACGAGGAAGGGCCCAGCCCTGAAAGCTCTTGCTGCTCTTCACTGTCCCTTGGCGCCCTACCTACAGGCACAACAGCACTGGGGATCTGTGCTTTCCCAGACACGGAACATCTCACGGCGCTCCGCCTCGGCAGAGCCTCTTTCTGAAAAGGCGAACGGTCGGATCCTTCTCCCACGAGGAAGGGCCCAGCCCTGAAAGCTCTTGCTGCTCTTCACCGTCCCTTGGCACCCTACCTACAGGCACAACAGCACTGGGGATTTCTGCTTTCCCAGAGACGGAACATCTCACGGCGCTCAGCCTCGGCAGAGCCTCTTTCTGAAAAGGCGAACGGTCGGATCCTTCTCCCACGAGGAAGGGCACAGCCCTGAAAGCTCTTGCTGCTCTTCACCGTCCCTTGGCACCCTACCTACAGGCACAACAGCACTGGGGATCTGTGCTTTCCCAGAGACGGAACATCTCACGGCGCTCAGCCTCGGCAAGCCTCTTTCTGAAAAGGCGAACGGTCGGATCCTTCTCCCACGAGGAAGGGCCCAGCCCTGAAAGCTCTTGCTGCTCTTCACCGTCCCTTGGCACCCTACCTACAGGCACAACAGCACTGGGGATCTGTGCTTTCCCAGAGACGGAACATCTCACGGCGCTCAGCCTCGGCAGAGCCTCTTTCTGAAAAGGCGAACGGTCGGATCCTTCTCCCACGAGGAAGGGCCCAGCCCTGAAAGCTCTTGCTGCTCTTCACTGTCCCTTGGCGCCCTACCTACAGGCACAACAGCACTGGGGATCTGTGCTTTCCCAGACACGGAACATCTCACGGCGCTCCGCCTCGGCAGAGCCTCTTTCTGAAAAGGCGAACGGTCGGATCCTTCTCCCACGAGGAAGGGCCCAGCCCTGAAAGCTCTTGCTGCTCTTCACCGTCCCTTGGCACCCTACCTACAGGCACAACAGCACTGGGGATTTCTGCTTTCCCAGAGACGGAACATCTCACGGCGCTCAGCCTCGGCAGAGCCTCTTTCTGAAAAGGCGAACGGTCGGATCCTTCTCCCACGAGGAAGGGCCCAGCCCTGAAAGCTCTTGCTGCTCTTCACTGTCCCTTGGCGCCCTACCTACAGGCACAACAGCACTGGGGATCTGTGCTTTCCCAGACACGGAACATCTAATGGCGCTCCGCCTCGGCAAGTCTCTTTCAGAAAAAAGGCGAACGGTCGGATCCTTCTCCCATGAGGAAGGGCCCAGCCCTGAAAGCTCTTGCTGCTCTTCACCGTCCCTTGGCACCCTACCTACAGGCACAACAGCACTGGGGATCTGTGCTTTCCCAGAGACGGAACATCTCACGGCGCTCAGCCTCGGCAGAGCCTCTTTCTGAATAGGCGAACGGTCGGATCCTTCTCCCACGAGGAAGGGCACAGCCCTGAAAGCTCTTGCTGCTCTTCACCGTCCCTTGGCACCCTACCTACAGGCACAACAGCACTGGGGATTTGTGCTTTCCCAGACACGGAACATCTCACGGCGCTCAGCCTCGGCAGAGCCTCTTTCTGAAAAGGCGAACGGTCGGATCCTTCTCCCACGAGGAAGGGCCCAGCCCTGAAAGCTCTTGCTGCTCTTCACCGTCCCTTGGCACCCTACCTACAGGCACAACAGCACTGGGGATCTGTGCTTTCCCAGAGACGGAACATCTCACGGCGCTCAGCCTCGGCAGAGCCTCTTTCTGAAAAGGCGAACGGTCGGATCCTTCTCCCACGAGGAAGGGCACAGCCCTGAAAGCTCTTGCTGCTCTTCACCGTCCCTTGGCACCCTACCTACAGGCACAACAGCACTGGGGATCTGTGCTTTCCCAGAGACGGAACATCTCACGGCGCTCAGCCTCGGCAAGCCTCTTTCTGAAAAGGCGAACGGTCGGATCCTTCTCCCACGAGGAAGGGCCCAGCCCTGAAAGCTCTTGCTGCTCTTCACCGTCCCTTGGCACCCTACCTACAGGCACAACAGCACTGGGGATCTGTGCTTTCCCAGAGACGGAACATCTCACGGCGCTCAGCCTCGGCAAGCCTCTTTCTGAAAAGGCGAACGGTCGGATCCTTCTCCCACGAGGAAGGGCACAGCCCTGAAAGCTCTTGCTGCTCTTCACCGTCCCTTGGCACCCTACCTACAGGCACAACAACACTGGGGATCTGTGCTTTCCCAGAGACGGAACATCTCACGGCGCTCAGCCTCGGCAGAGCCTCTTTCTGAAAAGGCGAACGGTCGGATCCTTCTCCCACGAGGAAGGGCCCAGCCCTGAAAGCTCTTGCTGCTCTTCACTGTCCCTTGGCGCCCTACCTACAGGCACAACAGCACTGGGGATCTGTGCTTTCCCAGAGACGGAACATCTCACGGCGCTCAGCCTCGGCAGAGCCTCTTTCTGAAAAGGCGAACAGTCGGATCCTTCTCCCACGAGGAAGGGCCCAGCCCTGAAAGCTCTTGCTGCTCTTCACCGTCCCTTGGCACCCTACCTACAGGCACAACAGCACTGGGGATCTGTGCTTTCCCAGACACGGAACATCTCACGGCGCTCCGCCTCGGCAGAGCCTCTTTCTGAAAAGGCGAACGGTCGAATCCTTCTCCCACGAGGAAGGGCACAGCCCTGAAAGCTCTTGCTGCTCTTCACCGTCCCTTGGCACCCTACCTACAGGCACAACAACACTGGGGATCTGTGCTTTCCCAGACACGGAACATCTCACTGCGCTCAGTCTCGGCAGAGCCTCTTTCAGAAAAAAGGCGAACGGTCGGATCCTTCTCCCACGAGGAAGGGCACAGCCCTGAAAGCTCTTGCTGCTCTTCACCATCCTTTGGCACCCTACCTACAGGCACAACAGCACTGGGGATCTGTGCTTTCCCAGACACGGAACATCTCACGGCGCTCCGCCTCGGCAGAGCCTCTTTCTGAAAAGGCGAACGGTCGAATCCTTCTCCCACGAGGAAGGGCACAGCCCTGAAAGCTCTTGCTGCTCTTCACCGTCCCTTGGCACCCTACCTACAGGCACAACAACACTGGGGATCTGTGCTTTCCCAGACACGGAACATCTCACTGCGCTCAGTCTCGGCAGAGCCTCTTTCAGAAAAAAGGCGAACGGTCGGATCCTTCTCCCACGAGGAAGGGCCCAGTCCTGAAAGCTCTTGCTGCTCTTCACCATCCCTTGGCACTCTACCTACAGGCACAACAGCACTGGGGATCTGTGCTTTCCCAGACACGGAACATCTCACTGCGCTCAGTCTCGGCAGAGACTCTTTCTGAATAGGCGAGCGCTCGGATCCTTCTCCCACGAGGAAGTGCCCAGCCCTGAAAGCTCTTGCTGCTCTTCACTGTCCCTTGGCGCCCTACCTACAGGCCCAACAGCACTGGGGATCTGTGCTTTCCCAGACACGGAACATCTCATGGCGCTCCGCCTCGGCAAGTCTCTTTCAGAAAAAAGGCGAACGGTCGGATCCTTCTCCCACGAGGAAGAGCCCAGCCCTGAAAGCTCTTGCTGCTCTTCACCGTCCCTTGGCACCCTACCTACAGGCACAACAGCACTGGGGATCTGTGCTTTCCCAGAGACGGAACATCTCACGGCGCTCAGCCTCGGCAGAGCCTCTTTCTGAAAAGGCGAACGGTCGGATCCTTCTCCCACGAGGAAGGGCACAGCCCTGAAAGCTCTTGCTGCTCTTCACCGTCCCTTGGCACCCTACCTACAGGCACAACAGCACTGGGGATCTGTGCTTTCCCAGACACGGAACATCTCACGGCGCTCCGCCTCGGCAGAGCCTCTTTCTGAAAAGGCGAACGGTCGGATCCTTCTCCCACGAGGAAGGGCACAGCCCTGAAAGCTCTTGCTGCTCTTCACCGTCCCTTGGCACCCTACCTACAGGCACAACAGCACTGGGGATCTGTGCTTTCCCAGAGACGGAACATCTCACGGCGCTCAGCCTCGGCAGAGCCTCTTTCTGAAAAAAGGCGAACGGTCGGATCCTTCTAACACGAGGAAGGGCCAAGCCCTGAAAGCTCTTGCTGCTCTTCACCGTCCCTTGGCACCCTACCTACAGGCACAACAGCACTGGGGATCTGTGCTTTCCCAGAGACGGAACATCTCACGGCGCTCAGCCTCGGCAGAGCCTCTTTCTGAAAAGGCAAACGGTCGGATCCTTCTCCCACGAGGAAGGGCCCAGCCCTGAAAGTTCTTGCTGCTCTTCACTGTCCCTTGGCACCCTACCTACAGGCACAACAGCACTGGGGATCTGTGCTTTCCCAGAGACGGAACATCTCACGGCGCTCAGCCTCGGCAGAGCCTCTTTCTGAAAAGGCGAACGGTCGGATCCTTCTCCCACGAGGAAGGGCCCAGCCCTGAAAGCTCTTGCTGCTCTTCACCATCCCTTGGCACCCTACCTACAGGCACAACAGCACTGGGGATCTGTGCTTTCCCAGACACGGAACATCTCACGGCGCTCAGCCTCGGCAGAGCCTCTTTCTGAAAAGGCGAACGGTCGGATCCTTCTCCCACGAGGAAGGGCCCAGCCCTGAAAGCTCTTGCTGCTCTTCACCGTCCCTTGGCACCCTACCTACAGGCACAACAGCACTGGGGATCTGTGCTTTCCCAGACACGGAACATCTCACGGCGCTCAGCCTCGGCAGAGCCTCTTTCTGAATAGGCGAACGGTCGGATCCTTCTCCCACGAGGAAGGGCACAGCCCTGAAAGCTCTTGCTGCTCTTCACCGTCCCTTGGCACCCTACCTACAGGCACAACAGCACTGGGGATCTGTGCTTTCCCAGAGACGGAACATCTCACGGCGCTCAGCCTCGGCAGAGCCTCTTTCTGAAAAGGCGAACGGTCGGATCCTTCTCCCACGAGGAAGGGCACAGCCCTGAAAGCTCTTGCTGCTCTTCACCATCCCTTGGCACCCTACCTACAGGCACAACAGCACTGGGGATCTGTGCTTTCCCAGAGACGGAACATCTCACGGCGCTCCGCCTCGGCAAGCCTCTTTCTGAAAAGGCGAACGGTCGGATCCTTCTCCCACGAGGAAGGGCCCAGCCCTGAAAGCTCTTGCTGCTCTTCACCGTCCCTTGGCACCCTACCTACAGGCACAACAGCACTGGGGATCTGTGCTTTCCCAGACACGGAACATCTCACGGCGCTCAGCCTCGGCAGAGCCTCTTTCTGAAAAGGCGAACGGTCGGATCCTTCTCCCACGAGGAAGGGCACAGCCCTGAAAGCTCTTGCTGCTCTTCACCGTCCCTTGGCACCCTACCTACAGGCACAACAACACTGGGGATCTGTGCTTTCCCAGACACGGAACATCTCACTGCGCTCAGTCTCGGCAGAGCCTCTTTCAGAAAAAAGGCGAACGGTCGGATCCTTCTCCCACGAGGAAGGGCCCAGCCCTGAAAGCTCTTGCTGCTCTTCACCATCCCTTGGCACCCTACCTACAGGCACAACAGCACTGGGGATCTGTGCTTTCCCAGAGACGGAACATCTCACGGCGCTCAGCCTCGGCAAGCCTCTTTCTGAAAAGGCGAACGGTCGGATCCTTCTCCCACGAGGAAGTGCCCAGCCCTGAAAGCTCTTGCTGCTCTTCACTGTCCCTTGGCGCCCTACCTACAGGCCCAACAGCACTGGGGATCTGTGCTTTCCCAGACACGGAACATCTCATGGCGCTCCGCCTCGGCAAGTCTCTTTCAGAAAAAAGGCGAACGGTCGGATCCTTCTCCCACGAGGAAGAGCCCAGCCCTGAAAGCTCTTGCTGCTCTTCACCGTCCCTTGGCACCCTACCTACAGGCACAACAGCACTGGGGATCTGTGCTTTCCCAGAGACGGAACATCTCACGGCGCTCAGCCTCGGCAGAGCCTCTTTCTGAAAAGGCGAACGGTCGGATCCTTCTCCCACGAGGAAGGGCACAGCCCTGAAAGCTCTTGCTTCTCTTCACCGTCCCTTGGCACCCTACCTACAGGCACAACAGCACTGGGGATCTGTGCTTTCCCAGACACGGAACATCTCACGGCGCTCCGCCTCGGCAGAGCCTCTTTCTGAAAAGGCGAACGGTCGGATCCTTCTCCCACGAGGAAGGGCACAGCCCTGAAAGCTCTTGCTGCTCTTCACCGTCCCTTGGCACCCTACCTACAGGCCCAACAGCACTGGGGATCTGTGCTTTCCCAGACACGGAACATCTCACGGCGCTCAGCCTCGGCAGAGCCTCTTTCTGAAAAAAGGAGAACGGTCGGATCCTTCTAACACGAGGAAGGGCCAAGCCCTGAAAGCTCTTGCTGCTCTTCACCGTCCCTTGGCACCCTACCTACAGGCACAACAGCACTGGGGATCTGTGCTTTCCCAGAGACGGAACATCTCACGGCGCTCCGCCTCGGCAGAGCCTCTTTCTGAAAAGGCAAACGGTCGGATCCTTCTCCCACGAGGAAGGGCCCAGCCCTGAAAGTTCTTGCTGCTCTTCACTGTCCCTTGGCACCCTACCTACAGGCACAACAGCACTGGGGATCTGTGCTTTCCCAGAGACGGAACATCTCACGGCGCTCAGCCTCGGCAGAGCCTCTTTCTGAAAAGGCGAACGGTCGGATCCTTCTCCCACGAGGAAGGGCCCAGCCCTGAAAGCTCTTGCTGCTCTTCACCATCCGTTGGCACCCTACCTACAGGCACAACAGCACTGGGGATCTGTGCTTTCCCAGACACGGAACATCTCACGGCGCTCAGCCTCGGCAGAGCCTCTTTCTGAAAAGGCGAACGGTCGGATCCTTCTCCCACGAGGAAGGGCCCAGCCCTGAAAGCTCTTGCTGCTCTTCACCGTCCCTTGGCACCCTACCTACAGGCACAACAGCACTGGGGATCTGTGCTTTCCCAGACACGGAACATCTCACGGCGCTCAGCCTCGGCAGAGCCTCTTTCTGAATAGGCGAACGGTCGGATCCTTCTCCCACGAGGAAGGGCACAGCCCTGAAAGCTCTTGCTGCTCTTCACCGTCCCTTGGCACCCTACCTACAGGCACAACAGCACTGGGGATCTGTGCTTTCCCAGAGACGGAACATCTCACGGCGCTCAGCCTCGGCAGAGCCTCTTTCTGAAAAGGCGAACGGTCGGATCCTTCTCCCACGAGGAAGGGCACAGCCCTGAAAGCTCTTGCTGCTCTTCACCATCCCTTGGCACCCTACCTACAGGCACAACAGCACTGGGGATCTGTGCTTTCCCAGAGACGGAACATCTCACGGCGCTCCGCCTCGGCAAGCCTCTTTCTGAAAAGGCGAACGGTCGGATCCTTCTCCCACGAGGAAGGGCCCAGCCCTGAAAGCTCTTGCTGCTCTTCACCGTCCCTTGGCACCCTACCTACAGGCACAACAGCACTGGGGATCTGTGCTTTCCCAGAGACGGAACATCTCACGGCGCTCAGCCTCGGCAGAGCCTCTTTCTGAAAAGGCGAACGGTCGGATCCTTCTCCCACGAGGAAGGGCACAGCCCTGAAAGCTCTTGCTTCTCTTCACCGTCCCTTGGCACCCTACCTACAGGCACAACAGCACTGGGGATCTGTGCTTTCCCAGAGACGGAACATCTCACGGCGCTCAGCCTCGGCAAGTCTCTTTCAGAAAAAAGGCGAACGGTCGGATCCTTCTCCCACGAGGAAGGGCCCAGCCCTGAAAGCTCTTGCTGCTCTTCACCGTCCCTTGGCACCCTACCTACAGGCACAACAGCACTGGGGATCTGTGCTTTCCCAGAGACGGAACATCTCACGGCGCTAGCCTCGGCAGAGCCTCTTTCTGAAAAGGCGAACGGTCGGATCCTTCTCCCACGAGGAAGGGCCCAGCCCTGAAAGCTCTTGCTGCTCTTCACCGTCCCTTGGCACCCTACCTACAGGCACAACAGCACTGGGGATCTGTGCTTTCCCAGACACGGAACATCTCACGGCGCTCAGCCTCGGCAGAGCCTCTTTCTGAAAAGGCGAACGGTCGGATCCTTCTCCCACGAGGAAGGGCCCAGCCCTGAAAGCTCTTGCTGCTCTTCACTGTCCCTTGGCACCCTACCTACAGGCACAACAGCACTGGGGATCTGTGCTTTCCCAGACACGGAACATCTCACGGCGCTCAGCCTCGGCAGAGCCTCTTTCTGAAAAGGCGAACGGTCGGATCCTTCTCCCACGAGGAAGGGCCCAGCCCTGAAAGCTCTTGCTGCTCTTCACCGTCCCTTGGCACCCTACCTACAGGCACAACAGCACTGGGGATCTGTGCTTTCCCAGACACGGAACATCTCACGGCGCTAGCCTCGGCAGAGCCTCTTTCTGAAAAGGCGAACGGTCGGATCCTTCTCCCACGAGGAAGGGCCCAGCCCTGAAAGCTCTTGCTGCTCTTCACCGTCCCTTGGCACCCTACCTACAGGCACAACAGCACTGGGGATCTGTGCTTTCCCAGAGACGGAACATCTCACGGCGCTCAGCCTCGGCAGAGCCTCTTTCTGAAAATGCGAACGGTTGGATCCTTCTCCCACGAGGAAGGGCCCAGCCCTGAAAGCTCTTGCTGCTCTTCACCGTCCCTTGGCACCCTACCTACAGGCACAACAGCACTGGGGATCTGTGCTTTCCCAGAGACGGAACATCTCACGGCGCTCAGCCTCGGCAGAGCCTCTTTCTGAAAAGGCGAACGGTCGGATCCTTCTCCCACGAGGAAGGGCCCAGCCCTGAAAGCTCTTGCTGCTCTTCACCGTCCCTTGGCACCCTACCTACAGGCACAACAGCACTGGGGATTTGTGCTTTCCCAGACACGGAACATCTCACGGCGCTCAGCCTCGGCAGAGCCTCTTTCTGAAAAGGCGAACGGTCGGATCCTTCTCCCACGAGGAAGGGCACAGCCCTGAAAGCTCTTGCTGCTCTTCACCGTCCCTTGGCACCCTACCTACAGGCACAACAGCACTGGGGATCTGTGCTTTCCCAGAGACGGAACATCTCACGGCGCTCAGCCTCGGCAGAGCCTCTTTCTGAAAAGGCGAACGGTCGGATCCTTCTCCCACGAGGAAGGGCCCAGCCCTGAAAGCTCTTGCTGCTCTTCACCGTCCCTTGGCACCCTACCTACAGGCACAACAGCACTGGGGATCTGTGCTTTCCCAGAGACGGAACATCTCACGGCGCTCAGCCTCGGCAGAGCCTCTTTCTGAAAAGGCGAACGGTCGGATCCTTCTCCCACGAGGAAGGGCCCAGCCCTGAAAGCTCTTGCTGCTCTTCACCGTCCCTTGGCACCCTACCTACAGGCACAACAGCACTGGGGATTTCTGCTTTCCCAGAGACGGAACATCTCACGGCGCTCCGCCTCGGCAGAGCCTCTTTCTGAAAAGGCGAACGGTCGGATCCTTCTCCCACGAGGAAGGGCCCAGCCCTGAAAGCTCTTGCTGCTCTTCACCGTCCCTTGGCACCCTACCTACAGGCACAACAGCACTGGGGATTTTTGATATCCCAGAGACGGAACATCTCACGGCGCTCCGCCTCGGCAGAGCCTCTTTCTGAAAAGGCGAACGGTCGGATCCTTCTCCCACGAGGAAGGGCCCAGCCCTGAAAGCTCTTGCTGCTCTTCACCGTCCCTTGGCACCCTACCTACAGGCACAACAGCACTGGGGATCTGTGCTTTCCCAGAGACGGAACATCTCACGGCGCTCAGCCTCGGCAGAGCCTCTTTCTGAAAAGGCGAACGGTCGGATCCTTCTCCCACGAGGAAGGGCACAGCCCTGAAAGCTCTTGCTGCTCTTCACCGTCCCTTGGCACCCTACCTACAGGCACAACAGCACTGGGGATCTGTGCTTTCCCAGAGACGGAACATCTCACGGCGCTAGCCTCGGCAGAGCCTCTTTCTGAATAGGCGAACGGTCGGATCCTTCTCCCACGAGGAAGGGCCCAGCCCTGAAAGCTCTTGCTGCTCTTCACCGTCCCTTGGCACCCTACCTACAGGCACAACAGCACTGGGGATCTGTGCTTTCCCAGACACGGAACATCTCACGGCGCTCAGCCTCGGCAGAGCCTCTTTCTGAAAAGGCGAACGGTCGGATCCTTCTCCCACGAGGAAGGGCCCAGCCCTGAAAGCTCTTGCTGCTCTTCACTGTCCCTTGGCGCCCTACCTACAGGCACAACAGCACTGGGGATCTGTGCTTTCCCAGACACGGAACATCTCACGGCGCTCCGCCTCGGCAGAGCCTCTTTCTGAAAAGGCGAACGGTCGGATCCTTCTCCCACGAGGAAGGGCCCAGCCCTGAAAGCTCTTGCTGCTCTTCACCGTCCCTTGGCACCCTACCTACAGGCACAACAGCACTGGGGATTTCTGCTTTCCCAGAGACGGAACATCTCACGGCGCTCAGCCTCGGCAGAGCCTCTTTCTGAAAAGGCGAACGGTCGGATCCTTCTCCCACGAGGAAGGGCCCAGCCCTGAAAGCTCTTGCTGCTCTTCACCGTCCCTTGGCGCCCTACCTACAGGCACAACAGCACTGGGGATCTGTGCTTTCCCAGACACGGAACATCTCACTGCGCTCAGTCTCGGCAGAGCCTCTTTCAGAAAAATGGCGAACGGTCGGATCCTTCTCCCACGAGGAAGGGCCCAGTCCTGAAAGCTCTTGCTGCTCTTCACCATCCCTTGGCACTCTACCTACAGGCACAACAGCACTGGGGATCTGTGCTTTCCCAGACACGGAACATCTCACTGCGCTCAGTCTCGGCAGAGACTCTTTCTGAATAGGCGAGCGCTCGGATCCTTCTCCCACGAGGAAGTGCCCAGCCCTGAAAGCTCTTGCTGCTCTTCACTGTCCCTTGGCGCCCTACCTACAGGCCCAACAGCACTGGGGATCTGTGCTTTCCCAGACACGGAACATCTCATGGCGCTCCGCCTCGGCAAGTCTCTTTCAGAAAAAAGGCGAACGGTCGGATCCTTCTCCCACGAGGAAGAGCCCAGCCCTGAAAGCTCTTGCTGCTCTTCACCGTCCCTTGGCACCCTACCTACAGGCACAACAGCACTGGGGATCTGTGCTTTCCCAGAGACGGAACATCTCACGGCGCTCAGCCTCGGCAGAGCCTCTTTCTGAAAAGGCGAACGGTCGGATCCTTCTCCCACGAGGAAGGGCACAGCCCTGAAAGCTCTTGCTTCTCTTCACCGTCCCTTGGCACCCTACCTACAGGCACAACAGCACTGGGGATCTGTGCTTTCCCAGACACGGAACATCTCACGGCGCTCCGCCTCGGCAGAGCCTCTTTCTGAAAAGGCGAACGGTCGGATCCTTCTCCCACGAGGAAGGGCACAGCCCTGAAAGCTCTTGCTGCTCTTCACCGTCCCTTGGCACCCTACCTACAGGCACAACAGCACTGGGGATCTGTGCTTTCCCAGAGACGGAACATCTCACGGCGCTCAGCCTCGGCAGAGCCTCTTTCTGAAAAAAGGCGAACGGTCGGATCCTTCTAACACGAGGAAGGGCCAAGCCCTGAAAGCTCTTGCTGCTCTTCACCGTCCCTTGGCACCCTACCTACAGGCACAACAGCACTGGGGATCTGTGCTTTCCCAGACACGGAACATCTCACGGCGCTCAGCCTCGGCAGAGCCTCTTTCTGAAAAGGCAAACGGTCGGATCCTTCTCCCACGAGGAAGGGCCCAGCCCTGAAAGTTCTTGCTGCTCTTCACTGTCCCTTGGCACCCTACCTACAGGCACAACAGCACTGGGGATCTGTGCTTTCCCAGAGACGGAACATCTCACGGCGCTCAGCCTCGGCAGAGCCTCTTTCTGAAAAGGCGAACGGTCGGATCCTTCTCCCACGAGGAAGGGCCCAGCCCTGAAAGCTCTTGCTGCTCTTCACCATCCCTTGGCACCCTACCTACAGGCACAACAGCACTGGGGATCTGTGCTTTCCCAGACACGGAACATCTCACGGCGCTCAGCCTCGGCAGAGCCTCTTTCTGAAAAGGCGAACGGTCGGATCCTTCTCCCACGAGGAAGGGCCCAGCCCTGAAAGCTCTTGCTGCTCTTCACCGTCCCTTGGCACCCTACCTACAGGCACAACAGCACTGGGGATCTGTGCTTTCCCAGAGACGGAACATCTCACGGCGCTCAGCCTCGGCAGAGCCTCTTTCTGAATAGGCGAACGGTCGGATCCTTCTCCCACGAGGAAGGGCACAGCCCTGAAAGCTCTTGCTGCTCTTCACCGTCCCTTGGCACCCTACCTACAGGCACAACAGCACTGGGGATCTGTGCTTTCCCAGAGACGGAACATCTCACGGCGCTCAGCCTCGGCAGAGCCTCTTTCTGAAAAGGCGAACGGTCGGATCCTTCTCCCACGAGGAAGGGCACAGCCCTGAAAGCTCTTGCTGCTCTTCACCATCCCTTGGCACCCTACCTACAGGCACAACAGCACTGGGGATCTGTGCTTTCCCAGAGACGGAACATCTCACGGCGCTCCGCCTCGGCAAGCCTCTTTCTGAAAAGGCGAACGGTCGGATCCTTCTCCCACGAGGAAGGGCCCAGCCCTGAAAGCTCTTGCTGCTCTTCACCGTCCCTTGGCACCCTACCTACAGGCACAACAGCACTGGGGATCTGTGCTTTCCCAGACACGGAACATCTCACGGCGCTCAGCCTCGGCAGAGCCTCTTTCTGAAAAGGCGAACGGTCGGATCCTTCTCCCACGAGGAAGGGCCCAGCCCTGAAAGCTCTTGCTGCTCTTCACTGTCCCTTGGCGCCCTACCTACAGGCACAACAGCACTGGGGATCTGTGCTTTCCCAGAGACGGAACATCTCACGGCGCTCAGCCTCGGCAGAGCCTCTTTCTGAAAAGGCGAACAGTCGGATCCTTCTCCCACGAGGAAGGGCGCAGCCCTGAAAGCTCTTGCTGCTCTTCACCGTCCCTTGGCACCCTACCTACAGGCACAACAGCACTGGGGATCTGTGCTTTCCCAGACACGGAACATCTCACGGCGCTCCGCCTCGGCAGAGCCTCTTTCTGAAAAGGCGAACGGTCGGATCCTTCTCCCACGAGGAAGGGCACAGCCCTGAAAGCTCTTGCTGCTCTTCACCGTCCCTTGGCACCCTACCTACAGGCACAACAACACTGGGGATCTGTGCTTTCCCAGACACGGAACATCTCACTGCGCTCAGTCTCGGCAGAGCCTCTTTCAGAAAAAAGGCGAACGGTCGGATCCTTCTCCCACGAGGAAGGGCCCAGCCCTGAAAGCTCTTGCTGCTCTTCACCATCCCTTGGCACCCTACCTACAGGCACAACAGCACTGGGGATCTGTGCTTTCCCAGACACGGAACATCTCACGGCGCTCAGCCTCGGCAAGCCTCTTTCTGAAAAGGCGAACGGTCGGATCCTTCTCCCACGAGGAAGTGCCCAGCCCTGAAAGCTCTTGCTGCTCTTCACTGTCCCTTGGCGCCCTACCTACAGGCCCAACAGCACTGGGGATCTGTGCTTTCCCAGACACGGAACATCTCATGGCGCTCCGCCTCGGCAAGTCTCTTTCAGAAAAAAGGCGAACGGTCGGATCCTTCTCCCACGAGGAAGAGCCCAGCCCTGAAAGCTCTTGCTGCTCTTCACCGTCCCTTGGCACCCTACCTACAGGCACAACAGCACTGGGGATCTGTGCTTTCCCAGAGACGGAACATCTCACGGCGCTCAGCCTCGGCAGAGCCTCTTTCTGAAAAGGCGAACAGTCGGATCCTTCTCCCACGAGGAAGGGCGCAGCCCTGAAAGCTCTTGCTGCTCTTCACCGTCCCTTGGCACCCTACCTACAGGCACAACAGCACTGGGGATCTGTGCTTTCCCAGACACGGAACATCTCACGGCGCTCCGCCTCGGCAGAGCCTCTTTCTGAAAAGGCGAACGGTCGGATCCTTCTCCCACGAGGAAGGGCACAGCCCTGAAAGCTCTTGCTGCTCTTCACCGTCCCTTGGCACCCTACCTACAGGCACAACAACACTGGGGATCTGTGCTTTCCCAGACACGGAACATCTCACTGCGCTCAGTCTCGGCAGAGCCTCTTTCAGAAAAAAGGCGAACGGTCGGATCCTTCTCCCACGAGGAAGGGCCCAGCCCTGAAAGCTCTTGCTGCTCTTCACCATCCCTTGGCACCCTACCTACAGGCACAACAGCACTGGGGATCTGTGCTTTCCCAGACACGGAACATCTCACGGCGCTCAGCCTCGGCAAGCCTCTTTCTGAAAAGGCGAACGGTCGGATCCTTCTCCCACGAGGAAGTGCCCAGCCCTGAAAGCTCTTGCTGCTCTTCACTGTCCCTTGGCGCCCTACCTACAGGCCCAACAGCACTGGGGATCTGTGCTTTCCCAGACACGGAACATCTCATGGCGCTCCGCCTCGGCAAGTCTCTTTCAGAAAAAAGGCGAACGGTCGGATCCTTCTCCCACGAGGAAGAGCCCAGCCCTGAAAGCTCTTGCTGCTCTTCACCGTCCCTTGGCACCCTACCTACAGGCACAACAGCACTGGGGATCTGTGCTTTCCCAGAGACGGAACATCTCACGGCGCTCAGCCTCGGCAGAGCCTCTTTCTGAAAAGGCGAACGGTCGGATCCTTCTCCCACGAGGAAGGGCACAGCCCTGAAAGCTCTTGCTTCTCTTCACCGTCCCTTGGCACCCTACCTACAGGCACAACAGCACTGGGGATCTGTGCTTTCCCAGACACGGAACATCTCACGGCGCTCCGCCTCGGCAGAGCCTCTTTCTGAAAAGGCGAACGGTCGGATCCTTCTCCCACGAGGAAGGGCACAGCCCTGAAAGCTCTTGCTGCTCTTCACCGTCCCTTGGCACCCTACCTACAGGCCCAACAGCACTGGGGATCTGTGCTTTCCCAGAGACGGAACATCTCACGGCGCTCAGCCTCGGCAGAGCCTCTTTCTGAAAAAAGGAGAACGGTCGGATCCTTCTAACACGAGGAAGGGCCAAGCCCTGAAAGCTCTTGCTGCTCTTCACCGTCCCTTGGCACCCTACCTACAGGCACAACAGCACTGGGGATCTGTGCTTTCCCAGAGACGGAACATCTCACGGCGCTCAGCCTCGGCAGAGCCTCTTTCTGAAAAAAGGCGAACGGTCGGATCCTTCTAACACGAGGAAGGGCCAAGCCCTGAAAGCTCTTGCTGCTCTTCACCGTCCCTTGGCACCCTACCTACAGGCACAACAGCACTGGGGATCTGTGCTTTCCCAGAGACGGAACATCTCACGGCGCTCAGCCTCGGCAGAGCCTCTTTCTGAAAAGGCAAACGGTCGGATCCTTCTCCCACGAGGAAGGGCCCAGCCCTGAAAGTTCTTGCTGCTCTTCACTGTCCCTTGGCACCCTACCTACAGGCACAACAGCACTGGGGATCTGTGCTTTCCCAGAGACGGAACATCTCACGGCGCTCAGCCTCGGCAGAGCCTCTTTCTGAAAAGGCGAACGGTCGGATCCTTCTCCCACGAGGAAGGGCCCAGCCCTGAAAGCTCTTGCTGCTCTTCACCATCCCTTGGCACCCTACCTACAGGCACAACAGCACTGGGGATCTGTGCTTTCCCAGACACGGAACATCTCACGGCGCTCAGCCTCGGCAGAGCCTCTTTCTGAAAAGGCGAACGGTCGGATCCTTCTCCCACGAGGAAGGGCCCAGCCCTGAAAGCTCTTGCTGCTCTTCACCGTCCCTTGGCACCCTACCTACAGGCACAACAGCACTGGGGATCTGTGCTTTCCCAGAGACGGAACATCTCACGGCGCTCAGCCTCGGCAGAGCCTCTTTCTGAATAGGCGAACGGTCGGATCCTTCTCCCACGAGGAAGGGCACAGCCCTGAAAGCTCTTGCTGCTCTTCACCGTCCCTTGGCACCCTACCTACAGGCACAACAGCACTGGGGATCTGTGCTTTCCCAGAGACGGAACATCTCACGGCGCTCAGCCTCGGCAGAGCCTCTTTCTGAAAAGGCGAACGGTCGGATCCTTCTCCCACGAGGAAGGGCACAGCCCTGAAAGCTCTTGCTGCTCTTCACCATCCCTTGGCACCCTACCTACAGGCACAACAGCACTGGGGATCTGTGCTTTCCCAGAGACGGAACATCTCACGGCGCTCAGCCTCGGCAGAGCCTCTTTCTGAAAAGGCGAACGGTCGGATCCTTCTCCCACGAGGAAGGGCCCAGCCCTGAAAGCTCTTGCTGCTCTTCACCGTCCCTTGGCACCCTACCTACAGGCACAACAGCACTGGGGATCTGTGCTTTCCCAGACACGGAACATCTCACGGCGCTCAGCCTCGGCAGAGCCTCTTTCTGAAAAGGCGAACGGTCGGATCCTTCTCCCACGAGGAAGGGCCCAGCCCTGAAAGCTCTTGCTGCTCTTCACTGTCCCTTGGCGCCCTACCTACAGGCACAACAGCACTGGGGATCTGTGCTTTCCCAGAGACGGAACATCTCACGGCGCTCAGCCTCGGCAGAGCCTCTTTCTGAAAAGGCGAACAGTCGGATCCTTCTCCCACGAGGAAGGGCGCAGCCCTGAAAGCTCTTGCTGCTCTTCACCGTCCCTTGGCACCCTACCTACAGGCACAACAGCACTGGGGATCTGTGCTTTCCCAGACACGGAACATCTCACGGCGCTCCGCCTCGGCAGAGCCTCTTTCTGAAAAGGCGAACGGTCGGATCCTTCTCCCACGAGGAAGGGCCCAGCCCTGAAAGCTCTTGCTGCTCTTCACCGTCCCTTGGCACCCTACCTACAGGCACAACAACACTGGGGATCTGTGCTTTCCCAGACACGGAACATCTCACTGCGCTCAGTCTCGGCAGAGCCTCTTTCAGAAAAAAGGCGAACGGTCGGATCCTTCTCCCACGAGGAAGGGCCCAGCCCTGAAAGCTCTTGCTGCTCTTCACCATCCCTTGGCACCCTACCTACAGGCACAACAGCACTGGGGATCTGTGCTTTCCCAGACACGGAACATCTCACGGCGCTCAGCCTCGGCAAGCCTCTTTCTGAAAAGGCGAACGGTCGGATCCTTCTCCCACGAGGAAGTGCCCAGCCCTGAAAGCTCTTGCTGCTCTTCACTGTCCCTTGGCGCCCTACCTACAGGCCCAACAGCACTGGGGATCTGTGCTTTCCCAGACACGGAACATCTCATGGCGCTCCGCCTCGGCAAGTCTCTTTCAGAAAAAAGGCGAACGGTCGGATCCTTCTCCCACGAGGAAGAGCCCAGCCCTGAAAGCTCTTGCTGCTCTTCACCGTCCCTTGGCACCCTACCTACAGGCACAACAGCACTGGGGATCTGTGCTTTCCCAGAGACGGAACATCTCACGGCGCTCAGCCTCGGCAGAGCCTCTTTCTGAAAAGGCGAACAGTCGGATCCTTCTCCCACGAGGAAGGGCGCAGCCCTGAAAGCTCTTGCTGCTCTTCACCGTCCCTTGGCACCCTACCTACAGGCACAACAGCACTGGGGATCTGTGCTTTCCCAGACACGGAACATCTCACGGCGCTCCGCCTCGGCAGAGCCTCTTTCTGAAAAGGCGAACGGTCGGATCCTTCTCCCACGAGGAAGGGCACAGCCCTGAAAGCTCTTGCTGCTCTTCACCGTCCCTTGGCACCCTACCTACAGGCACAACAACACTGGGGATCTGTGCTTTCCCAGACACGGAACATCTCACTGCGCTCAGTCTCGGCAGAGCCTCTTTCAGAAAAAAGGCGAACGGTCGGATCCTTCTCCCACGAGGAAGGGCCCAGCCCTGAAAGCTCTTGCTGCTCTTCACCATCCCTTGGCACCCTACCTACAGGCACAACAGCACTGGGGATCTGTGCTTTCCCAGACACGGAACATCTCACGGCGCTCAGCCTCGGCAAGCCTCTTTCTGAAAAGGCGAACGGTCGGATCCTTCTCCCACGAGGAAGTGCCCAGCCCTGAAAGCTCTTGCTGCTCTTCACTGTCCCTTGGCGCCCTACCTACAGGCCCAACAGCACTGGGGATCTGTGCTTTCCCAGACACGGAACATCTCATGGCGCTCCGCCTCGGCAAGTCTCTTTCAGAAAAAAGGCGAACGGTCGGATCCTTCTCCCACGAGGAAGAGCCCAGCCCTGAAAGCTCTTGCTGCTCTTCACCGTCCCTTGGCACCCTACCTACAGGCACAACAGCACTGGGGATCTGTGCTTTCCCAGAGACGGAACATCTCACGGCGCTCAGCCTCGGCAGAGCCTCTTTCTGAAAAGGCGAACGGTCGGATCCTTCTCCCACGAGGAAGGGCACAGCCCTGAAAGCTCTTGCTTCTCTTCACCGTCCCTTGGCACCCTACCTACAGGCACAACAGCACTGGGGATCTGTGCTTTCCCAGACACGGAACATCTCACGGCGCTCCGCCTCGGCAGAGCCTCTTTCTGAAAAGGCGAACGGTCGGATCCTTCTCCCACGAGGAAGGGCACAGCCCTGAAAGCTCTTGCTGCTCTTCACCGTCCCTTGGCACCCTACCTACAGGCC
Source organism: Buteo buteo (assembly GCF_964188355.1). NCBI lineage: Eukaryota > Metazoa > Chordata > Aves > Accipitriformes > Accipitridae > Buteo > Buteo buteo. The sequence goes on along the minus strand of NC_134190.1, from coordinate 108,697 downwards.
CAACAGCACTGGGGATCTGTGCTTTCCCAGACACGGAACATCTCACGGCGCTCAGCCTCGGCAGAGCCTCTTTCTGAAAAAAGGAGAACGGTCGGATCCTTCTAACACGAGGAAGGGCCAAGCCCTGAAAGCTCTTGCTGCTCTTCACCGTCCCTTGGCACCCTACCTACAGGCACAACAGCACTGGGGATCTGTGCTTTCCCAGACACGGAACATCTCACGGCGCTCCGCCTCGGCAGAGCCTCTTTCTGAAAAGGCAAACGGTCGGATCCTTCTCCCACGAGGAAGGGCCCAGCCCTGAAAGTTCTTGCTGCTCTTCACTGTCCCTTGGCACCCTACCTACAGGCACAACAGCACTGGGGATCTGTGCTTTCCCAGAGACGGAACATCTCACGGCGCTCAGCCTCGGCAGAGCCTCTTTCTGAAAAGGCGAACGGTCGGATCCTTCTCCCACGAGGAAGGGCCCAGCCCTGAAAGCTCTTGCTGCTCTTCACCATCCGTTGGCACCCTACCTACAGGCACAACAGCACTGGGGATCTGTGCTTTCCCAGACACGGAACATCTCACGGCGCTCAGCCTCGGCAGAGCCTCTTTCTGAAAAGGCGAACGGTCGGATCCTTCTCCCACGAGGAAGGGCCCAGCCCTGAAAGCTCTTGCTGCTCTTCACCGTCCCTTGGCACCCTACCTACAGGCACAACAGCACTGGGGATCTGTGCTTTCCCAGAGACGGAACATCTCACGGCGCTCAGCCTCGGCAGAGCCTCTTTCTGAATAGGCGAACGGTCGGATCCTTCTCCCACGAGGAAGGGCACAGCCCTGAAAGCTCTTGCTGCTCTTCACCGTCCCTTGGCACCCTACCTACAGGCACAACAGCACTGGGGATCTGTGCTTTCCCAGAGACGGAACATCTCACGGCGCTCAGCCTCGGCAGAGCCTCTTTCTGAAAAGGCGAACGGTCGGATCCTTCTCCCACGAGGAAGGGCACAGCCCTGAAAGCTCTTGCTGCTCTTCACCATCCCTTGGCACCCTACCTACAGGCACAACAGCACTGGGGATCTGTGCTTTCCCAGAGACGGAACATCTCACGGCGCTCCGCCTCGGCAAGCCTCTTTCTGAAAAGGCGAACGGTCGGATCCTTCTCCCACGAGGAAGGGCCCAGCCCTGAAAGCTCTTGCTGCTCTTCACCGTCCCTTGGCACCCTACCTACAGGCACAACAGCACTGGGGATCTGTGCTTTCCCAGACACGGAACATCTCACGGCGCTCCGCCTCGGCAGAGCCTCTTTCTGAAAAGGCGAACGGTCGGATCCTTCTCCCACGAGGAAGGGCACAGCCCTGAAAGCTCTTGCTTCTCTTCACCGTCCCTTGGCACCCTACCTACAGGCACAACAGCACTGGGGATCTGTGCTTTCCCAGAGACGGAACATCTCACGGCGCTCCGCCTCGGCAAGTCTCTTTCAGAAAAAAGGCGAACGGTCGGATCCTTCTCCCACGAGGAAGGGCCCAGCCCTGAAAGCTCTTGCTGCTCTTCACCGTCCCTTGGCACCCTACCTACAGGCACAACAGCACTGGGGATCTGTGCTTTCCCAGAGACGGAACATCTCACGGCGCTCAGCCTCGGCAGAGCCTCTTTCTGAAAAGGCGAACGGTCGGATCCTTCTCCCACGAGGAAGGGCCCAGCCCTGAAAGCTCTTGCTGCTCTTCACCGTCCCTTGGCACCCTACCTACAGGCACAACAGCACTGGGGATCTGTGCTTTCCCAGACACGGAACATCTCACGGCGCTAGCCTCGGCAGAGCCTCTTTCTGAAAAGGCGAACGGTCGGATCCTTCTCCCACGAGGAAGGGCCCAGCCCTGAAAGCTCTTGCTGCTCTTCACCGTCCCTTGGCACCCTACCTACAGGCACAACAGCACTGGGGATCTGTGCTTTCCCAGAGACGGAACATCTCACGGCGCTCAGCCTCGGCAGAGCCTCTTTCTGAAAATGCGAACGGTTGGATCCTTCTCCCACGAGGAAGGGCCCAGCCCTGAAAGCTCTTGCTGCTCTTCACCGTCCCTTGGCACCCTACCTACAGGCACAACAGCACTGGGGATCTGTGCTTTCCCAGAGACGGAACATCTCACGGCGCTCAGCCTCGGCAGAGCCTCTTTCTGAAAAGGCGAACGGTCGGATCCTTCTCCCACGAGGAAGGGCCCAGCCCTGAAAGCTCTTGCTGCTCTTCACCGTCCCTTGGCACCCTACCTACAGGCACAACAGCACTGGGGATTTGTGCTTTCCCAGACACGGAACATCTCACGGCGCTCCACCTCGGCAGAGCCTCTTTCTGAAAAGGCGAACGGTCGGATCCTTCTCCCACGAGGAAGGGCCCAGCCCTGAAAGCTCTTGCTGCTCTTCACCGTCCCTTGGCACCCTACCTACAGGCACAACAGCACTGGGGATCTGTGCTTTCCCAGAGACGGAACATCTCACGGCGCTCAGCCTCGGCAGAGCCTCTTTCTGAAAAGGCGAACGGTCGGATCCTTCTCCCACGAGGAAGGGCCCAGCCCTGAAAGCTCTTGCTGCTCTTCACCGTCCCTTGGCACCCTACCTACAGGCACAACAGCACTGGGGATCTGTGCTTTCCCAGAGACGGAACATCTCACGGCGCTCAGCCTCGGCAGAGCCTCTTTCTGAAAAGGCGAACGGTCGGATCCTTCTCCCACGAGGAAGGGCCCAGCCCTGAAAGCTCTTGCTGCTCTTCACCGTCCCTTGGCACCCTACCTACAGGCACAACAGCACTGGGGATTTCTGCTTTCCCAGAGACGGAACATCTCACGGCGCTCCGCCTCGGCAGAGCCTCTTTCTGAAAAGGCGAACGGTCGGATCCTTCTCCCACGAGGAAGGGCCCAGCCCTGAAAGCTCTTGCTGCTCTTCACCGTCCCTTGGCACCCTACCTACAGGCACAACAGCACTGGGGATTTTTGATATCCCAGAGACGGAACATCTCACGGCGCTCCGCCTCGGCAGAGCCTCTTTCTGAAAAGGCGAACGGTCGGATCCTTCTCCCACGAGGAAGGGCCCAGCCCTGAAAGCTCTTGCTGCTCTTCACCGTCCCTTGGCACCCTACCTACAGGCACAACAGCACTGGGGATCTGTGCTTTCCCAGACACGGAACATCTCATGGCGCTCAGCCTCGGCAGAGCCTCTTTCTGAAAAGGCGAACGGTCGGATCCTTCTCCCACGAGGAAGGGCACAGCCCTGAAAGCTCTTGCTTCTCTTCACCGTCCCTTGGCACCCTACCTACAGGCACAACAGCACTGGGGATCTGTGCTTTCCCAGACACGGAACATCTCACGGCGCTCCGCCTCGGCAAGTCTCTTTCAGAAAAAAGGCGAACGGTCGGATCCTTCTCCCACGAGGAAGGGCCCAGCCCTGAAAGCTCTTGCTGCTCTTCACCGTCCCTTGGCACCCTACCTACAGGCACAACAGCACTGGGGATCTGTGCTTTCCCAGAGACGGAACATCTCACGGCGCTAGCCTCGGCAGAGCCTCTTTCTGAAAAGGCGAACGGTCGGATCCTTCTCCCACGAGGAAGGGCCCAGCCCTGAAAGCTCTTGCTGCTCTTCACCGTCCCTTGGCACCCTACCTACAGGCACAACAGCACTGGGGATCTGTGCTTTCCCAGACACGGAACATCTCACGGCGCTCAGCCTCGGCAGAGCCTCTTTCTGAAAAGGCGAACGGTCGGATCCTTCTCCCACGAGGAAGGGCCCAGCCCTGAAAGCTCTTGCTGCTCTTCACTGTCCCTTGGCGCCCTACCTACAGGCACAACAGCACTGGGGATCTGTGCTTTCCCAGACACGGAACATCTCACGGCGCTCCGCCTCGGCAGAGCCTCTTTCTGAAAAGGCGAACGGTCGGATCCTTCTCCCACGAGGAAGGGCCCAGCCCTGAAAGCTCTTGCTGCTCTTCACCGTCCCTTGGCACCCTACCTACAGGCACAACAGCACTGGGGATTTCTGCTTTCCCAGAGACGGAACATCTCACGGCGCTCAGCCTCGGCAGAGCCTCTTTCTGAAAAGGCGAACGGTCGGATCCTTCTCCCACGAGGAAGGGCCCAGCCCTGAAAGCTCTTGCTGCTCTTCACTGTCCCTTGGCGCCCTACCTACAGGCACAACAGCACTGGGGATCTGTGCTTTCCCAGACACGGAACATCTCATGGCGCTCCGCCTCGGCAAGTCTCTTTCAGAAAAAAGGCGAACGGTCGGATCCTTCTCCCACGAGGAAGGGCCCAGCCCTGAAAGCTCTTGCTGCTCTTCACCGTCCCTTGGCACCCTACCTACAGGCACAACAGCACTGGGGATCTGTGCTTTCCCAGAGACGGAACATCTCACGGCGCTCAGCCTCGGCAGAGCCTCTTTCTGAAAAGGCGAACGGTCGGATCCTTCTCCCACGAGGAAGGGCACAGCCCTGAAAGCTCTTGCTGCTCTTCACCGTCCCTTGGCACCCAACCTACAGGCACAACAACACTGGGGATCTGTGCTTTCCCAGAGACGGAACATCTCACGGCGCTCCACCTCGGCAGAGCCTCTTTCTGAAAAGGCGAACGGTCGGATCCTTCTCCCACGAGGAAGGGCCCAGCCCTGAAAGCTCTTGCTGCTCTTCACCGTCCCTTGGCACCCTACCTACAGGCACAACAGCACTGGGGATCTGTGCTTTCCCAGACACGGAACATCTCACGGCGCTCCGCCTCGGCAGAGCCTCTTTCTGAAAAGGCGAACGGTCGGATCCTTCTCCCACGAGGAAGGGCACAGCCCTGAAAGCTCTTGCTGCTCTTCACCGTCCCTTGGCACCCTACCTACAGGCACAACAACACTGGGGATCTGTGCTTTCCCAGACACGGAACATCTCACTGCGCTCAGTCTCGGCAGAGCCTCTTTCAGAAAAAAGGCGAACGGTCGGATCCTTCTCCCACGAGGAAGGGCCCAGCCCTGAAAGCTCTTGCTGCTCTTCACCATCCCTTGGCACCCTACCTACAGGCACAACAGCACTGGGGATCTGTGCTTTCCCAGAGACGGAACATCTCACGGCGCTCAGCCTCGGCAGAGCCTCTTTCTGAAAAGGCGAACGGTCGGATCCTTCTCCCACGAGGAAGGGCCCAGTCCTGAAAGGTCTTGCTGCTCTTCACCATCCCTTGGCACTCTACCTACAGGCACAACAGCACTGGGGATCTGTGCTTTCCCAGACACGGAACATCTCACTGCGCTCAGTCTCGGCAGAGACTCTTTCTGAATAGGCGAGCGCTCGGATCCTTCTCCCACGAGGAAGTGCCCAGCCCTGAAAGCTCTTGCTGCTCTTCACTGTCCCTTGGCGCCCTACCTACAGGCCCAACAGCACTGGGGATCTGTGCTTTCCCAGACACGGAACATCTCATGGCGCTCCGCCTCGGCAAGTCTCTTTCAGAAAAAAGGCGAACGGTCAGATCCTTCTCCCACGAGGAAGAGCCCAGCCCTGAAAGCTCTTGCTGCTCTTCACCGTCCCTTGGCACCCTACCTACAGGCACAACCGCACTGGGGATCTGTGCTTTCCCAGAGACGGAACATCTCACGGCGCTCAGCCTCGGCAGAGCCTCTTTCTGAAAAGGCGAACGGTCGGATCCTTCTCCCACGAGGAAGGGCACAGCCCTGAAAGCTCTTGCTTCTCTTCACCGTCCCTTGGCACCCTACCTACAGGCACAACAGCACTGGGGATCTGTGCTTTCCCAGACACGGAACATCTCACGGCGCTCCGCCTCGGCAGAGCCTCTTTCTGAAAAGGCGAACGGTCGGATCCTTCTCCCACGAGGAAGGGCACAGCCCTGAAAGCTCTTGCTGCTCTTCACCGTCCCTTGGCACCCTACCTACAGGCCCAACAGCACTGGGGATCTGTGCTTTCCCAGACACGGAACATCTCACGGCGCTCAGCCTCGGCAGAGCCTCTTTCTGAAAAAAGGCGAACGGTCGGATCCTTCTCCCACGAGGAAGGGCCCAGCCCTGAAAGCTCTTGCTGCTCTTCACCGTCCCTTGGCACCCTACCTACAGGCACAACAGCACTGGGGATCTGTGCTTTCCCAGAGACGGAACATCTCACGGCGCTCAGCCTCGGCAGAGCCTCTTTCTGAAAAGGCGAACGGTCGGATCCTTCTCCCACGAGGAAGGGCCCAGCCCTGAAAGTTCTTGCTGCTCTTCACTGTCCCTTGGCACCCTACCTACAGGCACAACAGCACTGGGGATCTGTGCTTTCCCAGACACGGAACATCTCACGGCGCTCAGCCTCGGCAGAGCCTCTTTCTGAAAAGGCGAACGGTCGGATCCTTCTCCCACGAGGAAGGGCCCAGCCCTGAAAGCTCTTGCTGCTCTTCACCATCCCTTGGCACCCTACCTACAGGCACAACAGCACTGGGGATTTGTGCTTTCCCAGACACGGAACATCTCACGGCGCTCAGCCTCGGCAGAGCCTCTTTCTGAAAAGGCGAACGGTCGGATCCTTCTCCCACGAGGAAGGGCCCAGCCCTGAAAGCTCTTGCTGCTCTTCACCGTCCCTTGGCACCCTACCTACAGGCACAACAGCACTGGGGATCTGTGCTTTCCCAGAGACGGAACATCTCACGGCGCTCAGCCTCGGCAGAGCCTCTTTCTGAATAGGCGAACGGTCGGATCCTTCTCCCACGAGGAAGGGCACAGCCCTGAAAGCTCTTGCTGCTTTTCACCGTCCCTTGGCACCCTACCTACAGGCACAACAACACTGGGGATCTGTGCTTTCCCAGAGACGGAACATCTCACGGCGCTCAGCCTCGGCAGAGCCTCTTTCTGAAAAGGCGAACGGTCGGATCCTTCTCCCACGAGGAAGGGCACAGCCCTGAAAGCTCTTGCTGCTCTTCACCATCCCTTGGCACCCTACCTACAGGCACAACAGCACTGGGGATCTGTGCTTTCCCAGAGACGGAACATCTCACGGCGCTCAGCCTCGGCAGAGCCTCTTTCTGAAAAGGCGAACGGTCGGATCCTTCTCCCACGAGGAAGGGCCCAGCCCTGAAAGCTCTTGCTGCTCTTCACCGTCCCTTGGCACCCTACCTACAGGCACAACAGCACTGGGGATCTGTGCTTTCCCAGACACGGAACATCTACGGCGCTCCGCCTCGGCAGAGCCTCTTTCTGAAAAGGCGAACGGTCGGATCCTTCTCCCACGAGGAAGGGCACAGCCCTGAAAGCTCTTGCTGCTCTTCACCGTCCCTTGGCACCCTACCTACAGGCACAACAGCACTGGGGATCTGTGCTTTCCCAGAGACGGAACATCTCACGGCGCTCAGCCTCGGCAGAGCCTCTTTCTGAAAAGGCGAACGGTCGGATCCTTCTCCCACGAGGAAGGGCCCAGCCCTGAAAGCTCTTGCTGCTCTTCACCGTCCCTTGGCACCCTACCTACAGGCACAACAGCACTGGGGATCTGTGCTTTCCCAGAGACGGAACATCTCACGGCGCTCAGCCTCGGCAGAGCCTCTTTCTGAAAAGGCGAACGGTCGGATCCTTCTCCCACGAGGAAGGGCCCAGCCCTGAAAGCTCTTGCTGCTCTTCACCGTCCCTTGGCACCCTACCTACAGGCACAACAGCACTGGGGATTTCTGCTTTCCCAGAGACGGAACATCTCACGGCGCTCCGCCTCGGCAGAGCCTCTTTCTGAAAAGGCGAACGGTCGGATCCTTCTCCCACGAGGAAGGGCCCAGCCCTGAAAGCTCTTGCTGCTCTTCACCGTCCCTTGGCACCCTACCTACAGGCACAACAGCACTGGGGATTTTTGATATCCCAGAGACGGAACATCTCACGGCGCTCCGCCTCGGCAGAGCCTCTTTCTGAAAAGGCGAACGGTCGGATCCTTCTCCCACGAGGAAGGGCCCAGCCCTGAAAGCTCTTGCTGCTCTTCACCGTCCCTTGGCACCCTACCTACAGGCACAACAGCACTGGGGATCTGTGCTTTCCCAGACACGGAACATCTCATGGCGCTCAGCCTCGGCAGAGCCTCTTTCTGAAAAGGCGAACGGTCGGATCCTTCTCCCACGAGGAAGGGCACAGCCCTGAAAGCTCTTGCTTCTCTTCACCGTCCCTTGGCACCCTACCTACAGGCACAACAGCACTGGGGATCTGTGCTTTCCCAGACACGGAACATCTCACGGCGCTCCGCCTCGGCAAGTCTCTTTCAGAAAAAAGGCGAACGGTCGGATCCTTCTCCCACGAGGAAGGGCCCAGCCCTGAAAGCTCTTGCTGCTCTTCACCGTCCCTTGGCACCCTACCTACAGGCACAACAGCACTGGGGATCTGTGCTTTCCCAGAGACGGAACATCTCACGGCGCTAGCCTCGGCAGAGCCTCTTTCTGAAAAGGCGAACGGTCGGATCCTTCTCCCACGAGGAAGGGCCCAGCCCTGAAAGCTCTTGCTGCTCTTCACCGTCCCTTGGCACCCTACCTACAGGCACAACAGCACTGGGGATCTGTGCTTTCCCAGACACGGAACATCTCACGGCGCTCCGCCTCGGCAGAGCCTCTTTCTGAAAAGGCGAACGGTCGGATCCTTCTCCCACGAGGAAGGGCCCAGCCCTGAAAGCTCTTGCTGCTCTTCACCGTCCCTTGGCACCCTACCTACAGGCACAACAGCACTGGGGATTTCTGCTTTCCCAGAGACGGAACATCTCACGGCGCTCAGCCTCGGCAGAGCCTCTTTCTGAAAAGGCGAACGGTCGGATCCTTCTCCCACGAGGAAGGGCACAGCCCTGAAAGCTCTTGCTGCTCTTCACTGTCCCTTGGCGCCCTACCTACAGGCACAACAGCACTGGGGATCTGTGCTTTCCCAGACACGGAACATCTCATGGCGCTCCGCCTCGGCAAGTCTCTTTCAGAAAAAAGGCGAACGGTCGGATCCTTCTCCCACGAGGAAGGGCCCAGCCCTGAAAGCTCTTGCTGCTCTTCACCGTCCCTTGGCACCCTACCTACAGGCACAACAGCACTGGGGATCTGTGCTTTCCCAGAGACGGAACATCTCACGGCGCTCAGCCTCGGCAGAGCCTCTTTCTGAAAAGGCGAACGGTCGGATCCTTCTCCCACGAGGAAGGGCACAGCCCTGAAAGCTCTTGCTGCTCTTCACCGTCCCTTGGCACCCAACCTACAGGCACAACAACACTGGGGATCTGTGCTTTCCCAGAGACGGAACATCTCACGGCGCTCCACCTCGGCAGAGCCTCTTTCTGAAAAGGCGAACGGTCGGATCCTTCTCCCACGAGGAAGGGCCCAGCCCTGAAAGCTCTTGCTGCTCTTCACTGTCCCTTGGCGCCCTACCTACAGGCACAACAGCACTGGGGATCTGTGCTTTCCCAGAGACGGAACATCTCACGGCGCTCAGCCTCGGCAGAGCCTCTTTCTGAAAAGGCGAACGGTCGGATCCTTCTCCCACGAGGAAGGGCCCAGCCCTGAAAGCTCTTGCTGCTCTTCACCGTCCCTTGGCACCCTACCTACAGGCACAACAACACTGGGGATCTGTGCTTTCCCAGACACGGAACATCTCACGGCGCTCCGCCTCGGCAGAGCCTCTTTCTGAAAAGGCGAACGGTCGGATCCTTCTCCCACGAGGAAGGGCACAGCCCTGAAAGCTCTTGCTGCTCTTCACCGTCCCTTGGCACCCTACCTACAGGCACAACAACACTGGGGATCTGTGCTTTCCCAGACACGGAACATCTCACTGCGCTCAGTCTCGGCAGAGCCTCTTTCAGAAAAAAGGCGAACGGTCGGATCCTTCTCCCACGAGGAAGGGCCCAGCCCTGAAAGCTCTTGCTGCTCTTCACCATCCCTTGGCACCCTACCTACAGGCACAACAGCACTGGGGATCTGTGCTTTCCCAGAGACGGAACATCTCACGGCGCTCAGCCTCGGCAGAGCCTCTTTCTGAAAAGGCGAACGGTCGGATCCTTCTCCCACGAGGAAGGGCCCAGTCCTGAAAGCTCTTGCTGCTCTTCACCATCCCTTGGCACTCTACCTACAGGCACAACAGCACTGGGGATCTGTGCTTTCCCAGACACGGAACATCTCACTGCGCTCAGTCTCGGCAGAGACTCTTTCTGAATAGGCGAGCGCTCGGATCCTTCTCCCACGAGGAAGTGCCCAGCCCTGAAAGCTCTTGCTGCTCTTCACTGTCCCTTGGCGCCCTACCTACAGGCCCAACAGCACTGGGGATCTGTGCTTTCCCAGACACGGAACATCTCATGGCGCTCCGCCTCGGCAAGTCTCTTTCAGAAAAAAGGCGAACGGTCAGATCCTTCTCCCACGAGGAAGAGCCCAGCCCTGAAAGCTCTTGCTGCTCTTCACCGTCCCTTGGCACCCTACCTACAGGCACAACAGCACTGGGGATCTGTGCTTTCCCAGAGACGGAACATCTCACGGCGCTCAGCCTCGGCAGAGCCTCTTTCTGAAAAGGCGAACGGTCGGATCCTTCTCCCACGAGGAAGGGCACAGCCCTGAAAGCTCTTGCTTCTCTTCACCGTCCCTTGGCACCCTACCTACAGGCACAACAGCACTGGGGATCTGTGCTTTCCCAGACACGGAACATCTCACGGCGCTCCGCCTCGGCAGAGCCTCTTTCTGAAAAGGCGAACGGTCGGATCCTTCTCCCACGAGGAAGGGCACAGCCCTGAAAGCTCTTGCTGCTCTTCACCGTCCCTTGGCACCCTACCTACAGGCCCAACAGCACTGGGGATCTGTGCTTTCCCAGACACGGAACATCTCACGGCGCTCAGCCTCGGCAGAGCCTCTTTCTGAAAAAAGGCGAACGGTCGGATCCTTCTAACACGAGGAAGGGCCAAGCCCTGAAAGCTCTTGCTGCTCTTCACCGTCCCTTGGCACCCTACCTACAGGCACAACAGCACTGGGGATCTGTGCTTTCCCAGAGACGGAACATCTCACGGCGCTCAGCCTCGGCAGAGCCTCTTTCTGAAAAGGCGAACGGTCGGATCCTTCTCCCACGAGGAAGGGCCCAGCCCTGAAAGTTCTTGCTGCTCTTCACTGTCCCTTGGCACCCTACCTACAGGCACAACAGCACTGGGGATCTGTGCTTTCCCAGAGACGGAACATCTCACGGCGCTCAGCCTCGGCAGAGCCTCTTTCTGAAAAGGCGAACGGTCGGATCCTTCTCCCACGAGGAAGGGCCCAGCCCTGAAAGCTCTTGCTGCTCTTCACCATCCCTTGGCACCCTACCTACAGGCACAACAGCACTGGGGATTTGTGCTTTCCCAGACACGGAACATCTCACGGCGCTCAGCCTCGGCAGAGCCTCTTTCTGAAAAGGCGAACGGTCGGATCCTTCTCCCACGAGGAAGGGCCCAGCCCTGAAAGCTCTTGCTGCTCTTCACCGTCCCTTGGCACCCTACCTACAGGCACAACAGCACTGGGGATCTGTGCTTTCCCAGAGACGGAACATCTCACGGCGCTCAGCCTCGGCAGAGCCTCTTTCTGAATAGGCGAACGGTCGGATCCTTCTCCCACGAGGAAGGGCACAGCCCTGAAAGCTCTTGCTGCTTTTAACCGTCCCTTGGCACCCTACCTACAGGCACAACAACACTGGGGATCTGTGCTTTCCCAGAGACGGAACATCTCACGGCGCTCAGCCTCGGCAGAGCCTCTTTCTGAAAAGGCGAACGGTCGGATCCTTCTCCCACGAGGAAGGGCACAGCCCTGAAAGCTCTTGCTGCTCTTCACCATCCCTTGGCACCCTACCTACAGGCACAACAGCACTGGGGATCTGTGCTTTCCCAGAGACGGAACATCTCACGGCGCTCAGCCTCGGCAGAGCCTCTTTCTGAAAAGGCGAACGGTCGGATCCTTCTCCCACGAGGAAGGGCCCAGCCCTGAAAGCTCTTGCTGCTCTTCACCGTCCCTTGGCACCCTACCTACAGGCACAACAGCACTGGGGATCTGTGCTTTCCCAGAGACGGAACATCTCACGGCGCTCAGCCTCGGCAAGCCTCTTTCTGAAAAGGCGAACGGTCGGATCCTTCTCCCACGAGGAAGGGCACAGCCCTGAAAGCTCTTGCTGCTCTTCACCGTCCCTTGGCACCCTACCTACAGGCACAACAACACTGGGGATCTGTGCTTTCCCAGAGACGGAACATCTCACGGCGCTCAGCCTCGGCAGAGCCTCTTTCTGAAAAGGCGAACGGTCGGATCCTTCTCCCACGAGGAAGGGCCCAGCCCTGAAAGCTCTTGCTGCTCTTCACCGTCCCTTGGCACCCTACCTACAGGCCCAACAGCACTGGGGATCTGTGCTTTCCCAGACACGGAACATCTCACGGCGCTCCGCCTCGGCAGAGCCTCTTTCTGAAAAGGCGAACGGTCGGATCCTTCTCCCACGAGGAAGGGCCCAGTCCTGAAAGCTCTTGCTGCTCTTCACCATCCCTTGGCACTCTACCTACAGGCACAACAGCACTGGGGATCTGTGCTTTCCCAGACACGGAACATCTCACTGCGCTCAGTCTCGGCAGAGACTCTTTCTGAATAGGCGAGCGCTCGGATCCTTCTCCCACGAGGAAGTGCCCAGCCCTGAAAGCTCTTGCTGCTCTTCACTGTCCCTTGGCGCCCTACCTACAGGCCCAACAGCACTGGGGATCTGTGCTTTCCCAGACACGGAACATCTCACTGCGCTCAGTCTCGGCAGAGACTCTTTCTGAATAGGCGAGCGCTCGGATCCTTCTCCCACGAGGAAGTGCCCAGCCCTGAAAGCTCTTGCTGCTCTTCACTGTCCCTTGGCGCCCTACCTACAGGCCCAACAGCACTGGGGATCTGTGCTTTCCCAGACACGGAACATCTCACGGCGCTCCGCCTCGGCAGAGCCTCTTTCTGAAAAGGCGAACGGTCGGATCCTTCTCCCACGAGGAAGGGCACAGCCCTGAAAGCTCTTGCTGCTCTTCACCGTCCCTTGGCACCCTACCTACAGGCACAACAGCACTGGGGATCTGTGCTTTCCCAGAGACGGAACATCTCACGGCGCTCAGCCTCGGCAGAGCCTCTTTCTGAAAAGGCGAACGGTCGGATCCTTCTCCCACGAGGAAGGGCACAGCCCTGAAAGCTCTTGCTGCTCTTCACCGTCCCTTGGCACCCTACCTACAGGCACAACAGCACTGGGGATTTGTGCTTTCCCAGACACGGAACATCTCACGGCGCTCAGCCTCGGCAGAGCCTCTTTCTGAAAAGGCGAACGGTCGGATCCTTCTCCCACGAGGAAGGGCCCAGCCCTGAAAGCTCTTGCTGCTCTTCACCGTCCCTTGGCACCCTACCTACAGGCACAACAGCACTGGGGATCTGTGCTTTCCCAGAGACGGAACATCTCACGGCGCTCAGCCTCGGCAGAGCCTCTTTCTGAAAAGGCGAACGGTCGGATCCTTCTCCCACGAGGAAGGGCACAGCCCTGAAAGCTCTTGCTGCTCTTCACCGTCCCTTGGCACCCTACCTACAGGCACAACAGCACTGGGGATCTGTGCTTTCCCAGAGACGGAACATCTCACGGCGCTCAGCCTCGGCAAGCCTCTTTCTGAAAAGGCGAACGGTCGGATCCTTCTCCCACGAGGAAGGGCCCAGCCCTGAAAGCTCTTGCTGCTCTTCACCGTCCCTTGGCACCCTACCTACAGGCACAACAGCACTGGGGATCTGTGCTTTCCCAGAGACGGAACATCTCACGGCGCTCAGCCTCGGCAAGCCTCTTTCTGAAAAGGCGAACGGTCGGATCCTTCTCCCACGAGGAAGGGCACAGCCCTGAAAGCTCTTGCTGCTCTTCACCGTCCCTTGGCACCCTACCTACAGGCACAACAACACTGGGGATCTGTGCTTTCCCAGAGACGGAACATCTCACGGCGCTCCACCTCGGCAGAGCCTCTTTCTGAAAAGGCGAACGGTCGGATCCTTCTCCCACGAGGAAGGGCCCAGCCCTGAAAGCTCTTGCTGCTCTTCACTGTCCCTTGGCGCCCTACCTACAGGCACAACAGCACTGGGGATCTGTGCTTTCCCAGAGACGGAACATCTCACGGCGCTCAGCCTCGGCAGAGCCTCTTTCTGAAAAGGCGAACGGTCGGATCCTTCTCCCACGAGGAAGGGCACAGCCCTGAAAGCTCTTGCTGCTCTTCACCGTCCCTTGGCACCCTACCTACAGGCACAACAGCACTGGGGATCTGTGCTTTCCCAGAGACGGAACATCTCACGGCGCTCAGCCTCGGCAGAGCCTCTTTCTGAAAAGGCGAACGGTCGGATCCTTCTCCCACGAGGAAGGGCACAGCCCTGAAAGCTCTTGCTGCTCTTCACCGTCCCTTGGCACCCTACCTACAGGCACAACAACACTGGGGATCTGTGCTTTCCCAGACACGGAACATCTCACTGCGCTCAGTCTCGGCAGAGCCTCTTTCAGAAAAAAGGCGAACGGTCGGATCCTTCTCCCACGAGGAAGGGCCCAGCCCTGAAAGCTCTTGCTGCTCTTCACCATCCCTTGGCACCCTACCTACAGGCACAACAGCACTGGGGATCTGTGCTTTCCCAGAGACGGAACATCTCACGGCGCTCAGCCTCGGCAGAGCCTCTTTCTGAAAAGGCGAACGGTCGGATCCTTCTCCCACGAGGAAGGGCCCAGTCCTGAAAGCTCTTGCTGCTCTTCACCATCCCTTGGCACTCTACCTACAGGCACAACAGCACTGGGGATCTGTGCTTTCCCAGACACGGAACATCTCACTGCGCTCAGTCTCGGCAGAGACTCTTTCTGAATAGGCGAGCGCTCGGATCCTTCTCCCACGAGGAAGTGCCCAGCCCTGAAAGCTCTTGCTGCTCTTCACTGTCCCTTGGCGCCCTACCTACAGGCCCAACAGCACTGGGGATCTGTGCTTTCCCAGACACGGAACATCTCACTGCGCTCAGTCTCGGCAGAGACTCTTTCTGAATAGGCGAGCGCTCGGATCCTTCTCCCACGAGGAAGTGCCCAGCCCTGAAAGCTCTTGCTGCTCTTCACTGTCCCTTGGCGCCCTACCTACAGGCCCAACAGCACTGGGGATCTGTGCTTTCCCAGACACGGAACATCTCACGGCGCTCCGCCTCGGCAGAGCCTCTTTCTGAAAAGGCGAACGGTCGGATCCTTCTCCCACGAGGAAGGGCACAGCCCTGAAAGCTCTTGCTGCTCTTCACCGTCCCTTGGCACCCTACCTACAGGCACAACAGCACTGGGGATCTGTGCTTTCCCAGAGACGGAACATCTCACGGCGCTCAGCCTCGGCAGAGCCTCTTTCTGAAAAGGCGAACGGTCGGATCCTTCTCCCACGAGGAAGGGCACAGCCCTGAAAGCTCTTGCTGCTCTTCACCGTCCCTTGGCACCCTACCTACAGGCACAACAGCACTGGGGATTTGTGCTTTCCCAGACACGGAACATCTCACGGCGCTCAGCCTCGGCAGAGCCTCTTTCTGAAAAGGCGAACGGTCGGATCCTTCTCCCACGAGGAAGGGCCCAGCCCTGAAAGCTCTTGCTGCTCTTCACCGTCCCTTGGCACCCTACCTACAGGCACAACAGCACTGGGGATCTGTGCTTTCCCAGAGACGGAACATCTCACGGCGCTCAGCCTCGGCAGAGCCTCTTTCTGAAAAGGCGAACGGTCGGATCCTTCTCCCACGAGGAAGGGCACAGCCCTGAAAGCTCTTGCTGCTCTTCACCGTCCCTTGGCACCCTACCTACAGGCACAACAGCACTGGGGATCTGTGCTTTCCCAGAGACGGAACATCTCACGGCGCTCAGCCTCGGCAAGCCTCTTTCTGAAAAGGCGAACGGTCGGATCCTTCTCCCACGAGGAAGGGCCCAGCCCTGAAAGCTCTTGCTGCTCTTCACCGTCCCTTGGCACCCTACCTACAGGCACAACAGCACTGGGGATCTGTGCTTTCCCAGAGACGGAACATCTCACGGCGCTCAGCCTCGGCAAGCCTCTTTCTGAAAAGGCGAACGGTCGGATCCTTCTCCCACGAGGAAGGGCACAGCCCTGAAAGCTCTTGCTGCTCTTCACCGTCCCTTGGCACCCTACCTACAGGCACAACAACACTGGGGATCTGTGCTTTCCCAGAGACGGAACATCTCACGGCGCTCCACCTCGGCAGAGCCTCTTTCTGAAAAGGCGAACGGTCGGATCCTTCTCCCACGAGGAAGGGCACAGCCCTGAAAGCTCTTGCTGCTCTTCACTGTCCCTTGGCGCCCTACCTACAGGCACAACAGCACTGGGGATCTGTGCTTTCCCAGAGACGGAACATCTCACGGCGCTCAGCCTCGGCAGAGCCTCTTTCTGAAAAGGCGAACGGTCGGATCCTTCTCCCACGAGGAAGGGCCCAGCCCTGAAAGCTCTTGCTGCTCTTCACCGTCCCTTGGCACCCTACCTACAGGCACAACAGCACTGGGGATCTGTGCTTTCCCAGAGACGGAACATCTCACGGCGCTCAGCCTCGGCAGAGCCTCTTTCTGAAAAGGCGAACGGTCGGATCCTTCTCCCACGAGGAAGGGCACAGCCCTGAAAGCTCTTGCTGCTCTTCACCGTCCCTTGGCACCCTACCTACAGGCACAACAGCACTGGGGATCTGTGCTTTCCCAGAGACGGAACATCTCACGGCGCTCAGCCTCGGCAAGCCTCTTTCTGAAAAGGCGAACGGTCGGATCCTTCTCCCACGAGGAAGGGCCCAGCCCTGAAAGCTCTTGCTGCTCTTCACCGTCCCTTGGCACCCTACCTACAGGCACAACAGCACTGGGGATCTGTGCTTTCCCAGAGACGGAACATCTCACGGCGCTCAGCCTCGGCAAGCCTCTTTCTGAAAAGGCGAACGGTCGGATCCTTCTCCCACGAGGAAGGGCACAGCCCTGAAAGCTCTTGCTGCTCTTCACCGTCCCTTGGCACCCTACCTACAGGCACAACAACACTGGGGATCTGTGCTTTCCCAGAGACGGAACATCTCACGGCGCTCCACCTCGGCAGAGCCTCTTTCTGAAAAGGCGAACGGTCGGATCCTTCTCCCACGAGGAAGGGCCCAGCCCTGAAAGCTCTTGCTGCTCTTCACTGTCCCTTGGCGCCCTACCTACAGGCACAACAGCACTGGGGATCTGTGCTTTCCCAGAGACGGAACATCTCACGGCGCTCAGCCTCGGCAGAGCCTCTTTCTGAAAAGGCGAACGGTCGGATCCTTCTCCCACGAGGAAGGGCACAGCCCTGAAAGCTCTTGCTGCTCTTCACCGTCCCTTGGCACCCTACCTACAGGCACAACAGCACTGGGGATCTGTGCTTTCCCAGAGACGGAACATCTCACGGCGCTCAGCCTCGGCAGAGCCTCTTTCTGAAAAGGCGAACGGTCGGATCCTTCTCCCACGAGGAAGGGCACAGCCCTGAAAGCTCTTGCTGCTCTTCACCGTCCCTTGGCACCCTACCTACAGGCACAACAACACTGGGGATCTGTGCTTTCCCAGACACGGAACATCTCACTGCGCTCAGTCTCGGCAGAGCCTCTTTCAGAAAAAAGGCGAACGGTCGGATCCTTCTCCCACGAGGAAGGGCCCAGCCCTGAAAGCTCTTGCTGCTCTTCACCATCCCTTGGCACCCTACCTACAGGCACAACAGCACTGGGGATCTGTGCTTTCCCAGAGACGGAACATCTCACGGCGCTCAGCCTCGGCAGAGCCTCTTTCTGAAAAGGCGAACGGTCGGATCCTTCTCCCACGAGGAAGGGCCCAGTCCTGAAAGCTCTTGCTGCTCTTCACCATCCCTTGGCACT
Organism: Buteo buteo; assembly: GCF_964188355.1. Taxonomy (NCBI): domain Eukaryota; kingdom Metazoa; phylum Chordata; class Aves; order Accipitriformes; family Accipitridae; genus Buteo; species Buteo buteo. Next base: position 90,882 of record NC_134190.1, on the reverse strand, counting down.
CTACCTACAGGCACAACAGCACTGGGGATCTGTGCTTTCCCAGACACGGAACATCTCACTGCGCTCAGTCTCGGCAGAGACTCTTTCTGAATAGGCGAGCGCTCGGATCCTTCTCCCACGAGGAAGTGCCCAGCCCTGAAAGCTCTTGCTGCTCTTCACTGTCCCTTGGCGCCCTACCTACAGGCCCAACAGCACTGGGGATCTGTGCTTTCCCAGACACGGAACATCTCATGGCGCTCCGCCTCGGCAAGTCTCTTTCAGAAAAAAGGCGAACGGTCAGATCCTTCTCCCACGAGGAAGAGCCCAGCCCTGAAAGCTCTTGCTGCTCTTCACCGTCCCTTGGCACCCTACCTACAGGCACAACAGCACTGGGGATCTGTGCTTTCCCAGACACGGAACATCTCACGGCGCTCAGCCTCGGCAGAGCCTCTTTCTGAAAAGGCGAACGGTCGGATCCTTCTCCCACGAGGAAGGGCACAGCCCTGAAAGCTCTTGCTTCTCTTCACCGTCCCTTGGCACCCTACCTACAGGCACAACAGCACTGGGGATCTGTGCTTTCCCAGACACGGAACATCTCACGGCGCTCCGCCTCGGTAGAGCCTCTTTCTGAAAAGGCGAACGGTCGGATCCTTCTCCCACGAGGAAGGGCACAGCCCTGAAAGCTCTTGCTGCTCTTCACCGTCCCTTGGCACCCTACCTACAGGCCCAACAGCACTGGGGATCTGTGCTTTCCCAGACACGGAACATCTCACGGCGCTCAGCCTCGGCAGAGCCTCTTTCTGAAAAAAGGCGAACGGTCGGATCCTTCCAACACGAGGAAGGGCCAAGCCCTGAAAGCTCTTGCTGCTCTTCACCGTCCCTTGGCACCCTACCTACAGGCACAACAGCACTGGGGATCTGTGCTTTCCCAGAGACGGAACATCTCACGGCGCTCAGCCTCGGCAGAGCCTCTTTCTGAAAAGGCGAACGGTCGGATCCTTCTCCCACGAGGAAGGGCCCAGCCCTGAAAGTTCTTGCTGCTCTTCACTGTCCCTTGGCACCCTACCTACAGGCACAACAGCACTGGGGATCTGTGCTTTCCCAGACACGGAACATCTCACGGCGCTCAGCCTCGGCAGAGCCTCTTTCTGAAAAGGCGAACGGTCGGATCCTTCTCCCACGAGGAAGGGCCCAGCCCTGAAAGCTCTTGCTGCTCTTCACCATCCCTTGGCACCCTACCTACAGGCACAACAGCACTGGGGATTTGTGCTTTCCCAGAGACGGAACATCTCACGGCGCTCAGCCTCGGCAGAGCCTCTTTCTGAAAAGGCGAACGGTCGGATCCTTCTCCCACGAGGAAGGGCCCAGCCCTGAAAGCTCTTGCTGCTCTTCACCGTCCCTTGGCACCCTACCTACAGGCACAACAGCACTGGGGATCTGTGCTTTCCCAGAGACGGAACATCTCACGGCGCTCAGCCTCGGCAGAGCCTCTTTCTGAATAGGCGAACGGTCGGATCCTTCTCCCACGAGGAAGGGCACAGCCCTGAAAGCTCTTGCTGCTTTTCACCGTCCCTTGGCACCCTACCTACAGGCACAACAACACTGGGGATCTGTGCTTTCCCAGAGACGGAACATCTCACGGCGCTCAGCCTCGGCAGAGCCTCTTTCTGAAAAGGCGAACGGTCGGATCCTTCTCCCACGAGGAAGGGCACAGCCCTGAAAGCTCTTGCTGCTCTTCACCATCCCTTGGCACCCTACCTACAGGCACAACAGCACTGGGGATCTGTGCTTTCCCAGAGACGGAACATCTCACGGCGCTCAGCCTCGGCAAGCCTCTTTCTGAAAAGGCGAACGGTCGGATCCTTCTCCCACGAGGAAGGGCCCAGCCCTGAAAGCTCTTGCTGCTCTTCACCATCCCTTGGCACTCTACCTACAGGCACAACAACACTGGGGATCTGTGCTTTCCCAGACACGGAACATCTCACGGTGCTCAGCCTCGGCAGAGCCTCTTTCTGAAAAGGCAAACGGTCGGATCCTTCTCCCACGAGGAAGGGCCCAGCCCTGAAAGCTCTTGCTGCTCTTCACCGTCCCTTGGCACCCTACCTACAGGCACAACAGCACTGGGGATCTGTGCTTTCCCAGACACGGAACATCTCACGGCGCTCCGCCTCGGCAGAGCCTCTTTCTGAAAAGGCGAACGGTCGGATCCTTCTCCCACGAGGAAGGGCACAGCCCTGAAAGCTCTTGCTGCTCTTCACCGTCCCTTGGCACCCTACCTACAGGCACAACAACACTGGGGATCTGTGCTTTCCCAGAGACGGAACATCTCACGGCGCTCCACCTCGGCAGAGCCTCTTTCTGAAAAGGCGAACGGTCGGATCCTTCTCCCACGAGGAAGGGCCCAGCCCTGAAAGCTCTTGCTGCTCTTCACTGTCCCTTGGCGCCCTACCTACAGGCACAACAGCACTGGGGATCTGTGCTTTCCCAGACACGGAACATCTCACGGCGCTCAGCCTCGGCAAGTCTCTTTCAGAAAAAAGGCGAACGGTCGGATCCTTCTCCCACGAGGAAGGGCCCAGCCCTGAAAGCTCTTGCTGCTCTTCACCATCCCTTGGCACTCTACCTACAGGCACAACAACACTGGGGATCTGTGCTTTCCCAGACACGGAACATCTCACGGTGCTCAGCCTCGGCAGAGCCTCTTTCTGAAAAGGCGAACGGTCGGATCCTTCTCCCACGAGGAAGGGCCCAGCCCTGAAAGCTCTTGCTGCTCTTCACCGTCCCTTGGCACCCTACCTACAGGCACAACAGCACTGGGGATCTGTGCTTTCCCAGACACGGAACATCTCACGGCGCTCCGCCTCGGCAGAGCCTCTTTCTGAAAAGGCGAACGGTCGGATCCTTCTCCCACGAGGAAGGGCACAGCCCTGAAAGCTCTTGCTGCTCTTCACCGTCCCTTGGCACCCTACCTACAGGCACAACAACACTGGGGATCTGTGCTTTCCCAGAGACGGAACATCTCACGGCGCTCCACCTCGGCAGAGCCTCTTTCTGAAAAGGCGAACGGTCGGATCCTTCTCCCACGAGGAAGGGCCCAGCCCTGAAAGCTCTTGCTGCTCTTCACTGTCCCTTGGCGCCCTACCTACAGGCACAACAGCACTGGGGATCTGTGCTTTCCCAGAGACGGAACATCTCACGGCGCTCAGCCTCGGCAGAGCCTCTTTCTGAAAAGGCGAACGGTCGGATCCTTCTCCCACGAGGAAGGGCCCAGCCCTGAAAGCTCTTGCTGCTCTTCACCACCCCTTGGCACCCTACCTACAGGCACAACAGCACTGGGGATCTGTGCTTTCCCAGACACGGAACATCTCACTGCGCTCAGTCTCGGCAGAGACTCTTTCTGAATAGGCGAGCGCTCGGATTCTTCTCCCACGAGGAAGTGCCCAGCCCTGAAAGCTCTTGCTGCTCTTCACTGTCCCTTGGCGCCCTACCTACAGGCCCAACAGCACTGGGGATCTGTGCTTTCCCAGACACGGAACATCTCATGGCGCTCCGCCTCGGCAAGTCTCTTTCAGAAAAAAGGCGAACGGTCGGATCCTTCTCCCACGAGGAAGAGCCCAGCCCTGAAAGCTCTTGCTGCTCTTCACCGTCCCTTGGCACCCTACCTACAGGCACAACAGCACTGGGGATCTGTGCTTTCCCAGAGACGGAACATCTCACGGCGCTAGCCTCGGCAGAGCCTCTTTCTGAAAAGGCGAACGGTCGGATCCTTCTCCCACGAGGAAGGGCCCAGCCCTGAAAGCTCTTGCTGCTCTTCACCGTCCCTTGGCACCCTACCTACAGGCACAACAGCACTGGGGATCTGTGCTTTCCCAGACACGGAACATCTCACGGCGCTCAGCCTCGGCAGAGCCTCTTTCTGAAAAGGCGAACGGTCGGATCCTTCTCCCACGAGGAAGGGCCCAGCCCTGAAAGCTCTTGCTGCTCTTCACCGTCCCTTGGCACCCTACCTACAGGCACAACAGCACTGGGGATCTGTGCTTTCCCAGAGACGGAACATCTCACGGCGCTAGCCTCGGCAGAGCCTCTTTCTGAAAAGGCGAACGGTCGGATCCTTCTCCCACGAGGAAGGGCCCAGCCCTGAAAGCTCTTGCTGCTCTTCACCGTCCCTTGGCACCCTACCTACAGGCACAACAGCACTGGGGATCTGTGCTTTCCCAGAGACGGAACATCTCACGGCGCTCAGCCTCGGCAGAGCCTCTTTCTGAAAATGCGAACGGTCGGATCCTTCTCCCACGAGGAAGGGCCCAGCCCTGAAAGCTCTTGCTGCTCTTCACCGTCCCTTGGCACCCTACCTACAGGCACAACAGCACTGGGGATCTGTGCTTTCCCAGAGACGGAACATCTCATGGCGCTCAGCCTCGGCAGAGCCTCTTTCTGAAAAGGCGAACGGTCGGATCCTTCTCCCACGAGGAAGGGCCCAGCCCTGAAAGCTCTTGCTGCTCTTCACCGTCCCTTGGCGCCCTACCTACAGGCCCAACAGCACTGGGGATTTGTGCTTTCCCAGACACGGAACATCTCACGGCGCTCAGCCTCGGCAGAGCCTCTTTCTGAAAAGGCGAACGGTCGGATCCTTCTCCCACGAGGAAGGGCACAGCCCTGAAAGCTCTTGCTGCTCTTCACCGTCCCTTGGCACCCTACCTACAGGCACAACAGCACTGGGGATCTGTGCTTTCCCAGAGACGGAACATCTCACGGCGCTCAGCCTCGGCAGAGCCTCTTTCTGAAAAGGCGAACGGTCGGATCCTTCTCCCACGAGGAAGGGCACAGCCCTGAAAGCTCTTGCTGCTCTTCACTGTCCCTTGGCACCCTACCTACAGGCACAACAGCACTGGGGATCTGTGCTTTCCCAGAGACGGAACATCTCACGGCGCTCAGCCTCGGCAGAGCCTCTTTCTGAAAAGGCGAACGGTCGGATCCTTCTCCCACGAGGAAGGGCCCAGCCCTGAAAGCTCTTGCTGCTCTTCACCGTCCCTTGGCACCCTACCTACAGGCACAACAGCACTGGGGATTTCTGCTTTCCCAGAGACGGAACATCTCACGGCGCTCCGCCTCGGCAGAGCCTCTTTCTGAAAAGGCGAACGGTCGGATCCTTCTCCCACGAGGAAGGGCCCAGCCCTGAAAGCTCTTGCTGCTCTTCACCGTCCCTTGGCACCCTACCTACAGGCACAACAGCACTGGGGATTTTTGATATCCCAGAGACGGAACATCTCACGGCGCTCCGCCTCGGCAGAGCCTCTTTCTGAAAAGGCGAACGGTCGGATCCTTCTCCCACGAGGAAGGGCCCAGCCCTGAAAGCTCTTGCTGCTCTTCACCGTCCCTTGGCACCCTACCTACAGGCACAACAGCACTGGGGATCTGTGCTTTCCCAGAGACGGAACATCTCACGGCGCTAGCCTCGGCAGAGCCTCTTTCTGAAAAGGCGAACGGTCGGATCCTTCTCCCACGAGGAAGGGCCCAGCCCTGAAAGCTCTTGCTGCTCTTCACCGTCCCTTGGCACCCTACCTACAGGCACAACAGCACTGGGGATCTGTGCTTTCCCAGACACGGAACATCTCACGGCGCTCAGCCTCGGCAGAGCCTCTTTCTGAAAAGGCGAACGGTCGGATCCTTCTCCCACGAGGAAGGGCCCAGCCCTGAAAGCTCTTGCTGCTCTTCACCGTCCCTTGGCACCCTACCTACAGGCACAACAGCACTGGGGATTTCTGCTTTCCCAGACACGGAACATCTCACGGCGCTCTGCCTCGGCAGAGCCTCTTTCTGAAAAGGCGAACGGTCGGATCCTTCTCCCACGAGGAAGGGCCCAGCCCTGAAAGCTCTTGCTGCTCTTCACCGTCCCTTGGCACCCTACCTACAGGCACAACAGCACTGGGGATCTGTGCTTTCCCAGACACGGAACATCTCACGGCGCTCAGCCTCGGCAGAGCCTCTTTCTGAAAAGGCGAACGGTCGGATCCTTCTCCCACGAGGAAGGGCCCAGCCCTGAAAGCTCTTGCTGCTCTTCACCGTCCCTTGGCACCCTACCTACAGGCACAACAGCACTGGGGATTTCTGCTTTCCCAGAGACGGAACATCTCACGGCGCTCCGCCTCGGCAGAGCCTCTTTCTGAAAAGGCGAACAGTCGGATCCTTCTCCCACGAGGAAGGGCCCAGCCCTGAAAGCTCTTGCTGCTCTTCACCGTCCCTTGGCACCCTACCTACAGGCACAACAGCACTGGGGATCTGTGCTTTCCCAGAGACGGAACATCTCACGGCGCTCAGCCTCGGCAGAGCCTCTTTCTGAAAATGCGAACGGTCGGATCCTTCTCCCACGAGGAAGGGCCCAGCCCTGAAAGCTCTTGCTGCTCTTCACCGTCCCTTGGCACCCTACCTACAGGCACAACAGCACTGGGGATTTCTGCTTTCCCAGAGACGGAACATCTCACGGCGCTCCGCCTCGGCAGAGCCTCTTTCTGAAAAGGTGAACGGTCGGATCCTTCTCCCACGAGGAAGGGCCCAGCCCTGAAAGCTCTTGCTGCTCTTCACCGTCCCTTGGCACCCTACCTACAGGCACAACAGCACTGGGGATCTGTGCTTTCCCAGAGACGGAACATCTCACGGCGCTCAGCCTCGGCAGAGCCTCTTTCTGAAAAGGCGAACGGTCGGATCCTTCTCCCACGAGGAAGGGCCCAGCCCTGAAAGCTCTTGCTGCTCTTCACCGTCCCTTGGCACCCTACCTACAGGCACAACAGCACTGGGGATCTGTGCTTTCCCAGAGGCGGAACATCTCACGGCGCTAGCCTCGGCAGAGCCTCTTTCTGAATAGGTGAAGGGTCGGATCCTTCTCCCACGAGGAAGGGCCCAGCCCTGAAAGCTCTTGCTGCTCTTCACCGTCCCTTGGCACCCTACCTACAGGCACAACAGCACTGGGGATCTGTGCTTTCCCAGAGACGGAACATCTCACGGCGCTCCGCCTCGGCAGAGCCTCTTTCTGAAAAGGCGAACGGTCGGATCCTTCTCCCACGAGGAAGGGCCCAGCCCTGAAAGCTCTTGCTGCTCTTCACCGTCCCTTGGCACCCTACCTACAGGCACAACAGCACTGGGGATTTTTGATATCCCAGAGACGGAACATCTCACGGCGCTCCGCCTCGGCAGAGCCTCTTTCTGAAAAGGCGAACGGTCGGATCCTTCTCCCACGAGGAAGGGCCCAGCCCTGAAAGCTCTTGCTGCTCTTCACCGTCCCTTGGCACCCTACCTACAGGCACAACAGCACTGGGGATCTGTGCTTTCCCAGAGACGGAACATCTCACGGCGCTAGCCTCGGCAGAGCCTCTTTCTGAAAAGGCGAACGGTCGGATCCTTCTCCCACGAGGAAGGGCCCAGCCCTGAAAGCTCTTGCTGCTCTTCACCGTCCCTTGGCACCCTACCTACAGGCACAACAGCACTGGGGATCTGTGCTTTCCCAGAGACGGAACATCTCACGGCGCTCAGCCTCGGCAAGCCTCTTTCTGAAAAGGCGAACGGTCGGATCCTTCTCCCACGAGGAAGGGCCCAGCCCTGAAAGCTCTTGCTGCTCTTCACCGTCCCTTGGCACCCTACCTACAGGCACAACAGCACTGGGGATTTCTGCTTTCCCAGACACGGAACATCTCACGGCGCTCTGCCTCGGCAGAGCCTCTTTCTGAAAAGGCGAACGGTCGGATCCTTCTCCCACGAGGAAGGGCCCAGCCCTGAAAGCTCTTGCTGCTCTTCACCGTCCCTTGGCACCCTACCTACAGGCACAACAGCACTGGGGATCTGTGCTTTCCCAGACACGGAACATCTCACGGCGCTCAGCCTCGGCAGAGCCTCTTTCTGAAAAGGCGAACGGTCGGATCCTTCTCCCACGAGGAAGGGCCCAGCCCTGAAAGCTCTTGCTGCTCTTCACCGTCCCTTGGCACCCTACCTACAGGCACAACAGCACTGGGGATTTCTGCTTTCCCAGAGACGGAACATCTCACGGCGCTCCGCCTCGGCAGAGCCTCTTTCTGAAAAGGCGAACAGTCGGATCCTTCTCCCACGAGGAAGGGCCCAGCCCTGAAAGCTCTTGCTGCTCTTCACCGTCCCTTGGCACCCTACCTACAGGCACAACAGCACTGGGGATCTGTGCTTTCCCAGAGACGGAACATCTCACGGCGCTCAGCCTCGGCAGAGCCTCTTTCTGAAAATGCGAACGGTCGGATCCTTCTCCCACGAGGAAGGGCCCAGCCCTGAAAGCTCTTGCTGCTCTTCACCGTCCCTTGGCACCCTACCTACAGGCACAACAGCACTGGGGATTTCTGCTTTCCCAGAGACGGAACATCTCACGGCGCTCCGCCTCGGCAGAGCCTCTTTCTGAAAAGGCGAACGGTCGGATCCTTCTCCCACGAGGAAGGGCCCAGCCCTGAAAGCTCTTGCTGCTCTTCACCGTCCCTTGGCACCCTACCTACAGGCACAACAGCACTGGGGATCTGTGCTTTCCCAGAGACGGAACATCTCACGGCGCTCAGCCTCGGCAGAGCCTCTTTCTGAAAAGGCGAACGGTCGGATCCTTCTCCCACGAGGAAGGGCCCAGCCCTGAAAGCTCTTGCTGCTCTTCACCGTCCCTTGGCACCCTACCTACAGGCACAACAGCACTGGGGATCTGTGCTTTCCCAGAGACGGAACATCTCACGGCGCTAGCCTCGGCAGAGCCTCTTTCTGAATAGGTGAAGGGTCGGATCCTTCTCCCACGAGGAAGGGCCCAGCCCTGAAAGCTCTTGCTGCTCTTCACCGTCCCTTGGCACCCTACCTACAGGCACAACAGCACTGGGGATCTGTGCTTTCCCAGAGACGGAACATCTCACGGCGCTCAGCCTCGGCAGAGCCTCTTTCTGAAAAGGCGAACGGTCGGATCCTTCTCCCACGAGGAAGGGCACAGCCCTGAAAGCTCTTGCTGCTCTTCACCGTCCCTTGGCACCCTACCTACAGGCACAACAGCACTGGGGATTTGTGCTTTCCCAGAGACGGAACATCTCACGGCGCTCAGCCTCGGCAGAGCCTCTTTCTGAAAAGGCGAACGGTCGGATCCTTCTCCCACGAGGAAGGGCCCAGCCCCGAAAGCTCTTGCTGCTCTTCACCGTCCCTTGGCACCCTACCTACAGGCACAACAGCACTGGGGATCTGTGCTTTCCCAGAGACAGAACATCTCACGGCGCTCAGCCTCGGCAGAGCCTCTTTCTGAAAAGGCGAACGGTCGGATCCTTCTCCCACGAGGAAGGGCCCAGCCCTGAAAGCTCTTGCTGCTCTTCACCATCCCTTGGCACCCTACCTACAGGCACAACAGCACTGGGGATCTGTGCTTTCCCAGAGACGGAACATCTCACTGCGCTCAGTCTCGGCAGAGCCTCTTTCTGAAAAGGCGAACGGTCGGATCCTTCTCCCACGAGGAAGGGCCCAGCCCTGAAAGCTCTTGCTGCTCTTCACTGTCCCTTGGCGCCCTACCTACAGGCACAACAGCATTGGGGATCTGTGCTTTCCCAGAGACGGAACATCTCACGGCGCTCAGCCTCGGCAGAGCCTCTTTCTGAAAAGGCGAACGGTCGGATCCTTCTCCCACGAGGAAGGGCACAGCCCTGAAAGCTCTTGCTGCTCTTCACCGTCCCTTGGCACCCTACCTACAGGCACAACAACACTGGGGATCTGTGCTTTCCCAGACACGGAACATCTCACGGCGCTCAGCCTCGGCAAGCCTCTTTCTGAAAAGGCGAACGGTCGGATCCTTCTCCCACGAGGAAGGGCCCAGCCCTGAAAGCTCTTGCTGCTCTTCACTGTCCCCGTGCAGCCTATGCACAGGCACAACAACACTGGGGATCTGTGCTTTCCCAGAGACGGAACATCTCACGGCGCTAGCCTCGGCAGAGCCTCTTTCTGAAAAGGCGAACGGTCGGATCCTTCTCCCACGAGGAAGGGCCCAGCCCTGAAAGCTCTTGCTGCTCTTCACCGTCCCTTGGCACCCTACCTACAGGCACAACAGCACTGGGGATTTCTGCTTTCCCAGAGACGGAACATCACACGGTGCTAGCCTCGGCAGAGCCTCTTTCTGAAAAGGCGAACGGTCGGATCCTTCTCCCACGAGGAAGGGCCCAGCCCTGAAAGCTCTTGCTGCTCTTCACCGTCCCTTGGCACCCTACCTACAGGCACAACAGCACTGGGGATCTGTGCTTTCCCAGACACGGAACATCTCACGGCGCTAGCCTCGGCAGAGCCTCTTTCTGAAAAGGCGAACGGTCGGATCCTTCTCCCACGAGGTAGGGCCCAGCCCTGAAAGCTCTTGCTGCTCTTCACCGTCCCTTGGCACCCTACCTACAGGCACAACAACACTGGGGATCTGTGCTTTCCCAGAGACGGAACATCTCACGGCGCTCAGCCTCGGCAGAGCCTCTTTCTGAAAAGGCGAACGGTCGGATCCTTCTCCCACGAGGAAGGGCCCAGCCCTGAAAGCTCTTGCTGCTCTTCACCGTCCCTTGGCACCCTACCTACAGGCACAACAACACTGGGGATCTGTGCTTTCCCAGAGACGGAACATCTCACGGCGCTCAGCCTCGGCAGAGCCTCTTTCTGAAAAGGCGAACGGTCGGATCCTTCTCCCACGAGGAAGGGCCCAGCCCTGAAAGCTCTTGCTGCTCTTCACCGTCCCTTGGCACCCTACCTACAGGCACAACAACACTGGGGATCTGTGCTTTCCCAGAGACGGAACATCTCACGGCGCTCAGCCTCGGCAGAGCCTCTTTCTGAAAAGGCGAACGGTCGGATCCTTCTCCCACGAGGAAGGGCCCAGCCCTGAAAGCTCTTGCTGCTCTTCACCGTCCCTTGGCACCCTACCTACAGGCACAACAGCACTGGGGATCTGTGCTTTCCCAGACACGGAACATCTCACGGCGCTAGCCTCGGCAGAGCCTCTTTCTGAAAAGGCGAACGGTCGGATCCTTCTCCCACGAGGAAGGGCCCAGCCCTGAAAGCTCTTGCTTCTCTTCACCGTCCCTTGGCACCCTACCTACAGGCACAACAGCACTGGGGATCTGTGCTTTCCCAGAGACGGAACATCTCACGGCGCTAGCCTCGGCAGAGCCTCTTTCTGAAAAGGCGAACGGTCGGATCCTTCTCCCACGAGGTAGGGCCCAGCCCTGAAAGCTCTTGCTGCTCTTCACCGTCCCTTGGCACCCTACCTACAGGCACAACAGCACTGGGGATCTGTGCTTTCCCAGACACGGAACATCTCACGGCGCTCAGCCTCGGCAGAGCCTCTTTCTGAAAAGGCGAACGGTCGGATCCTTCTCCCACGAGGAAGGGCACAGCCCTGAAAGCTCTTGCTGCTCTTCACCGTCCCTTGGCACCCTACCTACAGGCACAACAGCACTGGGGATTTGTGCTTTCCCAGAGACGGAACATCTCACGGCGCTCAGCCTCGGCAGAGCCTCTTTCTGAAAAGGCGAACGGTCGGATCCTTCTCCCACGAGGAAGGGCACAGCCCTGAAAGCTCTTGCTGCTCTTCACCGTCCCTTGGCACCCTACCTACAGGCACAACAGCACTGGGGATCTGTGCTTTCCCAGAGACGGAACATCTCACGGCGCTATCCTCGGCAGAGCCTCTTTCTGAAAAGGCGAACGGTCGGATCCTTCTCCCACGAGGAAGGGCCCAGCCCTGAAAGCTCTTGCTGCTCTTCACCGTCCCTTGGCACCCTACCTACAGGCACAACAGCACTGGGGATTTGTGCTTTCCCAGACACGGAACATCTCACGGCGCTCAGCCTCGGCAGAGCCTCTTTCTGAAAAGGCGAACGGTCGGATCCTTCTCCCACGAGGAAGGGCCCAGCCCTGAAAGCTCTTGCTGCTCTTCACCGTCCCTTGGCACCCTACCTACAGGCACAACAGCACTGGGGATCTGTGCTTTCCCAGAGACGGAACATCTCACGGCGCTCAGCCTCGGCAAGCCTCTTTCTGAAAAGGCGAACGGTCGGATCCTTCTCCCACGAGGAAGGGCCCAGCCCTGAAAGCTCTTGCTGCTCTTCACCGTCCCTTGGCACCCTACCTACAGGCACAACAACACTGGGGATCTGTGCTTTCCCAGACACGGAACATCTCACGGCGCTCAGCCTCGGCAGAGCCTCTTTCTGAAAAGGCGAACGGTCGGATCCTTCTCCCACGAGGAAGGGCCCAGCCCTGAAAGCTCTTGCTGCTCTTCACCATCCCTTGGCACCCTACCTACAGGCACAACAGCACTGGGGATCTGTGCTTTCCCAGAGACGGAACATCTCACTGCGCTCAGCCTCGGCAGAGCCTCTTTCTGAAAAGGCGAACGGTCGGATCCTTCTCCCACGAGGAAGGGCCCAGCCCTGAAAGCTCTTGCTGCTCTTCACCGTCCCTTGGCGCCCTACCTACAGGCCCAACAGCACTGGGGATCTGTGCTTTCCCAGAGACGGAACATCTCACGGCGCTCAGCCTCGGCAGAGCCTCTTTCTGAAAAGGCGAACGGTCGGATCCTTCTCCCACGAGGAAGGGCCCAGCCCTGAAAGCTCTTGCTGCTCTTCACCGTCCCTTGGCACCCTACCTACAGGCACAACAGCACTGGGGATTTGTGCTTTCCCAGAGACGGAACATCTCACGGCGCTCAGTCTCGGCAGAGCCTCTTTCTGAAAATGCGAACGGTCGGATCCTTCTCCCACGAGGAAGGGCCCAGCCCTGAAAGCTCTTGCTGCTCTTCACCGTCCCTTGGCACCCTACCTACAGGCACAACAGCACTGGGGATCTGTGCTTTCCCAGAGACGGAACATCTCACGGCGCTCAGCCTCGGCAGAGCCTCTTTCTGAAAAGGCGAACGGTCGGATCCTTCTCCCACGAGGAAGGGCACAGCCCTGAAAGCTCTTGCTTCTCTTCACCGTCCCTTGGCACCCTACCTACAGGCACAACAGCACTGGGGATCTGTGCTTTCCCAGACACGGAACATCTCACGGCGCTCCGCCTCGGCAGAGCCTCTTTCTGAAAAGGCGAACGGTCGGATCCTTCTCCCACGAGGAAGGACCCAGCCCTGAAAGCTCTTGCTGCTCTTCACCGTCCCTTGGCACCCTACCTACAGGCACAACAACACTGGGGATTTGTGCTTTCCCAGAGACGGAACATCTCACGGCGCTCAGCCTCGGCAGAGCCTCTTTCTGAAAAGGCGAACGGTCGGATCCTTCTCCCACGAGGAAGGGCCCAGCCCTGAAAGCTCTTGCTGCTCTTCACCGTCCCTTGGCACCCTACCTACAGGCACAACAGCACTGGGGATCTGTGCTTTCCCAGAGACGGAACATCTCACGGCGCTAGCCTCGGCAGAGCCTCTTTCTGAAAAGGCGAACGGTCGGATCCTTCTCCCACGAGGAAGGGCCGAGCCCTGAAAGCTCTTGCTGCTCTTCACCGTCCCTTGGCACCCTACCTACAGGCACAACAGCACTGGGGATTTTTGATATCCCAGAGACGGAACATCTCACGGCGCTCCGCCTCGGCAGAGCCTCTTTCTGAAAAGGCGAACGGTCGGATCCTTCTCCCACGAGGAAGGGCCCAGCCCTGAAAGCTCTTGCTGCTCTTCACCGTCCCTTGGCACCCTACCTACAGGCACAACAGCACTGGGGATCTGTGCTTTCCCAGACACGGAACATCTCACGGCGCTCAGCCTCGGCAGAGCCTCTTTCTGAAAAGGCGAACGGTCGGATCCTTCTCCCACGAGGAAGGGCCCAGCCCTGAAAGCTCTTGCTGCTCTTCACCGTCCCTTGGCACCCTACCTACAGGCACAACAACACTGGGGATCTGTGCTTTCCCAGAGACGGAACATCTCACGGCGCTCAGTCTCGGCAGAGCCTCTTTCTGAAAATGCGAACGGTCGGATCCTTCTCCCACGAGGAAGGGCCCAGCCCTGAAAGCTCTTGCTGCTCTTCACCGTCCCTTGGCACCCTACCTACAGGCACAACAGCACTGGGGATCTGTGCTTTCCCAGAGACGGAACATCTCACGGCGCTCAGCCTCGGCAGAGACTCTTTCTGAAAAGGCGAACGGTCGGATCCTTCTCCCACGAGGAAGGGCACAGCCCTGAAAGCTCTTGCTGCTCTTCACCATCCCTTGGCACCCTACCTACAGGCACAACAGCACTGGGGATCTGTGCTTTCCCAGAGACGGAACATCTCACTGCGCTCAGCCTCGGCAGAGCCTCTTTCTGAAAAGGCGAACGGTCGGATCCTTCTCCCACGAGGAAGGGCCGAGCCCTGAAAGCTCTTGCTGCTCTTCACCGTCCCTTGGCGCCCTACCTACAGGCACAACAACACTGGGGATCTGTGCTTTCCCAGAGACGGAACATCTCACGGCGCTCAGCCTCGGCAGAGCCTCTTTCTGAAAAGGCGAACGGTCGGATCCTTCTCCCACGAGGAAGGGCCCAGCCCTGAAAGCTCTTGCTGCTCTTCACCGTCCCTTGGCACCCTACCTACAGGCACAACAGCACTGGGGATTTGTGCTTTCCCAGAGACGGAACATCTCACGGCGCTCAGTCTCGGCAGAGCCTCTTTCTGAAAATGCGAACGGTCGGATCCTTCTCCCACGAGGAAGGGCCCAGCCCTGAAAGCTCTTGCTGCTCTTCACCGTCCCTTGGCACCCTACCTACAGGCACAACAGCACTGGGGATCTGTGCTTTCCCAGAGACGGAACATCTCACGGCGCTAGCCTCGGCAGAGCCTCTTTCTGAAAAGGCGAACGGTCGGATCCTTCTCCCACGAGGAAGGGCCCAGCCCTGAAAGCTCTTGCTGCTCTTCACCGTCCCTTGGCACCCTACCTACAGGCACAACAGCACTGGGGATCTGTGCTTTCCCAGAGACGGAACATCTCACTGCGCTCAGCCTCGGCAGAGCCTCTTTCTGAAAAGGCGAACGGTCGGATCCTTCTCCCACGAGGAAGGGCACAGCCCTGAAAGCTCTTGCTGCTCTTCACCATCCCTTGGCACCCTACCTACAGGCACAACAGCACTGGGGATCTGTGCTTTCCCAGAGACGGAACATCTCACTGCGCTCAGTCTCGGCAGAGCCTCTTTCTGAAAAGGCGAACGGTCGGATCCTTCTCCCACGAGGAAGGGCCCAGCCCTGAAAACTCTTGCTGCTCTTCACCGTCCCTTGGCACCCTACCTACAGGCACAACAGCACTGGGGATTTGTGCTTTCCCAGACACGGAACATCTCACGGCGCTCAGCCTCGGCAGAGCCTCTTTCTGAAAAGGCGAACGGTCGGATCCTTCTCCCACGAGGAAGGGCACAGCCCTGAAAGCTCTTGCTTCTCTTCACCGTCCCTTGGCACCCTACCTACAGGCACAACAGCACTGGGGATCTGTGCTTTCCCAGAGACGGAACATCTCACGGCGCTCCGCCTCGGCAGAGCCTCTTTCTGAAAAGGCGAACGGTCGGATCCTTCTCCCACGAGGAAGGGCCCAGCCCTGAAAGCTCTTGCTGCTCTTCACCGTCCCTTGGCACCCTACCTACAGGCACAACAGCACTGGGGATTTGTGCTTTCCCAGAGACGGAACATCTCACGGCGCTCAGCCTCGGCAGAGCCTCTTTCTGAAAAGGCGAACGGTCGGATCCTTCTCCCACGAGGAAGGGCCCAGCCCTGAAAGCTCTTGCTGCTCTTCACCGTCCCTTGGCACCCTACCTACAGGCACAACAGCACTGGGGATCTGTGCTTTCCCAGAGACGGAACATCTCACGGCGCTAGCCTCGGCAGAGCCTCTTTCTGAAAAGGCGAACGGTCGGATCCTTCTCCCACGAGGAAGGGCCCAGCCCTGAAAGCTCTTGCTGCTCTTCACTGTCCCTTGGCACCCTACCTACAGGCACAACAGCACTGGGGATCTGTGCTTTCCCAGAGACGGAACATCTCACGGCGCTAGCCTCGGCAGAGCCTCTTTCTGAAAAGGCGAACGGTCGGATCCTTCTCCCACGAGGAAGGGCCCAGCCCTGAAAGCTCTTGCTGCTCTTCACTGTCCCTTGGCACCCTACCTACAGGCACAACAGCACTGGGGATCTGTGCTTTCCCAGAGACGGAACATCTCACGGCGCTCAGCCTCGGCAGAGCCTCTTTCTGAAAAAAGGCGAACGGTCGGATCCTTCTCCCACAAGGATGGTGCCAGCCCTGAAAGCTCTTGCTGCTCTTCACCGTCCCTTGGCACCCTACCTACAGGCACAACAGCACTGGGGATCTGTGCTTTCCCAGAGACGGAACATCTCACGGCGCTCAGTCTCGGCAGAGCCTCTTTCTGAAAATGCGAACGGTCGGATCCTTCTCCCACGAGGAAGGGCCCAGCCCTGAAAGCTCTTGCTGCTCTTCACCGTCCCTTGGCACCCTACCTACAGGCACAACAGCACTGGGGATCTGTGCTTTCCCAGAGACGGAACATCTCACGGCGCTCAGCCTCGGCAGAGCCTCTTTCTGAAAAGGCGAACGGTCGGATCCTTCTCCCACGAGGAAGGGCCGAGCCCTGAAAGCTCTTGCTGCTCTTCACCGTCCCTTGGCACCCTACCTACAGGCACAACAGCACTGGGGATTTTTGATATCCCAGAGACGGAACATCTCACGGCGCTCCGCCTCGGCAGAGCCTCTTTCTGAAAAGGCGAACGGTCGGATCCTTCTCCCACGAGGAAGGGCCCAGCCCTGAAAGCTCTTGCTGCTCTTCACCGTCCCTTGGCACCCTACCTACAGGCACAACAGCACTGGGGATCTGTGCTTTCCCAGAGACGGAACATCTCACGGCGCTCAGCCTCGGCAGAGCCTCTTTCTGAAAAGGCGAACGGTCGGATCCTTCTCCCACGAGGAAGGGCCCAGCCCTGAAAGCTCTTGCTGCTCTTCACCGTCCCTTGGCACCCTACCTACAGGCACAACAGCACTGGGGATTTCTGCTTTCCCAGAGACGGAACATCTCACGGCGCTCCGCCTCGGCAGAGCCTCTTTCTGAAAAGGCGAACGGTCGGATCCTTCTCCCACGAGGAAGGGCCCAGCCCTGAAAGCTCTTGCTGCTCTTCACCGTCCCTTGGCACCCTACCTACAGGCACAACAGCACTGGGGATCTGTGCTTTCCCAGAGACGGAACATCTCACGGCGCTCAGCCTCGGCAGAGCCTCTTTCTGAAAAGGCGAACGGTCGGATCCTTCTCCCATGAGGAAGGGCCCAGCCCTGAAAGCTCTTGCTGCTCTTCACCGTCCCTTGGCACCCTACCTACAGGCACAACAGCACTGGGGATCTGTGCTTTCCCAGACACGGAACATCTCACTGCGCTCAGTCTCGGCAGAGCCTCTTTCTGAAAAGGCGAACGGTCGGATCCTTCTCCCACGAGGAAGGGCCGAGCCCTGAAAGCTCTTGCTGCTCTTCACCGTCCCTTGGCGCCCTACCTACAGGCACAACAGCACTGGGGATCTGTGCTTTCCCAGAGACGGAACATCTCACGGCGCTCAGCCTCGGCAGAGCCTCTTTCTGAAAAGGCGAACGGTCGGATCCTTCTCCCACGAGGAAGGGCCCAGCCCTGAAAGCTCTTGCTGCTCTTCACCGTCCCTTGGCACCCTACCTACAGGCACAACAGCACTGGGGATCTGTGCTTTCCCAGACACGGAACATCTCACGGCGCTAGCCTCGGCAGAGCCTCTTTCTGAAAAGGCGAACGGTCGGATCCTTCTCCCACGAGGAAGGGCCCAGCCCTGAAAGCTCTTGCTGCTCTTCACCGTCCCTTGGCACCCTACCTACAGGCACAACAGCACTGGGGATCTGTGCTTTCCCAGAGACGGAACATCTCACTGCGCTCAGTCTCGGCAGAGCCTCTTTCTGAAAAGGCGAACGGTCGGATCATTCTCCCACGAGGAAGGGCCGAGCCCTGAAAGCTCTTGCTGCTCTTCACCGTCCCTTGGCACCCTACCTACAGGCACAACAGCACTGGGGATCTGTGCTTTCCCAGAGACGGAACATCTCACGGCGCTCAGCCTCGGCAGAGCCTCTTTCTGAAAAGGCGAACGGTCGGATCCTTATCCCACGAGGAAGGGCACAGCCCTGAAAGCTCTTGCTGCTCTTCACCGTCCCTTGGCACCCTACCTACAGGCACAACAGCACTGGGGATTTTTGATATCCCAGAGACGGAACATCTCACGGCGCTCCGCCTCGGCAGAGCCTCTTTCTGAAAAGGCGAACGGTCGGATCCTTCTCCCACGAGGAAGGGCCCAGCCCTGAAAGCTCTTGCTGCTCTTCACCGTCCCTTGGCACCCTACCTACAGGCACAACAGCACTGGGGATCTGTGCTTTCCCAGAGACGGAACATCTCACGGCGCTCAGTCTCGGCAGAGCCTCTTTCTGAAAATGCGAACGGTCGGATCCTTCTCCCACGAGGAAGGGCCCAGCCCTGAAAGCTCTTGCTGCTCTTCACCGTCCCTTGGCACCCTACCTACAGGCACAACAGCACTGGGGATCTGTGCTTTCCCAGAGACGGAACATCTCACGGCGCTAGCCTCGGCAGAGCCTCTTTCTGAAAAGGCGAACGGTCGGATCCTTCTCCCACGAGGAAGGGCCCAGCCCTGAAAGCTCTTGCTGCTCTTCACCGTCCCTTGGCACCCTACCTACAGGCACAACAGCACTGGGGATTTGTGCTTTCCCAGAGACGGAACATCTCACGGCGCTCAGCCTCGGCAGAGCCTCTTTCTGAAAAGGCGAACGGTCGGATCCTTCTCCCACGAGGAAGGGCCGAGCCCTGAAAGCTCTTGCTGCTCTTCACCGTCCCTTGGCACCCTACCTACAGGCACAACAGCACTGGGGATCTGTGCTTTCCCAGAGACGGAACATCTCACGGCGCTAGCCTCGGCAGAGCCTCTTTCTGAAAAGGCGAACGGTCGGATCCTTCTCCCACGAGGAAGGGCCGAGCCCTGAAAGCTCTTGCTGCTCTTCACTGTCCCTTGGCACCCTACCTACAGGCCCAACAGCACTGGGGATCTGTGCTTTCCCAGAGACGGAACATCTCACGGCGCTCAGCCTCGGCAGAGCCTCTTTCTGAAAAGGCGAACGGTCGGATCCTTCTCCCACGAGGAAGGGCCCAGCCCTGAAAGCTCTTGCTGCTCTTCACCGTCCCTTGGCACCCTACCTACAGGCACAACAGCACTGGGGATCTGTGCTTTCCCAGAGACGGAACATCTCACGGCGCTAGCCTCGGCAGAGCCTCTTTCTGAAAAGGCGAACGGTCGGATCCTTCTCCCACGAGGAAGGGCCCAGCCCTGAAAGATCTTGCTGCTCTTCACCGTCCCTTGGCACCCTACCTACAGGCACAACAGCACTGGGGATCTGTGCTTTCCCAGAGACGGAACATCTCACGGCGCTCAGCCTCGGCAGAGCCTCTTTCTGAAAAGGCGAACGGTCGGATCCTTCTCCCACGAGGAAGGGCACAGCCCTGAAAGCTCTTGCTGCTCTTCACCATCCCTTGGCACCCTACCTACAGGCACAACAGCACTGGGGATCTGTGCTTTCCCAGAGACGGAACATCTCACGGCGCTCAGTCTCGGCAGAGCCTCTTTCTGAAAAGGCGAACGGTCGGATCCTTCTCCCACGAGGAAGGGCCCAGCCCTGAAAGCTCTTGCTGCTCTTCACCGTCCCTTGGCACCCTACCTACAGGCACAACAGCACTGGGGATCTGTGCTTTCCCAGAGACGGAACATCTCACGGCGCTCAGCCTCGGCAGAGCCTCTTTCTGAAAAGGCGAACGGTCGGATCCTTCTCCCACGAGGAAGGGCACAGCCCTGAAAGCTCTTGCTTCTCTTCACCGTCCCTTGGCACCCTACCTACAGGCACAACAGCACTGGGGATCTGTGCTTTCCCAGAGACGGAACATCTCACGGCGCTCAGCCTCGGCAGAGCCTCTTTCTGAAAAGGCGAACGGTCGGATCCTTCTCCCACGAGGAAGGGCCCAGCCCTGAAAGCTCTTGCTGCTCTTCACTGTCCCTTGGCACCCTACCTACAGGCACAACAGCACTGGGGATCTGTGCTTTCCCAGAGACGGAACATCTCACGGCGCTAGCCTCGGCAGAGCCTCTTTCTGAAAAGGCGAACGGTCGGATCCTTCTCCCACGAGGAAGGGCCCAGCCCTGAAAGCTCTTGCTGCTCTTCACCGTCCCTTGGCACCCTACCTACAGGCACAACAGCACTGGGGATTTGTGCTTTCCCAGAGACGGAACATCTCACGGCGCTCAGCCTCGGCAGAGCCTCTTTCTGAAAAGGCGAACGGTCGGATCCTTCTCCCACGAGGAAGGGCCCAGCCCTGAAAGCTCTTGCTGCTCTTCACCGTCCCTTGGCACCCTACCTACAGGCACAACAGCACTGGGGATCTGTGCTTTCCCAGAGACGGAACATCTCACGGCGCTAGCCTCGGCAGAGCCTCTTTCTGAAAAGGCGAACGGTCGGATCCTTCTCCCACGAGGAAGGGCCGAGCCCTGAAAGCTCTTGCTGCTCTTCACTGTCCCTTGGCACCCTACCTACAGGCCCAACAGCACTGGGGATCTGTGCTTTCCCAGAGACGGAACATCTCACGGCGCTCAGCCTCGGCAGAGCCTCTTTCTGAAAAGGCGAACGGTCGGATCCTTCTCCCACGAGGAAGGGCCCAGCCCTGAAAGCTCTTGCTGCTCTTCACCGTCCCTTGGCACCCTACCTACAGGCACAACAGCACTGGGGATTTGTGCTTTCCCAGAGACGGAACATCTCACGGCGCTCAGTCTCGGCAGAGCCTCTTTCTGAAAATGCGAACGGTCGGATCCTTCTCCCACGAGGAAGGGCCCAGCCCTGAAAGCTCTTGCTGCTCTTCACCGTCCCTTGGCACCCTACCTACAGGCACAACAGCACTGGGGATCTGTGCTTTCCCAGAGACGGAACATCTCACGGCGCTAGCCTCGGCAGAGCCTCTTTCTGAAAAGGCGAACGGTCGGATCCTTCTCCCACGAGGAAGGGCCCAGCCCTGAAAGCTCTTGCTGCTCTTCACCGTCCCTTGGCACCCTACCTACAGGCACAACAGCACTGGGGATCTGTGCTTTCCCAGAGACGGAACATCTCACGGCGCTCAGCCTCGGCAGAGCCTCTTTCTGAAAAGGCGAACGGTCGGATCCTTCTCCCACGAGGAAGGGCACAGCCCTGAAAGCTCTTGCTGCTCTTCACCATCCCTTGGCACCCTACCTACAGGCCCAACAGCACTGGGGATCTGTGCTTTCCCAGAGACGGAACATCTCACTGCGCTCAGTCTCGGCAGAGCCTCTTTCTGAAAAGGCGAACGGTCGGATCCTTCTCCCACGAGGAAGGGCCGAGCCCTGAAAGCTCTTGCTGCTCTTCACTGTCCCTTGGCACCCTACCTACAGGCACAACAGCACTGGGGATCTGTGCTTTCCCAGAGACGGAACATCTCACGGCGCTCAGCCTCGGCAGAGCCTCTTTCTGAAAAGGCGAACGGTCGGATCCTTCTCCCACGAGGAAGGGCACAGCCCTGAAAGCTCTTGCTTCTCTTCACCATCCCTTGGCACCCTACCTACAGGCACAACAGCACTGGGGATCTGTGCTTTCCCAGAGACGGAACATCTCACGGCGCTCAGCCTCGGCAGAGCCTCTTTCTGAAAAGGCGAACGGTCGGATCCTTCTCCCACGAGGAAGGGCCCAGCCCTGAAAGCTCTTGCTGCTCTTCACCGTCCCTTGGCACCCTACCTACAGGCACAACAGCACTGGGGATCTGTGCTTTCCCAGAGACGGAACATCTCACGGCGCTAGCCTCGGCAGAGCCTCTTTCTGAAAAGGCGAACGGTCGGATCCTTCTCCCACGAGGAAGGGCC
The DNA here is from genome assembly GCF_964188355.1 of Buteo buteo. Taxonomy (NCBI): domain Eukaryota; kingdom Metazoa; phylum Chordata; class Aves; order Accipitriformes; family Accipitridae; genus Buteo; species Buteo buteo. The sequence continues at coordinate 68,975 of NC_134190.1, read as the reverse complement.
GAGCCCTGAAAGCTCTTGCTGCTCTTCACCGTCCCTTGGCACCCTACCTACAGGCACAACAGCACTGGGGATCTGTGCTTTCCCAGAGACGGAACATCTCACGGCGCTCCGCCTCGGCAGAGCCTCTTTCTGAAAAGGCGAACGGTCGGATCCTTCTCCCACGAGGAAGGGCCCAGCCCTGAAAGCTCTTGCTGCTCTTCACCGTCCCTTGGCACCCTACCTACAGGCACAACAGCACTGGGGATCTGTGCTTTCCCAGAGACGGAACATCTCACGGCGCTCAGCCTCGGCAGAGCCTCTTTCTGAAAAGGCGAACGGTCGGATCCTTCTCCCACGAGGAAGGGCACAGCCCTGAAAGCTCTTGCTGCTCTTCACCGTCCCTTGGCACCCTACCTACAGGCACAACAACACTGGGGATCTGTGCTTTCCCAGACACGGAACATCTCACGGCGCTCAGCCTCGGCAAGCCTCTTTCTGAAAAGGCGAACGGTCGGATCCTTCTCCCACGAGGAAGGGCCCAGCCCTGAAAGCTCTTGCTGCTCTTCACTGTCCCCGTGCAGCCTATGCACAGGCACAACAACACTGGGGATCTGTGCTTTCCCAGAGACGGAACATCTCACGGCGCTAGCCTCGGCAGAGCCTCTTTCTGAAAAGGCGAACGGTCGGATCCTTCTCCCACGAGGAAGGGCCCAGCCCTGAAAGCTCTTGCTTCTCTTCACCGTCCCTTGGCACCCTACCTACAGGCACAACAGCACTGGGGATTTCTGCTTTCCCAGAGACGGAACATCTCACGGTGCTAGCCTCGGCAGAGCCTCTTTCTGAAAAGGCGAACGGTCGGATCCTTCTCCCACGAGGAAGGGCACAGCCCTGAAAGCTCTTGCTGCTCTTCACCGTCCCTTGGCACCCTACCTACAGGCACAACAGCACTGGGGATCTGTGCTTTCCCAGAGACGGAACATCTCACGGCGCTAGCCTCGGCAGAGCCTCTTTCTGAAAAGGCGAACGGTCGGATCCTTCTCCCACGAGGTAGGGCCCAGCCCTGAAAGCTCTTGCTGCTCTTCACCGTCCCTTGGCACCCTACCTACAGGCACAACAGCACTGGGTTCTGTGCTTTCCCAGAGACGGAACATCTCACGGCGCTCAGCCTCGGCAGAGCCTCTTTCTGAAAAGGCGAACGGTCGGATCCTTCTCCCACGAGGAAGGGCCCAGCCCTGAAAGCTCTTGCTGCTCTTCACCGTCCCTTGGCACCCTACCTACAGGCACAACAACACTGGGGATCTGTGCTTTCCCAGAGACGGAACATCTCACGGCGCTCAGCCTCGGCAGAGCCTCTTTCTGAAAAGGCGAACGGTCGGATCCTTCTCCCACGAGGAAGGGCCCAGCCCTGAAAGCTCTTGCTGCTCTTCACCGTCCCTTGGCACCCTACCTACAGGCACAACAACACTGGGGATCTGTGCTTTCCCAGAGACGGAACATCTCACGGCGCTCAGCCTCGGCAGAGCCTCTTTCTGAAAAGGCGAACGGTCGGATCCTTCTCCCACGAGGAAGGGCCCAGCCCTGAAAGCTCTTGCTGCTCTTCACCGTCCCTTGGCACCCTACCTACAGGCACAACAGCACTGGGGATCTGTGCTTTCCCAGACACGGAACATCTCACGGCGCTAGGCTCGGCAGAGCCTCTTTCTGAAAAGGCGAACGGTCGGATCCTTCTCCCACGAGGAAGGGCCCAGCCCTGAAAGCTCTTGCTTCTCTTCACCGTCCCTTGGCACCCTACCTACAGGCACAACAGCACTGGGGATCTGTGCTTTCCCAGAGACGGAACATCTCACGGCGCTAGCCTCGGCAGAGCCTCTTTCTGAAAAGGCGAACGGTCGGATCCTTCTCCCACGAGGTAGGGCCCAGCCCTGAAAGCTCTTGCTGCTCTTCACCGTCCCTTGGCACCCTACCTACAGGCACAACAGCACTGGGGATCTGTGCTTTCCCAGACACGGAACATCTCACGGCGCTCAGCCTCGGCAGAGCCTCTTTCTGAAAATGCGAACGGTCGGATCCTTCTCCCACGAGGAAGGGCACAGCCCTGAAAGCTCTTGCTGCTCTTCACCGTCCCTTGGCACCCTACCTACAGGCACAACAGCACTGGGGATTTGTGCTTTCCCAGAGACGGAACATCTCACGGCGCTCAGCCTCGGCAGAGCCTCTTTCTGAAAAGGCGAACGGTCGGATCCTTCTCCCACGAGGAAGGGCACAGCCCTGAAAGCTCTTGCTGCTCTTCACCGTCCCTTGGCACCCTACCTACAGGCACAACAGCACTGGGGATCTGTGCTTTCCCAGAGACGGAACATCTCACGGCGCTCAGCCTCGGCAGAGCCTCTTTCTGAAAAGGCGAACGGTCGGATCCTTCTCCCACGAGGAAGGGCCCAGCCCTGAAAGCTCTTGCTGCTCTTCACCGTCCCTTGGCACCCTACCTACAGGCACAACAGCACTGGGGATTTGTGCTTTCCCAGACACGGAACATCTCACGGCGCTCAGCCTCGGCAGAGCCTCTTTCTGAAAAGGCGAACGGTCGGATCCTTCTCCCACGAGGAAGGGCCCAGCCCTGAAAGCTCTTGCTGCTCTTCACCGTCCCTTGGCACCCTACCTACAGGCACAACAGCACTGGGGATCTGTGCTTTCCCAGAGACGGAACATCTCACGGCGCTCAGCCTCGGCAAGCCTCTTTCTGAAAAGGCGAACGGTCGGATCCTTCTCCCACGAGGAAGGGCCCAGCCCTGAAAGCTCTTGCTGCTCTTCACCGTCCCTTGGCACCCTACCTACAGGCACAACAACACTGGGGATCTGTGCTTTCCCAGACACGGAACATCTCACGGCGCTCAGCCTCGGCAGAGCCTCTTTCTGAAAAGGCGAACGGTCGGATCCTTCTCCCACGAGGAAGGGCCCAGCCCTGAAAGCTCTTGCTGCTCTTCACCATCCCTTGGCACCCTACCTACAGGCACAACAGCACTGGGGATCTGTGCTTTCCCAGAGACGGAACATCTCACTGCGCTCAGCCTCGGCAGAGCCTCTTTCTGAAAAGGCGAACGGTCGGATCCTTCTCCCACGAGGAAGGGCCCAGCCCTGAAAGCTCTTGCTGCTCTTCACCGTCCCTTGGCACCCTACCTACAGGCCCAACAGCACTGGGGATCTGTGCTTTCCCAGAGACGGAACATCTCACGGCGCTCAGCCTCGGCAGAGCCTCTTTCTGAAAAGGCGAACGGTCGGATCCTTCTCCCACGAGGAAGGGCCCAGCCCTGAAAGCTCTTGCTGCTCTTCACCGTCCCTTGGCACCCTACCTACAGGCACAACAGCACTGGGGATTTGTGCTTTCCCAGAGACGGAACATCTCACGGCGCTCAGTCTCGGCAGAGCCTCTTTCTGAAAATGCGAACGGTCGGATCCTTCTCCCACGAGGAAGGGCCCAGCCCTGAAAGCTCTTGCTGCTCTTCACCGTCCCTTGGCACCCTACCTACAGGCACAACAGCACTGGGGATCTGTGCTTTCCCAGAGACGGAACATCTCACGGCGCTCAGCCTCGGCAGAGCCTCTTTCTGAAAAGGCGAACGGTCAGATCCTTCTCCCACGAGGAAGGGCCCAGCCCTGAAAGCTCTTGCTGCTCTTCACCGTCCCTTGGCACCCTACCTACAGGCACAACAGCACTGGGGATCTGTGCTTTCCCAGAGACGGAACATCTCACGGCGCTCCGCCTCGGCAGAGCCTCTTTCTGAAAAGGCGAACGGTCGGATCCTTCTCCCACGAGGAAGGACCCAGCCCTGAAAGCTCTTGCTGCTCTTCACCGTCCCTTGGCACCCTACCTACAGGCACAACAGCACTGGGGATTTGTGCTTTCCCAGAGACGGAACATCTCACGGCGCTCAGCCTCGGCAGAGCCTCTTTCTGAAAAGGCGAACGGTCGGATCCTTCTCCCACGAGGAAGGGCCCAGCCCTGAAAGCTCTTGCTGCTCTTCACCGTCCCTTGGCACCCTACCTACAGGCACAACAGCACTGGGGATCTGTGCTTTCCCAGAGACGGAACATCTCACGGCGCTAGCCTCGGCAGAGCCTCTTTCTGAAAAGGCGAACGGTCGGATCCTTCTCCCACGAGGAAGGGCCCAGCCCTGAAAGCTCTTGCTGCTCTTCACCGTCCCTTGGCACCCTACCTACAGGCACAACAGCACTGGGGATTTTTGATATCCCAGAGACGGAACATCTCACGGCGCTCAGCCTCGGCAGAGCCTCTTTCTGAAAAGGCGAACGGTCGGATCCTTCTCCCACGAGGAAGGGCCCAGCCCTGAAAGCTCTTGCTGCTCTTCACCGTCCCTTGGCACCCTACCTACAGGCACAACAGCACTGGGGATCTGTGCTTTCCCAGACACGGAACATCTCACGGCGCTCAGCCTCGGCAGAGCCTCTTTCTGAAAAGGCGAACGGTCGGATCCTTCTCCCACGAGGAAGGGCACAGCCCTGAAAGCTCTTGCTGCTCTTCACCGTCCCTTGGCACCCTACCTACAGGCACAACAACACTGGGGATCTGTGCTTTCCCAGACACGGAACATCTCACGGCGCTCAGTCTCGGCAGAGCCTCTTTCTGAAAATGCGAACGGTCGGATCCTTCTCCCACGAGGAAGGGCCCAGCCCTGAAAGCTCTTGCTGCTCTTCACTGTCCCCGTGCAGCCTATGCACAGGCACAACAGCACTGGGGATCTGTGCTTTCCCAGAGACGGAACATCTCACGGCGCTAGCCTCGGCAGAGCCTCTTTCTGAAAAGGCGAACGGTCGGATCCTTCTCCCACGAGGTAGGGCCCAGCCCTGAAAGCTCTTGCTGCTCTTCACCGTCCCTTGGCACCCTACCTACAGGCACAACAGCACTGGGGATCTGTGCTTTCCCAGAGACGGAACATCTCACGGCGCTCAGCCTCGGCAGAGCCTCTTTCTGAAAATGCGAACGGTCGGATCCTTCTCCCACGAGGAAGGGCACAGCCCTGAAAGCTCTTGCTGCTCTTCACCGTCCCTTGGCACCCTACCTACAGGCACAACAGCACTGGGGATCTGTGCTTTCCCAGAGACGGAACATCTCACGGCGCTCAGCCTCGGCAGAGCCTCTTTCTGAAAAGGCGAACGGTCGGATCCTTCTCCCACGAGGAAGGGCACAGCCCTGAAAGCTCTTGCTGCTCTTCACCGTCCCTTGGCACCCTACCTACAGGCACAACAGCACTGGGGATCTGTGCTTTCCCAGACACGGAACATCTCACGGCGCTAGCCTCGGCAGAGCCTCTTTCTGAAAAGGCGAACGGTCGGATCCTTCTCCCACGAGGAAGGGCCCAGCCCTGAAAGCTCTTGCTTCTCTTCACCGTCCCTTGGCACCCTACCTACAGGCACAACAGCACTGGGGATCTGTGCTTTCCCAGAGACGGAACATCTCACGGCGCTAGCCTCGGCAGAGCCTCTTTCTGAAAAGGCGAACGGTCGGATCCTTCTCCCACGAGGTAGGGCCCAGCCCTGAAAGCTCTTGCTGCTCTTCACCGTCCCTTGGCACCCTACCTACAGGCACAACAACACTGGGGATCTGTGCTTTCCCAGACACGGAACATCTCACGGCGCTCAGCCTCGGCAGAGCCTCTTTCTGAAAATGCGAACGGTCGGATCCTTCTCCCACGAGGAAGGGCACAGCCCTGAAAGCTCTTGCTGCTCTTCACCGTCCCTTGGCACCCTACCTACAGGCACAACAGCACTGGGGATTTGTGCTTTCCCAGAGACGGAACATCTCACGGCGCTCAGCCTCGGCAGAGCCTCTTTCTGAAAAGGCGAACGGTCGGATCCTTCTCCCACGAGGAAGGGCACAGCCCTGAAAGCTCTTGCTGCTCTTCACCGTCCCTTGGCACCCTACCTACAGGCACAACAGCACTGGGGATCTGTGCTTTCCCAGACACGGAACATCTCACGGCGCTCAGCCTCGGCAGAGCCTCTTTCTGAAAAGGCGAACGGTCAGATCCTTCTCCCACGAGGAAGGGCCCAGCCCTGAAAGCTCTTGCTGCTCTTCACCGTCCCTTGGCACCCTACCTACAGGCACAACAGCACTGGGGATTTGTGCTTTCCCAGACACGGAACATCTCACGGCGCTCAGCCTCGGCAGACCCTCTTTCTGAAAAGGCGAACGGTCGGATCCTTCTCCCACGAGGAAGGGCCCAGCCCTGAAAGCTCTTGCTGCTCTTCACCATCCCTTGGCACCCTACCTACAGGCACAACAGCACTGGGGATCTGTGCTTTCCCAGAGACGGAACATCTCACTGCGCTCAGCCTCGGCAGAGCCTCTTTCTGAAAATGCGAACGGTCGGATCCTTCTCCCACGAGGAAGGGCACAGCCCTGAAAGCTCTTGCTGCTCTTCACCGTCCCTTGGCACCCTACCTACAGGCACAACAACACTGGGGATCTGTGCTTTCCCAGAGACGGAACATCTCACGGCGCTCAGCCTCGGCAGAGCCTCTTTCTGAAAAGGCGAACGGTCGGATCCTTCTCCCACGAGGAAGGGCACAGCCCTGAAAGCTCTTGCTGCTCTTCACCGTCCCTTGGCACCCTACCTACAGGCACAACAGCACTGGGGATCTGTGCTTTCCCAGACACGGAACATCTCACGGCGCTAGCCTCGGCAGAGCCTCTTTCTGAAAAGGCGAACGGTCGGATCCTTCTCCCACGAGGAAGGGCCCAGCCCTGAAAGCTCTTGCTTCTCTTCACCGTCCCTTGGCACCCTACCTACAGGCACAACAGCACTGGGGATCTGTGCTTTCCCAGAGACGGAACATCTCACGGCGCTAGCCTCGGCAGAGCCTCTTTCTGAAAAGGCGAACGGTCGGATCCTTCTCCCACGAGGTAGGGCCCAGCCCTGAAAGCTCTTGCTGCTCTTCACCGTCCCTTGGCACCCTACCTACAGGCACAACAACACTGGGGATCTGTGCTTTCCCAGACACGGAACATCTCACGGCGCTCAGCCTCGGCAGAGCCTCTTTCTGAAAATGCGAACGGTCGGATCCTTCTCCCACGAGGAAGGGCACAGCCCTGAAAGCTCTTGCTGCTCTTCACCGTCCCTTGGCACCCTACCTACAGGCACAACAGCACTGGGGATTTGTGCTTTCCCAGAGACGGAACATCTCACGGCGCTCAGCCTCGGCAGAGCCTCTTTCTGAAAAGGCGAACGGTCGGATCCTTCTCCCACGAGGAAGGGCACAGCCCTGAAAGCTCTTGCTGCTCTTCACCGTCCCTTGGCACCCTACCTACAGGCACAACAGCACTGGGGATCTGTGCTTTCCCAGACACGGAACATCTCACGGCGCTCAGCCTCGGCAGAGCCTCTTTCTGAAAAGGCGAACGGTCAGATCCTTCTCCCACGAGGAAGGGCCCAGCCCTGAAAGCTCTTGCTGCTCTTCACCGTCCCTTGGCACCCTACCTACAGGCACAACAGCACTGGGGATTTGTGCTTTCCCAGACACGGAACATCTCACGGCGCTCAGCCTCGGCAGACCCTCTTTCTGAAAAGGCGAACGGTCGGATCCTTCTCCCACGAGGAAGGGCCCAGCCCTGAAAGCTCTTGCTGCTCTTCACCATCCCTTGGCACCCTACCTACAGGCACAACAGCACTGGGGATCTGTGCTTTCCCAGAGACGGAACATCTCACTGCGCTCAGCCTCGGCAGAGCCTCTTTCTGAAAAGGCGAACGGTCGGATCCTTCTCCCACGAGGAAGGGCCCAGCCCTGAAAGCTCTTACTGCTCTTCACCGTCCCTTGGCGCCCTACCTACAGGCCCAACAGCACTGGGGATCTGTGCTTTCCCAGAGACGGAACATCTCACGGCGCTCAGCCTCGGCAGAGCCTCTTTCTGAAAAGGCGAACGGTCGGATCCTTCTCCCACGAGGAAGGGCCCAGCCCTGAAAGCTCTTGCTGCTCTTCACCGTCCCTTGGCACCCTACCTACAGGCACAACAGCACTGGGGATTTGTGCTTTCCCAGAGACGGAACATCTCACGGCGCTCAGTCTCGGCAGAGCCTCTTTCTGAAAATGCGAACGGTCGGATCCTTCTCCCACGAGGAAGGGCCCAGCCCTGAAAGCTCTTGCTGCTCTTCACCGTCCCTTGGCACCCTACCTACAGGCACAACAGCACTGGGGATCTGTGCTTTCCCAGAGACGGAACATCTCACGGCGCTAGCCTCGGCAGAGCCTCTTTCTGAAAAGGCGAACGGTCGGATCCTTCTCCCACGAGGAAGGGCCCAGCCCTGAAAGCTCTTGCTGCTCTTCACCGTCCCTTGGCACCCTACCTACAGGCACAACAGCACTGGGGATCTGTGCTTTCCCAGAGACGGAACATCTCACGGCGCTCAGCCTCGGCAGAGCCTCTTTCTGAAAAGGCGAACGGTCGGATCCTTCTCCCACGAGGAAGGGCACAGCCCTGAAAGCTCTTGCTGCTCTTCACCATCCCTTGGCACCCTACCTACAGGCACAACAGCACTGGGGATCTGTGCTTTCCCAGAGACGGAACATCTCACTGCGCTCAGCCTCGGCAGAGCCTCTTTCTGAAAAGGCGAACGGTCGGATCCTTCTCCCACGAGGAAGGGCCGAGCCCTGAAAGCTCTTGCTGCTCTTCACCGTCCCTTGGCGCCCTACCTACAGGCACAACAACACTGGGGATCTGTGCTTTCCCAGAGACGGAACATCTCACGGCGCTCAGCCTCGGCAGAGCCTCTTTCTGAAAAGGCGAACGGTCGGATCCTTCTCCCACGAGGAAGGGCCCAGCCCTGAAAGCTCTTGCTGCTCTTCACCGTCCCTTGGCACCCTACCTACAGGCACAACAGCACTGGGGATTTGTGCTTTCCCAGAGACGGAACATCTCACGGCGCTCAGTCTCGGCAGAGCCTCTTTCTGAAAATGCGAACGGTCGGATCCTTCTCCCACGAGGAAGGGCCCAGCCCTGAAAGCTCTTGCTGCTCTTCACCGTCCCTTGGCACCCTACCTACAGGCACAACAGCACTGGGGATCTGTGCTTTCCCAGAGACGGAACATCTCACGGCGCTAGCCTCGGCAGAGCCTCTTTCTGAAAAGGCGAACGGTCGGATCCTTCTCCCACGAGGAAGGGCCCAGCCCTGAAAGCTCTTGCTGCTCTTCACCGTCCCTTGGCACCCTACCTACAGGCACAACAGCACTGGGGATCTGTGCTTTCCCAGAGACGGAACATCTCACGGCGCTCAGCCTCGGCAGAGCCTCTTTCTGAAAAGGCGAACGGTCGGATCCTTCTCCCACGAGGAAGGGCACAGCCCTGAAAGCTCTTGCTGCTCTTCACCATCCCTTGGCACCCTACCTACAGGCACAACAGCACTGGGGATCTGTGCTTTCCCAGAGACGGAACATCTCACTGCGCTCAGTCTCGGCAGAGCCTCTTTCTGAAAAGGCGAACGGTCGGATCCTTCTCCCACGAGGAAGGGCCGAGCCCTGAAAGCTCTTGCTGCTCTTCACCGTCCCTTGGCACCCTACCTACAGGCACAACAGCACTGGGGATCTGTGCTTTCCCAGAGACGGAACATCTCACGGCGCTCAGTCTCGGCAGAGCCTCTTTCTGAAAAGGCGAACGGTCGGATCCTTCTCCCACGAGGAAGGGCACAGCCCTGAAAGCTCTTGCTGCTCTTCACCGTCCCTTGGCACCCTACCTACAGGCACAACAGCACTGGGGATCTGTGCTTTCCCAGAGACGGAACATCTCACGGCGCTAGCCTCGGCAGAGCCTCTTTCTGAAAAGGCGAACGGTCGGATCCTTCTCCCACGAGGAAGGGCCCAGCCCTGAAAGCTCTTGCTGCTCTTCACCGTCCCTTGGCACCCTACCTACAGGCACAACAGCACTGGGGATCTGTGCTTTCCCAGAGACGGAACATCTCACGGCGCTCAGCCTCGGCAGAGCCTCTTTCTGAAAAGGCGAACGGTCGGATCCTTCTCCCACGAGGAAGGGCACAGCCCTGAAAGCTCTTGCTGCTCTTCACCATCCCTTGGCACCCTACCTACAGGCACAACAGCACTGGGGATCTGTGCTTTCCCAGAGACGGAACATCTCACTGCGCTCAGTCTCGGCAGAGCCTCTTTCTGAAAAGGCGAACGGTCGGATCCTTCTCCCACGAGGAAGGGCCGAGCCCTGAAAGCTCTTGCTGCTCTTCACCGTCCCTTGGCACCCTACCTACAGGCACAACAGCACTGGGGATCTGTGCTTTCCCAGAGACGGAACATCTCACGGCGCTCAGCCTCGGCAGAGCCTCTTTCTGAAAAGGCGAACGGTCGGATCCTTCTCCCACGAGGAAGGGCACAGCCCTGAAAGCTCTTGCTTCTCTTCACCGTCCCTTGGCACCCTACCTACAGGCACAACAGCACTGGGGATTTGTGCTTTCCCAGAGACGGAACATCTCACGGCGCTCAGTCTCGGCAGAGCCTCTTTCTGAAAAGGCGAACGGTCGGATCCTTCTCCCACGAGGAAGGGCCCAGCCCTGAAAGCTCTTGCTGCTCTTCACCGTCCCTTGGCACCCTACCTACAGGCACAACAGCACTGGGGATCTGTGCTTTCCCAGAGACGGAACATCTCACGGCGCTCAGCCTCGGCAGAGCCTCTTTCTGAAAAGGCGAACGGTCGGATCCTTCTCCCACGAGGAAGGGCACAGCCCTGAAAGCTCTTGCTGCTCTTCACCGTCCCTTGGCACCCTACCTACAGGCACAACAGCACTGGGGATCTGTGCTTTCCCAGAGACGGAACATCTCACGGCGCTCAGCCTCGGCAGAGCCTCTTTCTGAAAAGGCGAACGGTCGGATCCTTCTCCCACGAGGAAGGGCACAGCCCTGAAAGCTCTTGCTTCTCTTCACCGTCCCTTGGCACCCTACCTACAGGCACAACAGCACTGGGGATCTGTGCTTTCCCAGAGACGGAACATCTCACGGCGCTCCGCCTCGGCAGAGCCTCTTTCTGAAAAGGCGAACGGTCGGATCCTTCTCCCACGAGGAAGGGCCCAGCCCTGAAAGCTCTTGCTGCTCTTCACCGTCCCTTGGCACCCTACCTACAGGCACAACAGCACTGGGGATTTGTGCTTTCCCAGACACGGAACATCTCACGGCGCTCAGCCTCGGCAAGCCTCTTTCTGAAAAGGCGAACGGTCGGATCCTTCTCCCACGAGGAAGGGCCCAGCCCTGAAAGCTCTTGCTGCTCTTCACTGTCCCCGTGCAGCCTATGCACAGGCACAACAACACTGGGGATCTGTGCTTTCCCAGAGACGGAACATCTCACGGCGCTATCCTCGGCAGAGCCTCTTTCTGAAAAGGCGAACGGTCGGATCCTTCTCCCACGAGGAAGGGCCCAGCCCTGAAAGCTCTTGCTTCTCTTCACCGTCCCTTGGCACCCTACCTACAGGCACAACAGCACTGGGGATTTCTGCTTTCCCAGAGACGGAACATCTCACGGCGCTAGCCTCGGCAGAGCCTCTTTCTGAAAAGGCGAACGGTCGGATCCTTCTCCCACGAGGAAGGGCCCAGCCCTGAAAGCTCTTGCTGCTCTTCACCGTCCCTTGGCACCCTACCTACAGGCACAACAGCACTGGGGATTTCTGCTTTCCCAGAGACGGAACATCTCACGGCGCTAGCCTCGGCAGAGCCTCTTTCTGAAAAAAGGCGAACGGTCGGATCCTTCTCCCACAAGGATGGTGCCAGCCCTGAAAGCTCTTGCTGCTCTTCACCGTCCCTTGGCACCCTACCTACAGGCACAACAGCACTGGGGATCTGTGCTTTCCCAGAGACGGAACATCTCACGGCGCTCAGCCTCGGCAGAGCCTCTTTCTGAAAAGGCGAACGGTCGGATCCTTCTCCCACGAGGAAGGGCACAGCCCTGAAAGCTCTTGCTTCTCTTCACCGTCCCTTGGCACCCTACCTACAGGCACAACAGCACTGGGGATTTCTGCTTTCCCAGAGACGGAACATCACACGGCGCTAGCCTCGGCAGAGCCTCTTTCTGAAAAGGCGAACGGTCGGATCCTTCTCCCACGAGGAAGGGCCCAGCCCTGAAAGCTCTTGCTGCTCTTCACCGTCCCTTGGCACCCTACCTACAGGCACAACAGCACTGGGGATTTCTGCTTTCCCAGAGACGGAACATCTCACGGCGCTAGCCTCGGCAGAGCCTCTTTCTGAAAAAAGGCGAACGGTCGGATCCTTTTCCCACAAGGATGGTGCCAGCCCTGAAAGCTCTTGCTGCTCTTCACCGTCCCTTGGCACCCTACCTACAGGCACAACAGCACTGGGGATCTGTGCTTTCCCAGAGACGGAACATCTCACGGCGCTCAGCCTCGGCAGAGCCTCTTTCTGAAAAGGCGAACGGTCGGATCCTTCTCCCACGAGGAAGGGCACAGCCCTGAAAGCTCTTGCTGCTCTTCACCGTCCCTTGGCACCCTACCTACAGGCACAACAGCACTGGGGATTTCTGCTTTCCCAGAGACGGAACATCTCACGGCGCTAGCCTCGGCAGAGCCTCTTTCTGAAAAAAGGCGAACGGTCGGATCCTTCTCCCACAAGGATGGTGCCAGCCCTGAAAGCTCTTGCTGCTCTTCACCGTCCCTTGGCACCCTACCTACAGGCACAACAGCACTGGGGATCTGTGCTTTCCCAGAGACGGAACATCTCACGGCGCTCAGCCTCGGCAGAGCCTCTTTCTGAAAAGGCGAACGGTCGGATCCTTCTCCCACGAGGAAGGGCACAGCCCTGAAAGCTCTTGCTGCTCTTCACCGTCCCTTGGCACCCTACCTACAGGCACAACAACACTGGGGATCTGTGCTTTCCCAGACACGGAACATCTCACGGCGCTCAGCCTCGGCAGAGCCTCTTTCTGAAAAGGCGAACGGTCGGATCCTTCTCCCACGAGGAAGGGCCCAGCCCTGAAAGCTCTTGCTGCTCTTCACTGTCCCCGTGCAGCCTATGCACAGGCACAACAACACTGGGGATCTGTGCTTTCCCAGAGACGGAACATCTCACGGCGCTAGCCTCGGCAGAGCCTCTTTCTGAAAAGGCGAACGGTCGGATCCTTCTCTCACGAGGAAGGGCCCAGCCCTGAAAGCTCTTGCTGCTCTTCACCGTCCCTTGGCACCCTACCTACAGGCACAACAGCACTGGGGATCTGTGCTTTCCCAGAGACGGAACATCTCACGGCGCTAGCCTCGGCAGAGCCTCTTTCTGAAAAGGCGAACGGTCGGATCCTTCTCCCACGAGGAAGGGCCCAGCCCTGAAAGCTCTTGCTGCTCTTCACCATCCCTTGGCACCCTACCTACAGGCACAACAGCACTGGGGATCTGTGCTTTCCCAGAGACGGAACATCTCACTGCGCTCAGCCTCGGCAGAGCTTCTTTCTGAAAAGGCGAACGGTCGGATCCTTCTCCCACGAGGAAGGGCCCAGCCCTGAAAGCTCTTGCTGCTCTTCACCGTCCCTTGGCACCCTACCTACAGGCACAACAACACTGGGGATCTGTGCTTTCCCAGAGACGGAACATCTCACGGCGCTCAGCCTCGGCAGAGCCTCTTTCTGAAAAGGCGAACGGTCGGATCCTTCTCCCACGAGGAAGGGCACAGCCCTGAAAGCTCTTGCTGCTCTTCACCGTCCCTTGGCACCCTACCTACAGGCACAACAGCACTGGGGATCTGTGCTTTCCCAGACACGGAACATCTCACGGCGCTAGCCTCGGCAGAGCCTCTTTCTGAAAAGGCGAACGGTCGGATCCTTCTCCCACGAGGAAGGGCCCAGCCCTGAAAGCTCTTGCTTCTCTTCACCGTCCCTTGGCACCCTACCTACAGGCACAACAGCACTGGGGATCTGTGCTTTCCCAGAGACGGAACATCTCACGGCGCTAGCCTCGGCAGAGCCTCTTTCTGAAAAGGCGAACGGTCGGATCCTTCTCCCACGAGGTAGGGCCCAGCCCTGAAAGCTCTTGCTGCTCTTCACCGTCCCTTGGCACCCTACCTACAGGCACAACAGCACTGGGGATCTGTGCTTTCCCAGACACGGAACATCTCACGGCGCTCAGCCTCGGCAGAGCCTCTTTCTGAAAATGCGAACGGTCGGATCCTTCTCCCACGAGGAAGGGCACAGCCCTGAAAGCTCTTGCTGCTCTTCACCGTCCCTTGGCACCCTACCTACAGGCACAACAGCACTGGGGATTTGTGCTTTCCCAGAGACGGAACATCTCACGGCGCTCAGCCTCGGCAGAGCCTCTTTCTGAAAAGGCGAACGGTCGGATCCTTCTCCCACGAGGAAGGGCCCAGCCCTGAAAGCTCTTGCTTCTCTTCACCGTCCCTTGGCACCCTACCTACAGGCACAACAGCACTGGGGATTTCTGCTTTCCCAGAGACGGAACATCTCACGGCGCTAGCCTCGGCAGAGCCTCTTTCTGAAAAGGCGAACGGTCGGATCCTTCTCCCACGAGGAAGGGCCCAGCCCTGAAAGCTCTTGCTGCTCTTCACTGTCCCTTGGCACCCTACCTACAGGCACAACAGCACTGGGGATTTCTGCTTTCCCAGAGACGGAACATCTCACGGCGCTAGCCTCGGCAGAGCCTCTTTCTGAAAAAAGGCGAACGGTCGGATCCTTTTCCCACAAGGATGGTGCCAGCCCTGAAAGCTCTTGCTGCTCTTCACCGTCCCTTGGCACCCTACCTACAGGCACAACAGCACTGGGGATCTGTGCTTTCCCAGAGACGGAACATCTCACGGCGCTCAGCCTCGGCAGAGCCTCTTTCTGAAAAGGCGAACGGTCGGATCCTTCTCCCACGAGGAAGGGCACAGCCCTGAAAGCTCTTGCTGCTCTTCACCGTCCCTTGGCACCCTACCTACAGGCACAACAGCACTGGGGATTTCTGCTTTCCCAGAGACGGAACATCTCACGGCGCTAGCCTCGGCAGAGCCTCTTTCTGAAAAAAGGCGAACGGTCGGATCCTTCTCCCACAAGGATGGTGCCAGCCCTGAAAGCTCTTGCTGCTCTTCACCGTCCCTTGGCACCCTACCTACAGGCACAACAGCACTGGGGATCTGTGCTTTCCCAGAGACGGAACATCTCACGGCGCTCAGCCTCGGCAGAGCCTCTTTCTGAAAAGGCGAACGGTCGGATCCTTCTCCCACGAGGAAGGGCACAGCCCTGAAAGCTCTTGCTGCTCTTCACCGTCCCTTGGCACCCTACCTACAGGCACAACAACACTGGGGATCTGTGCTTTCCCAGACACGGAACATCTCACGGCGCTCAGCCTCGGCAGAGCCTCTTTCTGAAAATGCGAACGGTCGGATCCTTCTCCCACGAGGAAGGGCCCAGCCCTGAAAGCTCTTGCTGCTCTTCACTGTCCCCGTGCAGCCTATGCACAGGCACAACAACACTGGGGATCTGTGCTTTCCCAGAGACGGAACATCTCACGGCGCTAGCCTCGGCAGAGCCTCTTTCTGAAAAGGCGAACGGTCGGATCCTTCTCCCACGAGGAAGGGCCCAGCCCTGAAAGCTCTTGCTTCTCTTCACCGTCCCTTGGCACCCTACCTACAGGCACAACAGCACTGGGGATTTCTGCTTTCCCAGAGACGGAACATCTCACGGCGCTAGCCTCGGCAGAGCCTCTTTCTGAAAAGGCGAACGGTCGGATCCTTCTCTCACGAGGAAGGGCCCAGCCCTGAAAGCTCTTGCTGCTCTTCACCGTCCCTTGGCACCCTACCTACAGGCACAACAGCACTGGGGATCTGTGCTTTCCCAGAGACGGAACATCTCACGGCGCTAGCCTCGGCAGAGCCTCTTTCTGAAAAGGCGAACGGTCGGATCCTTCTCCCACGAGGAAGGGCCCAGCCCTGAAAGCTCTTGCTGCTCTTCACCATCCCTTGGCACCCTACCTACAGGCACAACAGCACTGGGGATCTGTGCTTTCCCAGAGACGGAACATCTCACTGCGCTCAGCCTCGGCAGAGCCTCTTTCTGAAAAGGCGAACGGTCGGATCCTTCTCCCACGAGGAAGGGCCCAGCCCTGAAAGCTCTTGCTGCTCTTCACCGTCCCTTGGCACCCTACCTACAGGCACAACAACACTGGGGATCTGTGCTTTCCCAGAGACGGAACATCTCACGGCGCTCAGCCTCGGCAGAGCCTCTTTCTGAAAAGGCGAACGGTCGGATCCTTCTCCCACGAGGAAGGGCACAGCCCTGAAAGCTCTTGCTGCTCTTCACCGTCCCTTGGCACCCTACCTACAGGCACAACAGCACTGGGGATCTGTGCTTTCCCAGACACGGAACATCTCACGGCGCTAGCCTCGGCAGAGCCTCTTTCTGAAAAGGCGAACGGTCGGATCCTTCTCCCACGAGGAAGGGCCCAGCCCTGAAAGCTCTTGCTTCTCTTCACCGTCCCTTGGCACCCTACCTACAGGCACAACAGCACTGGGGATCTGTGCTTTCCCAGAGACGGAACATCTCACGGCGCTAGCCTCGGCAGAGCCTCTTTCTGAAAAGGCGAACGGTCGGATCCTTCTCCCACGAGGTAGGGCCCAGCCCTGAAAGCTCTTGCTGCTCTTCACCGTCCCTTGGCACCCTACCTACAGGCACAACAGCACTGGGGATCTGTGCTTTCCCAGACACGGAACATCTCACGGCGCTCAGCCTCGGCAGAGCCTCTTTCTGAAAATGCGAACGGTCGGATCCTTCTCCCACGAGGAAGGGCACAGCCCTGAAAGCTCTTGCTGCTCTTCACCGTCCCTTGGCACCCTACCTACAGGCACAACAGCACTGGGGATTTGTGCTTTCCCAGAGACGGAACATCTCACGGCGCTCAGCCTCGGCAGAGCCTCTTTCTGAAAAGGCGAACGGTCGGATCCTTCTCCCACGAGGAAGGGCACAGCCCTGAAAGCTCTTGCTGCTCTTCACCGTCCCTTGGCACCCTACCTACAGGCACAACAGCACTGGGGATCTGTGCTTTCCCAGACACGGAACATCTCACGGCGCTCAGCCTCGGCAGAGCCTCTTTCTGAAAAGGCGAACGGTCAGATCCTTCTCCCACGAGGAAGGGCCCAGCCCTGAAAGCTCTTGCTGCTCTTCACCGTCCCTTGGCACCCTACCTACAGGCACAACAGCACTGGGGATTTGTGCTTTCCCAGAGACGGAACATCTCACGGCGCTCAGCCTCGGCAGAGCCTCTTTCTGAAAAGGCGAACGGTCGGATCCTTCTCCCACGAGGAAGGGCCCAGCCCTGAAAGCTCTTGCTGCTCTTCACCATCCCTTGGCACCCTACCTACAGGCACAACAGCACTGGGGATCTGTGCTTTTCCAGAGACGGAACATCTCACTGCGCTCAGCCTCGGCAGAGCCTCTTTCTGAAAAGGCGAACGGTCGGATCCTTCTCCCACGAGGAAGGGCCCAGCCCTGAAAGCTCTTGCTGCTCTTCACCGTCCCTTGGCGCCCTACCTACAGGCCCAACAGCACTGGGGATCTGTGCTTTCCCAGAGACGGAACATCTCACGGCGCTCAGCCTCGGCAGAGCCTCTTTCTGAAAAGGCGAACGGTCGGATCCTTCTCCCACGAGGAAGGGCCCAGCCCTGAAAGCTCTTGCTGCTCTTCACCGTCCCTTGGCACCCTACCTACAGGCACAACAGCACTGGGGATTTGTGCTTTCCCAGAGACGGAACATCTCACGGCGCTCAGTCTCGGCAGAGCCTCTTTCTGAAAATGCGAACGGTCGGATCCTTCTCCCACGAGGAAGGGCCCAGCCCTGAAAGCTCTTGCTGCTCTTCACTGTCCCCGTGCAGCCTATGCACAGGCACAACAACACTGGGGATCTGTGCTTTCCCAGAGACGGAACATCTCACGGCGCTATCCTCGGCAGAGCCTCTTTCTGAAAAGGCGAACGGTCGGATCCTTCTCCCACGAGGAAGGGCCCAGCCCTGAAAGCTCTTGCTTCTCTTCACCGTCCCTTGGCACCCTACCTACAGGCACAACAGCACTGGGGATTTCTGCTTTCCCAGAGACGGAACATCTCACGGCGCTAGCCTCGGCAGAGCCTCTTTCTGAAAAGGCGAACGGTCGGATCCTTCTCCCACGAGGTAGGGCCCAGCCCTGAAAGCTCTTGCTGCTCTTCACCGTCCCTTGGCACCCTACCTACAGGCACAACAGCACTGGGGATTTGTGCTTTCCCAGAGACGGAACATCTCACGGCGCTCAGCCTCGGCAGAGCCTCTTTCAGAAAATGCGAACGGTCGGATCCTTCTCCCACGAGGAAGGGCCCAGCCCTGAAAGCTCTTGCTGCTCTTCACCGTCCCTTCGCACCCTACCTACAGGCACAACAACACTGGGGATCTGTGCTTTCCCAGAGACGGAACATCTCACGGCGCTCAGCCTCGGCAGAGCCTCTTTCTGAAAAGGCGAACGGTCGGATCCTTCTCCCACGAGGAAGGGCCGAGCCCTGAAAGCTCTTGCTGCTCTTCACCGTCCCTTGGCACCCTACCTACAGGCACAACAACACTGGGGATCTGTGCTTTCCCAGAGACGGAACATCTCACGGCGCTCAGCCTCGGCAGAGCCTCTTTCTGAAAAGGCGAACGGTCGGATCCTTCTCCCACGAGGAAGGGCACAGCCCTGAAAGCTCTTGCTGCTCTTCACCGTCCCTTGGCACCCTACCTACAGGCACAACAGCACTGGGGATTTCTGCTTTCCCAGAGACGGAACATCTCACGGCGCTAGCCTCGGCAGAGCCTCTTTCTGAAAAAAGGCGAACGGTCGGATCCTTCTCCCACAAGGATGGTGCCAGCCCTGAAAGCTCTTGCTGCTCTTCACCGTCCCTTGGCACCCTACCTACAGGCACAACAGCACTGGGGATCTGTGCTTTCCCAGAGACGGAACATCTCACGGCGCTCAGCCTCGGCAGAGCCTCTTTCTGAAAAGGCGAACGGTCGGATCCTTCTCCCACGAGGAAGGGCACAGCCCTGAAAGCTCTTGCTGCTCTTCACCGTCCCTTGGCACCCTACCTACAGGCACAACAACACTGGGGATCTGTGCTTTCCCAGAGACGGAACATCTCACGGCGCTCAGCCTCGGCAGAGCCTCTTTCTGAAAAGGCGAACGGTCGGATCCTTCTCCCACGAGGAAGGGCACAGCCCTGAAAGCTCTTGCTGCTCTTCACCGTCCCTTGGCACCCTACCTACAGGCACAACAGCACTGGGGATTTCTGCTTTCCCAGAGACGGAACATCTCACGGCGCTAGCCTCGGCAGAGCCTCTTTCTGAAAAAAGGCGAACGGTCGGATCCTTCTCCCACAAGGATGGTGCCAGCCCTGAAAGCTCTTGCTGCTCTTCACCGTCCCTTGGCACCCTACCTACAGGCACAACAGCACTGGGGATCTGTGCTTTCCCAGAGACGGAACATCTCACGGCGCTCAGCCTCGGCAGAGCCTCTTTCTGAAAAGGCGAACGGTCGGATCCTTCTCCCACGAGGAAGGGCACAGCCCTGAAAGCTCTTGCTGCTCTTCACCGTCCCTTGGCACCCTACCTACAGGCACAACAACACTGGGGATCTGTGCTTTCCCAGACACGGAACATCTCACGGCGCTCAGCCTCGGCAAGCCTCTTTCTGAAAAGGCGAACGGTCGGATCCTTCTCCCACGAGGAAGGGCCCAGCCCTGAAAGCTCTTGCTGCTCTTCACTGTCCCCGTGCAGCCTATGCACAGGCACAACAACACTGGGGATCTGTGCTTTCCCAGAGACGGAACATCTCACGGCGCTATCCTCGGCAGAGCCTCTTTCTGAAAAGGCGAACGGTCGGATCCTTCTCCCACGAGGAAGGGCCCAGCCCTGAAAGCTCTTGCTGCTCTTCACCGTCCCTTGGCACCCTACCTACAGGCACAACAGCACTGGGGATCTGTGCTTTCCCAGAGACGGAACATCTCACTGCGCTCAGCCTCGGCAGAGCCTCTTTCTGAAAAGGCGAACGGTCGGATCCTTCTCCCACGAGGAACGGCCGAGCCCTGAAAGCTCTTGCTGCTCTTCACCGTCCCTTGGCGCCCTACCTACAGGCACAACAGCACTGGGGATCTGTGCTTTCCCAGAGACGGAACATCTCACGGCGCTCAGCCTCGGCAGAGCCTCTTTCTGAAAAGGCGAACGGTCGGATCCTTCTCCCACGAGGAAGGGCCCAGCCCTGAAAGCTCTTGCTGCTCTTCACCGTCCCTTGGCACCCTACCTACAGGCACAACAGCACTGGGGATCTGTGCTTTCCCAGAGACGGAACATCTCACTGCGCTCAGCCTCGGCAGAGCCTCTTTCTGAAAAGGCGAACGGTCGGATCCTTCTCCCACGAGGAAGGGCCCAGCCCTGAAAGCTCTTGCTGCTCTTCACCGTCCCTTGGCACCCTACCTACAGGCACAACAACACTGGGGATCTGTGCTTTCCCAGAGACGGAACATCTCACGGCGCTCAGCCTCGGCAGAGCCTCTTTCTGAAAAGGCGAACGGTCGGATCCTTCTCCCACGAGGTAGGGCCCAGCCCTGAAAGCTCTTGCTGCTCTTCACCGTCCCTTGGCACCCTACCTACAGGCACAACAGCACTGGGGATCTGTGCTTTCCCAGACACGGAACATCTCACGGCGCTCAGCCTCGGCAGAGCCTCTTTCTGAAAATGCGAACGGTCGGATCCTTCTCCCACGAGGAAGGGCACAGCCCTGAAAGCTCTTGCTGCTCTTCACCGTCCCTTGGCACCCTACCTACAGGCACAACAGCACTGGGGATTTGTGCTTTCCCAGAGACGGAACATCTCACGGCGCTCAGCCTCGGCAGAGCCTCTTTCTGAAAAGGCGAACGGTCGGATCCTTCTCCCACGAGGAAGGGCCCAGCCCTGAAAGCTCTTGCTGCTCTTCACCGTCCCTTGGCACCCTACCTACAGGCACAACAACACTGGGGATCTGTGCTTTCCCAGAGACGGAACATCTCACGGCGCTATCCTCGGCAGAGCCTCTTTCTGAAAAGGCGAACGGTCGGATCCTTCTCCCACGAGGAAGGGCCCAGCCCTGAAAGCTCTTGCTGCTCTTCACCGTCCCTTGGCACCCTACCTACAGGCACAACAGCACTGGGGATCTGTGCTTTCCCAGAGACGGAACATCTCACTGCGCTCAGCCTCGGCAGAGCCTCTTTCTGAAAAGGCGAACGGTCGGATCCTTCTCCCACGAGGAACGGCCGAGCCCTGAAAGCTCTTGCTGCTCTTCACCGTCCCTTGGCGCCCTACCTACAGGCACAACAGCACTGGGGATCTGTGCTTTCCCAGAGAAGGAACATCTCACGGCGCTCAGCCTCGGCAGAGCCTCTTTCTGAAAAGGCGAACGGTCGGATCCTTCTCCCACGAGGAAGGGCCCAGCCCTGAAAGCTCTTGCTGCTCTTCACCGTCCCTTGGCACCCTACCTACAGGCACAACAGCACTGGGGATCTGTGCTTTCCCAGAGACGGAACATCTCACTGCGCTCAGCCTCGGCAGAGCCTCTTTCTGAAAAGGCAAACGGTCGGATCCTTCTCCCACGAGGAAGGGCCCAGCCCTGAAAGCTCTTGCTGCTCTTCACCGTCCCTTGGCACCCTACCTACAGGCACAACAACACTGGGGATCTGTGCTTTCCCAGAGACGGAACATCTCACGGCGCTCAGCCTCGGCAGAGCCTCTTTCTGAAAAGGCGAACGGTCGGATCCTTCTCCCACGAGGAAGGGCACAGCCCTGAAAGCTCTTGCTGCTCTTCACCGTCCCTTGGCACCCTACCTACAGGCACAACAGCACTGGGGATCTGTGCTTTCCCAGACACGGAACATCTCACGGCGCTCAGCCTCGGCAGAGCCTCTTTCTGAAAAGGCGAACGGTCGGATCCTTCTCCCACGAGGAAGGGCCCAGCCCTGAAAGCTCTTGCTTCTCTTCACCGTCCCTTGGCACCCTACCTACAGGCACAACAGCACTGGGGATCTGTGCTTTCCCAGAGACGGAACATCTCACGGCGCTAGCCTCGGCAGAGCCTCTTTCTGAAAAGGCGAACGGTCGGATCCTTCTCCCACGAGGTAGGGCCCAGCCCTGAAAGCTCTTGCTGCTCTTCACCGTCCCTTGGCACCCTACCTACAGGCACAACAGCACTGGGGATCTGTGCTTTCCCAGACACGGAACATCTCACGGCGCTCAGCCTCGGCAGAGCCTCTTTCTGAAAATGCGAACGGTCGGATCCTTCTCCCACGAGGAAGGGCACAGCCCTGAAAGCTCTTGCTGCTCTTCACCGTCCCTTGGCACCCTACCTACAGGCACAACAGCACTGGGGATTTGTGCTTTCCCAGAGACGGAACATCTCACGGCGCTCAGCCTCGGCAGAGCCTCTTTCTGAAAAGGCGAACGGTCGGATCCTTCTCCCACGAGGAAGGGCCCAGCCCTGAAAGCTCTTGCTGCTCTTCACCGTCCCTTGGCACCCTACCTACAGGCACAACAGCACTGGGGATCTGTGCTTTCCCAGACACGGAACATCTCACGGCGCTCAGCCTCGGCAGAGCCTCTTTCTGAAAAGGCGAACGGTCAGATCCTTCTCCCACGAGGAAGGGCCCAGCCCTGAAAGCTCTTGCTGCTCTTCACCGTCCCTTGGCACCCTACCTACAGGCACAACAGCACTGGGGATTTGTGCTTTCCCAGACACGGAACATCTCACGGCGCTCAGCCTCGGCAGAGCCTCTTTCTGAAAAGGCGAACGGTCGGATCCTTCTCCCACGAGGAAGGGCCCAGCCCTGAAAGCTCTTGCTGCTCTTCACCATCCCTTGGCACCCTACCTACAGGCACAACAGCACTGGGGATCTGTGCTTTTCCAGAGACGGAACATCTCACTGCGCTCAGCCTCGGCAGAGCCTCTTTCTGAAAAGGCGAACGGTCGGATCCTTCTCCCACGAGGAAGGGCCCAGCCCTGAAAGCTC
The DNA here is from genome assembly GCF_964188355.1 of Buteo buteo. Lineage (NCBI taxonomy): Eukaryota > Metazoa > Chordata > Aves > Accipitriformes > Accipitridae > Buteo > Buteo buteo. The sequence goes on along the minus strand of NC_134190.1, from coordinate 45,981 downwards.
TTGCTGCTCTTCACCGTCCCTTGGCGCCCTACCTACAGGCCCAACAGCACTGGGGATCTGTGCTTTCCCAGAGACGGAACATCTCACGGCGCTCAGCCTCGGCAGAGCCTCTTTCTGAAAAGGCGAACGGTCGGATCCTTCTCCCACGAGGAAGGGCCCAGCCCTGAAAGCTCTTGCTGCTCTTCACCGTCCCTTGGCACCCTACCTACAGGCACAACAGCACTGGGGATTTGTGCTTTCCCAGAGACGGAACATCTCACGGCGCTCAGTCTCGGCAGAGCCTCTTTCTGAAAATGCGAACGGTCGGATCCTTCTCCCACGAGGAAGGGCCCAGCCCTGAAAGCTCTTGCTGCTCTTCACCGTCCCTTGGCACCCTACCTACAGGCACAACAGCACTGGGGATCTGTGCTTTCCCAGAGACGGAACATCTCACGGCGCTAGCCTCGGCAGAGCCTCTTTCTGAAAAGGCGAACGGTCGGATCCTTCTCCCACGAGGAAGGGCCCAGCCCTGAAAGCTCTTGCTGCTCTTCACCGTCCCTTGGCACCCTACCTACAGGCACAACAGCACTGGGGATCTGTGCTTTCCCAGAGACGGAACATCTCACGGCGCTAGCCTCGGCAGAGCCTCTTTCTGAAAAAAGGCGAACGGTCGGATCCTTCTCCCACGAGGAAGGGCACAGCCCTGAAAGCTCTTGCTGCTCTTCACCATCCCTTGGCACCCTACCTACAGGCACAACAGCACTGGGGATCTGTGCTTTCCCAGAGACGGAACATCTCACTGCGCTCAGCCTCGGCAGAGCCTCTTTCTGAAAAGGCGAACGGTCGGATCCTTCTCCCACGAGGAAGGGCCGAGCCCTGAAAGCTCTTGCTGCTCTTCACCGTCCCTTGGCGCCCTACCTACAGGCACAACAGCACTGGGGATCTGTGCTTTCCCAGAGACGGAACATCTCACGGCGCTCAGCCTCGGCAGAGCCTCTTTCTGAAAAGGCGAACGGTCGGATCCTTCTCCCACGAGGAAGGGCCCAGCCCTGAAAGCTCTTGCTGCTCTTCACCGTCCCTTGGCACCCTACCTACAGGCACAACAGCACTGGGGATTTGTGCTTTCCCAGAGACGGAACATCTCACGGCGCTCAGTCTCGGCAGAGCCTCTTTCTGAAAATGCGAACGGTCGGATCCTTCTCCCACGAGGAAGGGCCCAGCCCTGAAAGCTCTTGCTGCTCTTCACCGTCCCTTGGCACCCTACCTACAGGCACAACAGCACTGGGGATCTGTGCTTTCCCAGAGACGGAACATCTCACGGCGCTAGCCTCGGCAGAGCCTCTTTCTGAAAAGGCGAACGGTCGGATCCTTCTCCCACGAGGAAGGGCCCAGCCCTGAAAGCTCTTGCTGCTCTTCACCGTCCCTTGGCACCCTACCTACAGGCACAACAGCACTGGGGATCTGTGCTTTCCCAGAGACGGAACATCTCACGGCGCTCAGCCTCGGCAGAGCCTCTTTCTGAAAAGGCGAACGGTCGGATCCTTCTCCCACGAGGAAGGGCACAGCCCTGAAAGCTCTTGCTGCTCTTCACCATCCCTTGGCACCCTACCTACAGGCACAACAGCACTGGGGATCTGTGCTTTCCCAGAGACGGAACATCTCACTGCGCTCAGTCTCGGCAGAGCCTCTTTCTGAAAAGGCGAACGGTCGGATCCTTCTCCCACGAGGAAGGGCCGAGCCCTGAAAGCTCTTGCTGCTCTTCACCGTCCCTTGGCACCCTACCTACAGGCACAACAGCACTGGGGATCTGTGCTTTCCCAGAGACGGAACATCTCACGGCGCTCAGCCTCGGCAGAGCCTCTTTCTGAAAAGGCGAACGGTCGGATCCTTCTCCCACGAGGAAGGGCACAGCCCTGAAAGCTCTTGCTTCTCTTCACCGTCCCTTGGCACCCTACCTACAGGCACAACAGCACTGGGGATCTGTGCTTTCCCAGAGACGGAACATCTCACGGCGCTCCGCCTCGGCAGAGCCTCTTTCTGAAAAGGCGAACGGTCGGATCCTTCTCCCACGAGGAAGGGCCCAGCCCTGAAAGCTCTTGCTGCTCTTCACCGTCCCTTGGCACCCTACCTACAGGCACAACAGCACTGGGGATTTGTGCTTTCCCAGAGACGGAACATCTCACGGCGCTCAGCCTCGGCAGAGCCTCTTTCTGAAAAGGCGAACGGTCGGATCCTTCTCCCACGAGGAAGGGCCCAGCCCTGAAAGCTCTTGCTGCTCTTCACCGTCCCTTGGCACCCTACCTACAGGCACAACAGCACTGGGGATCTGTGCTTTCCCAGAGACGGAACATCTCACGGCGCTAGCCTCGGCAGAGCCTCTTTCTGAAAAGGCGAACGGTCGGATCCTTCTCCCACGAGGAAGGGCCGAGCCCTGAAAGCTCTTGCTGCTCTTCACTGTCCCTTGGCACCCTACCTACAGGCACAACAGCACTGGGGATCTGTGCTTTCCCAGAGACGGAACATCTCACGGCGCTCAGCCTCGGCAGAGCCTCTTTCTGAAAAGGCGAACGGTCGGATCCTTCTCCCACAAGGATGGTGCCAGCCCTGAAAGCTCTTGCTGCTCTTCACCGTCCCTTGGCACCCTACCTACAGGCACAACAGCACTGGGGATCTGTGCTTTCCCAGAGACGGAACATCTCACGGCGCTCAGCCTCGGCAGAGCCTCTTTCTGAAAAGGCGAACGGTCGGATCCTTCTCCCACGAGGAAGGGCACAGCCCTGAAAGCTCTTGCTGCTCTTCACCGTCCCTTGGCACCCTACCTACAGGCACAACAACACTGGGGATCTGTGCTTTCCCAGACACGGAACATCTCACGGCGCTCAGCCTCGGCAAGCCTCTTTCTGAAAAGGCGAACGGTCGGATCCTTCTCCCACGAGGAAGGGCCCAGCCCTGAAAGCTCTTGCTGCTCTTCACTGTCCCCGTGCAGCCTATGCACAGGCACAACAGCACTGGGGATCTGTGCTTTCCCAGAGACGGAACATCTCACGGCGCTATCCTCGGCAGAGCCTCTTTCTGAAAAGGCGAACGGTCGGATCCTTCTCCCACGAGGAAGGGCCCAGCCCTGAAAGCTCTTGCTTCTCTTCACTGTCCCTTGGCACCCTACCTACAGGCACAACAGCACTGGGGATTTCTGCTTTCCCAGAGACGGAACATCTCACGGCGCTCAGCCTCGGCAGAGCCTCTTTCTGAAAAGGCGAACGGTCGGATCCTTCTCCCACGAGGAAGGGCACAGCCCTGAAAGCTCTTGCTGCTCTTCACCGTCCCTTGGCACCCTACCTACAGGCACAACAGCACTGGGGATTTCTGCTTTCCCAGAGACGGAACATCTCACGGCGCTAGCCTCGGCAGAGCCTCTTTCTGAAAAAAGGCGAACGGTCGGATCCTTCTCCCACAAGGATGGTGCCAGCCCTGAAAGCTCTTGCTGCTCTTCACCGTCCCTTGGCACCCTACCTACAGGCACAACAGCACTGGGGATCTGTGCTTTCCCAGAGACGGAACATCTCACGGCGCTCAGCCTCGGCAGAGCCTCTTTCTGAAAAGGCGAACGGTCGGATCCTTCTCCCACGAGGAAGGGCACAGCCCTGAAAGCTCTTGCTGCTCTTCACCGTCCCTTGGCACCCTACCTACAGGCACAACAACACTGGGGATCTGTGCTTTCCCAGACACGGAACATCTCACGGCGCTCAGCCTCGGCAAGCCTCTTTCTGAAAAGGCGAACGGTCGGATCCTTCTCCCACGAGGAAGGGCCCAGCCCTGAAAGCTCTTGCTGCTCTTCACTGTCCCCGTGCAGCCTATGCACAGGCACAACAACACTGGGGATCTGTGCTTTCCCAGAGACGGAACATCTCACGGCGCTATCCTCGGCAGAGCCTCTTTCTGAAAAGGCGAACGGTCGGATCCTTCTCCCACGAGGAAGGGCCCAGCCCTGAAAGCTCTTGCTGCTCTTCACCGTCCCTTGGCACCCTACCTACAGGCACAACAGCACTGGGGATTTCTGCTTTCCCAGAGACGGAACATCTCACGGCGCTAGCCTCGGCAGAGCCTCTTTCTGAAAAGGCGAACGGTCGGATCCTTCTCCCACGAGGAAGGGCCCAGCCCTGAAAGCTCTTGCTGCTCTTCACCGTCCCTTGGCACCCTACCTACAGGCACAACAGCACTGGGGATCTGTGCTTTCCCAGAGACGGAACATCTCACGGCGCTAGCCTCGGCAGAGCCTCTTTCTGAAAAGGCGAACGGTCGGATCCTTCTCCCACGAGGAAGGGCCCAGCCCTGAAAGCTCTTGCTGCTCTTCACCATCCCTTGGCACCCTACCTACAGGCACAACAGCACTGGGGATCTGTGCTTTCCCAGAGACGGAACATCTCACTGCGCTCAGCCTCGGCAGAGCCTCTTTCTGAAAAGGCGAACGGTCGGATCCTTCTCCCACGAGGAAGGGCCCAGCCCTGAAAGCTCTTGCTGCTCTTCACCGTCCCTTGGCACCCTACCTACAGGCACAACAACACTGGGGATCTGTGCTTTCCCAGAGACGGAACATCTCACGGCGCTCAGCCTCGGCAGAGCCTCTTTCTGAAAAGGCGAACGGTCGGATCCTTCTCCCACGAGGAAGGGCCCAGCCCTGAAAGCTCTTGCTGCTCTTCACCGTCCCTTGGCACCCTACCTACAGGCACAACAGCACTGGGGATCTGTGCTTTCCCAGACACGGAACATCTCACGGCGCTCAGCCTCGGCAGAGCCTCTTTCTGAAAAGGCGAACGGTCGGATCCTTCTCCCACGAGGAAGGGCCCAGCCCTGAAAGCTCTTGCTGCTCTTCACCATCCCTTGGCACCCTACCTACAGGCACAACAGCACTGGGGATCTGTGCTTTCCCAGAGACGGAACATCTCACGGCGCTCAGCCTCGGCAGAGCCTCTTTCTGAAAAGGCGAACGGTCGGATCCTTCTCCCACGAGGAAGGGCCCAGCCCTGAAAGCTCTTGCTGCTCTTCACCGTCCCTTGGCACCCTACCTACAGGCACAACAGCACTGGGGATTTGTGCTTTCCCAGAGACGGAACATCTCACGGCGCTCAGTCTCGGCAGAGCCTCTTTCTGAAAATGCGAACGGTCGGATCCTTCTCCCACGAGGAAGGGCCCAGCCCTGAAAGCTCTTGCTGCTCTTCACCGTCCCTTGGCACCCTACCTACAGGCACAACAGCACTGGGGATCTGTGCTTTCCCAGAGACGGAACATCTCACGGCGCTAGCCTCGGCAGAGCCTCTTTCTGAAAAGGCGAACGGTCGGATCCTTCTCCCACGAGGAAGGGCCCAGCCCTGAAAGCTCTTGCTGCTCTTCACCGTCCCTTGGCACCCTACCTACAGGCACAACAGCACTGGGGATCTGTGCTTTCCCAGAGACGGAACATCTCACGGCGCTAGCCTCGGCAGAGCCTCTTTCTGAAAAAAGGCGAACGGTCGGATCCTTCTCCCACGAGGAAGGGCCCAGCCCTGAAAGCTCTTGCTGCTCTTCACCATCCCTTGGCACCCTACCTACAGGCACAACAGCACTGGGGATCTGTGCTTTCCCAGAGACGGAACATCTCACTGCGCTCAGCCTCGGCAGAGCCTCTTTCTGAAAATGCGAACGGTCGGATCCTTCTCCCACGAGGAAGGGCCCAGCCCTGAAAGCTCTTGCTGCTCTTCACCGTCCCTTGGCACCCTACCTACAGGCCCAACAGCACTGGGGATCTGTGCTTTCCCAGACACGGAACATCTCACAGCGCTCAGCCTCGGCAGAGCCTCTTTCTGAAAAGGCGAACGGTCGGATCCTTCTCCCACGAGGAAGGGCCCAGCCCTGAAAGCTCTTGCTGCTCTTCACCGTCCCTTGGCACCCTACCTACAGGCACAACAGCACTGGGGATTTGTGCTTTCCCAGACACGGAACATCTCACGGCGCTCAGCCTCGGCAGAGCCTCTTTCTGAAAAGGCGAACGGTCGGATCCTTCTCCCACGAGGAAGGGCCCAGCCCTGAAAGCTCTTGCTGCTCTTCACCATCCCTTGGCACCCTACCTACAGGCACAACAGCACTGGGGATCTGTGCTTTTCCAGAGACGGAACATCTCACTGCGCTCAGCCTCGGCAGAGCCTCTTTCTGAAAAGGCGAACGGTCGGATCCTTCTCCCACGAGGAAGGGCCCAGCCCTGAAAGCTCTTGCTGCTCTTCACCGTCCCTTGGCGCCCTACCTACAGGCACAACAGCACTGGGGATCTGTGCTTTCCCAGAGACGGAACATCTCACGGCGCTCAGCCTCGGCAGAGCCTCTTTCTGAAAAGGCGAACGGTCGGATCCTTCTCCCACGAGGAAGGGCCCAGCCCTGAAAGCTCTTGCTGCTCTTCACCGTCCCTTGGCACCCTACCTACAGGCACAACAGCACTGGGGATTTGTGCTTTCCCAGAGACGGAACATCTCACGGCGCTCAGTCTCGGCAGAGCCTCTTTCTGAAAATGCGAACGGTCGGATCCTTCTCCCACGAGGAAGGGCCCAGCCCTGAAAGCTCTTGCTGCTCTTCACCGTCCCTTGGCACCCTACCTACAGGCACAACAGCACTGGGGATCTGTGCTTTCCCAGAGACGGAACATCTCACGGCGCTAGCCTCGGCAGAGCCTCTTTCTGAAAAGGCGAACGGTCGGATCCTTCTCCCACGAGGAAGGGCCCAGCCCTGAAAGCTCTTGCTGCTCTTCACCGTCCCTTGGCACCCTACCTACAGGCACAACAGCACTGGGGATCTGTGCTTTCCCAGAGACGGAACATCTCACGGCGCTAGCCTCGGCAGAGCCTCTTTCTGAAAAAAGGCGAACGGTCGGATCCTTCTCCCACGAGGAAGGGCCCAGCCCTGAAAGCTCTTGCTGCTCTTCACCATCCCTTGGCACCCTACCTACAGGCACAACAGCACTGGGGATCTGTGCTTTCCCAGAGACGGAACATCTCACTGCGCTCAGCCTCGGCAGAGCCTCTTTCTGAAAAGGCGAACGGTCGGATCCTTCTCCCACGAGGAAGGGCCGAGCCCTGAAAGCTCTTGCTGCTCTTCACCGTCCCTTGGCGCCCTACCTACAGGCACAACAGCACTGGGGATCTGTGCTTTCCCAGAGACGGAACATCTCACGGCGCTCAGCCTCGGCAGAGCCTCTTTCTGAAAAGGCGAACGGTCGGATCCTTCTCCCACGAGGAAGGGCCCAGCCCTGAAAGCTCTTGCTGCTCTTCACCGTCCCTTGGCACCCTACCTACAGGCACAACAGCACTGGGGATTTGTGCTTTCCCAGAGACGGAACATCTCACGGCGCTCAGTCTCGGCAGAGCCTCTTTCTGAAAATGCGAACGGTCGGATCCTTCTCCCACGAGGAAGGGCCCAGCCCTGAAAGCTCTTGCTGCTCTTCACCGTCCCTTGGCACCCTACCTACAGGCACAACAGCACTGGGGATCTGTGCTTTCCCAGAGACGGAACATCTCACGGCGCTAGCCTCGGCAGAGCCTCTTTCTGAAAAGGCGAACGGTCGGATCCTTCTCCCACGAGGAAGGGCCCAGCCCTGAAAGCTCTTGCTGCTCTTCACCGTCCCTTGGCACCCTACCTACAGGCACAACAGCACTGGGGATCTGTGCTTTCCCAGAGACGGAACATCTCACGGCGCTCAGCCTCGGCAGAGCCTCTTTCTGAAAAGGCGAACGGTCGGATCCTTCTCCCACGAGGAAGGGCACAGCCCTGAAAGCTCTTGCTGCTCTTCACCATCCCTTGGCACCCTACCTACAGGCACAACAGCACTGGGGATCTGTGCTTTCCCAGAGACGGAACATCTCACTGCGCTCAGTCTCGGCAGAGCCTCTTTCTGAAAAGGCGAACGGTCGGATCCTTCTCCCACGAGGAAGGGCACAGCCCTGAAAGCTCTTGCTTCTCTTCACCGTCCCTTGGCACCCTACCTACAGGCACAACAGCACTGGGGATCTGTGCTTTCCCAGAGACGGAACATCTCACGGCGCTCCGCCTCGGCAGAGCCTCTTTCTGAAAAGGCGAACGGTCGGATCCTTCTCCCACGAGGAAGGGCCCAGCCCTGAAAGCTCTTGCTGCTCTTCACCGTCCCTTGGCACCCTACCTACAGGCACAACAGCACTGGGGATTTGTGCTTTCCCAGAGACGGAACATCTCACGGCGCTCAGCCTCGGCAGAGCCTCTTTCTGAAAAGGCGAACGGTCGGATCCTTCTCCCACGAGGAAGGGCCCAGCCCTGAAAGCTCTTGCTGCTCTTCACCGTCCCTTGGCACCCTACCTACAGGCACAACAGCACTGGGGATCTGTGCTTTCCCAGAGACGGAACATCTCACGGCGCTAGCCTCGGCAGAGCCTCTTTCTGAAAAAAGGCGAACGGTCGGATCCTTCTCCCACGAGGAAGGGCCCAGCCCTGAAAGCTCTTGCTGCTCTTCACCATCCCTTGGCACCCTACCTACAGGCACAACAGCACTGGGGATTTGTGCTTTCCCAGAGACGGAACATCTCACGGCGCTCAGCCTCGGCAGAGCCTCTTTCTGAAAAGGCGAACGGTCGGATCCTTCTCCCACGAGGAAGGGCCCAGCCCTGAAAGCTCTTGCTGCTCTTCACCGTCCCTTGGCACCCTACCTACAGGCACAACAGCACTGGGGATCTGTGCTTTCCCAGAGACGGAACATCTCACGGCGCTAGCCTCGGCAGAGCCTCTTTCTGAAAAAAGGCGAACGGTCGGATCCTTCTCCCACGAGGAAGGGCCCAGCCCTGAAAGCTCTTGCTGCTCTTCACCATCCCTTGGCACCCTACCTACAGGCACAACAGCACTGGGGATCTGTGCTTTCCCAGAGACGGAACATCTCACTGCGCTCAGCCTCGGCAGAGCCTCTTTCTGAAAAGGCGAACGGTCGGATCCTTCTCCCACGAGGAAGGGCCGAGCCCTGAAAGCTCTTGCTGCTCTTCACCGTCCCTTGGCGCCCTACCTACAGGCCCAACAGCACTGGGGATCTGTGCTTTCCCAGAGACGGAACATCTCACGGCGCTAGCCTCGGCAGAGCCTCTTTCTGAAAAGGCGAACGGTCGGATCCTTCTCCCACGAGGAAGGGCCCAGCCCTGAAAGCTCTTGCTGCTCTTCACCGTCCCTTGGCACCCTACCTACAGGCACAACAGCACTGGGGATTTGTGCTTTCCCAGAGACGGAACATCTCACGGCGCTCAGTCTCGGCAGAGCCTCTTTCTGAAAATGCGAACGGTCGGATCCTTCTCCCACGAGGAAGGGCCCAGCCCTGAAAGCTCTTGCTGCTCTTCACCGTCCCTTGGCACCCTACCTACAGGCACAACAGCACTGGGGATCTGTGCTTTCCCAGAGACGGAACATCTCACGGCGCTAGCCTCGGCAGAGCCTCTTTCTGAAAAGGCGAACGGTCGGATCCTTCTCCCACGAGGAAGGGCCCAGCCCTGAAAGCTCTTGCTGCTCTTCACCGTCCCTTGGCACCCTACCTACAGGCACAACAGCACTGGGGATCTGTGCTTTCCCAGAGACGGAACATCTCACGGCGCTCAGCCTCGGCAGAGCCTCTTTCTGAAAAGGCGAACGGTCGGATCCTTCTCCCACGAGGAAGGGCACAGCCCTGAAAGCTCTTGCTGCTCTTCACCATCCCTTGGCACCCTACCTACAGGCACAACAGCACTGGGGATCTGTGCTTTCCCAGAGACGGAACATCTCACTGCGCTCAGTCTCGGCAGAGCCTCTTTCTGAAAAGGCGAACGGTCGGATCCTTCTCCCACGAGGAAGGGCACAGCCCTGAAAGCTCTTGCTTCTCTTCACCGTCCCTTGGCACCCTACCTACAGGCACAACAGCACTGGGGATCTGTGCTTTCCCAGAGACGGAACATCTCACGGCGCTCCGCCTCGGCAGAGCCTCTTTCTGAAAAGGCGAACGGTCGGATCCTTCTCCCACGAGGAAGGGCCCAGCCCTGAAAGCTCTTGCTGCTCTTCACCGTCCCTTGGCACCCTACCTACAGGCACAACAGCACTGGGGATTTGTGCTTTCCCAGAGACGGAACATCTCACGGCGCTCAGCCTCGGCAGAGCCTCTTTCTGAAAAGGCGAACGGTCGGATCCTTCTCCCACGAGGAAGGGCCCAGCCCTGAAAGCTCTTGCTGCTCTTCACCGTCCCTTGGCACCCTACCTACAGGCACAACAGCACTGGGGATCTGTGCTTTCCCAGAGACGGAACATCTCACGGCGCTAGCCTCGGCAGAGCCTCTTTCTGAAAAGGCGAACGGTCGGATCCTTCTCCCACGAGGAAGGGCCGAGCCCTGAAAGCTCTTGCTGCTCTTCACTGTCCCTTGGCACCCTACCTACAGGCACAACAGCACTGGGGATCTGTGCTTTCCCAGAGACGGAACATCTCACGGCGCTCAGCCTCGGCAGAGCCTCTTTCTGAAAAGGCGAACGGTCGGATCCTTCTCCCACAAGGATGGTGCCAGCCCTGAAAGCTCTTGCTGCTCTTCACCGTCCCTTGGCACCCTACCTACAGGCACAACAGCACTGGGGATCTGTGCTTTCCCAGAGACGGAACATCTCACGGCGCTCAGCCTCGGCAGAGCCTCTTTCTGAAAAGGCGAACGGTCGGATCCTTCTCCCACGAGGAAGGGCACAGCCCTGAAAGCTCTTGCTGCTCTTCACCGTCCCTTGGCACCCTACCTACAGGCACAACAGCACTGGGGATCTGTGCTTTCCCAGACACGGAACATCTCACGGCGCTCAGCCTCGGCAAGCCTCTTTCTGAAAAGGCGAACGGTCGGATCCTTCTCCCACGAGGAAGGGCCCAGCCCTGAAAGCTCTTGCTGCTCTTCACTGTCCCCGTGCAGCCTATGCACAGGCACAACAACACTGGGGATCTGTGCTTTCCCAGAGACGGAACATCTCACGGCGCTATCCTCGGCAGAGCCTCTTTCTGAAAAGGCGAACGGTCGGATCCTTCTCCCACGAGGAAGGGCCCAGCCCTGAAAGCTCTTGCTTCTCTTCACCGTCCCTTGGCACCCTACCTACAGGCACAACAGCACTGGGGATTTCTGCTTTCCCAGAGACGGAACATCTCACGGCGCTCAGCCTCGGCAGAGCCTCTTTCTGAAAAGGCGAACGGTCGGATCCTTCTCCCACGAGGAAGGGCACAGCCCTGAAAGCTCTTGCTGCTCTTCACCGTCCCTTGGCACCCTACCTACAGGCACAACAGCACTGGGGATTTCTGCTTTCCCAGAGACGGAACATCTCACGGCGCTAGCCTCGGCAGAGCCTCTTTCTGAAAAAAGGCGAACGGTCGGATCCTTCTCCCACAAGGATGGTGCCAGCCCTGAAAGCTCTTGCTGCTCTTCACCGTCCCTTGGCACCCTACCTACAGGCACAACAGCACTGGGGATCTGTGCTTTCCCAGAGACGGAACATCTCACGGCGCTCAGCCTCGGCAGAGCCTCTTTCTGAAAAGGCGAACGGTCGGATCCTTCTCCCACGAGGAAGGGCACAGCCCTGAAAGCTCTTGCTGCTCTTCACCGTCCCTTGGCACCCTACCTACAGGCACAACAACACTGGGGATCTGTGCTTTCCCAGACACGGAACATCTCACGGCGCTCAGCCTCGGCAAGCCTCTTTCTGAAAAGGCGAACGGTCGGATCCTTCTCCCACGAGGAAGGGCCCAGCCCTGAAAGCTCTTGCTGCTCTTCACTGTCCCCGTGCAGCCTATGCACAGGCACAACAACACTGGGGATCTGTGCTTTCCCAGAGACGGAACATCTCACGGCGCTATCCTCGGCAGAGCCTCTTTCTGAAAAGGCGAACGGTCGGATCCTTCTCCCACGAGGAAGGGCCCAGCCCTGAAAGCTCTTGCTGCTCTTCACCGTCCCTTGGCACCCTACCTACAGGCACAACAGCACTGGGGATTTCTGCTTTCCCAGAGACGGAACATCTCACGGCGCTAGCCTCGGCAGAGCCTCTTTCTGAAAAGGCGAACGGTCGGATCCTTCTCCCACGAGGAAGGGCCCAGCCCTGAAAGCTCTTGCTGCTCTTCACCGTCCCTTGGCACCCTACCTACAGGCACAACAGCACTGGGGATCTGTGCTTTCCCAGAGACGGAACATCTCACGGCGCTAGCCTCGGCAGAGCCTCTTTCTGAAAAAAGGCGAACGGTCGGATCCTTCTCCCACGAGGAAGGGCCCAGCCCTGAAAGCTCTTGCTGCTCTTCACCATCCCTTGGCACCCTACCTACAGGCACAACAGCACTGGGGATCTGTGCTTTCCCAGAGACGGAACATCTCACTGCGCTCAGCCTCGGCAGAGCCTCTTTCTGAAAAGGCGAACGGTCGGATCCTTCTCCCACGAGGAAGGGCCGAGCCCTGAAAGCTCTTGCTGCTCTTCACCGTCCCTTGGCGCCCTACCTACAGGCACAACAGCACTGGGGATCTGTGCTTTCCCAGAGACGGAACATCTCACGGCGCTCAGCCTCGGCAGAGCCTCTTTCTGAAAAGGCGAACGGTCGGATCCTTCTCCCACGAGGAAGGGCCCAGCCCTGAAAGCTCTTGCTGCTCTTCACCGTCCCTTGGCACCCTACCTACAGGCACAACAGCACTGGGGATTTGTGCTTTCCCAGAGACGGAACATCTCACGGCGCTCAGTCTCGGCAGAGCCTCTTTCTGAAAATGAGAACGGTCGGATCCTTCTCCCACGAGGAAGGGCCCAGCCCTGAAAGCTCTTGCTGCTCTTCACCGTCCCTTGGCACCCTACCTACAGGCACAACAGCACTGGGGATCTGTGCTTTCCCAGAGACGGAACATCTCACGGCGCTCAGCCTCGGCAGAGCCTCTTTCTGAAAAGGCGAACGGTCGGATCCTTCTCCCACGAGGAAGGGCACAGCCCTGAAAGCTCTTGCTGCTCTTCACCATCCCTTGGCACCCTACCTACAGGCACAACAGCACTGGGGATCTGTGCTTTCCCAGAGACGGAACATCTCACTGCGCTCAGTCTCGGCAGAGCCTCTTTCTGAAAAGGCGAACGGTCGGATCCTTCTCCCACGAGGAAGGGCACAGCCCTGAAAGCTCTTGCTTCTCTTCACCGTCCCTTGGCACCCTACCTACAGGCACAACAGCACTGGGGATCTGTGCTTTCCCAGAGACGGAACATCTCACGGCGCTCCGCCTCGGCAGAGCCTCTTTCTGAAAAGGCGAACGGTCGGATCCTTCTCCCACGAGGAAGGGCCCAGCCCTGAAAGCTCTTGCTGCTCTTCACCGTCCCTTGGCACCCTACCTACAGGCACAACAGCACTGGGGATTTGTGCTTTCCCAGAGACGGAACATCTCACGGCGCTCAGCCTCGGCAGAGCCTCTTTCTGAAAAGGCGAACGGTCGGATCCTTCTCCCACGAGGAAGGGCCCAGCCCTGAAAGCTCTTGCTGCTCTTCACCGTCCCTTGGCACCCTACCTACAGGCACAACAGCACTGGGGATCTGTGCTTTCCCAGAGACGGAACATCTCACGGCGCTAGCCTCGGCAGAGCCTCTTTCTGAAAAAAGGCGAACGGTCGGATCCTTCTCCCACGAGGAAGGGCCCAGCCCTGAAAGCTCTTGCTGCTCTTCACCATCCCTTGGCACCCTACCTACAGGCACAACAGCACTGGGGATTTGTGCTTTCCCAGAGACGGAACATCTCACGGCGCTCAGCCTCGGCAGAGCCTCTTTCTGAAAAGGCGAACGGTCGGATCCTTCTCCCACGAGGAAGGGCCCAGCCCTGAAAGCTCTTGCTGCTCTTCACCGTCCCTTGGCACCCTACCTACAGGCACAACAGCACTGGGGATCTGTGCTTTCCCAGAGACGGAACATCTCACGGCGCTAGCCTCGGCAGAGCCTCTTTCTGAAAAAAGGCGAACGGTCAGATCCTTCTCCCACGAGGAAGGGCCCAGCCCTGAAAGCTCTTGCTGCTCTTCACCATCCCTTGGCACCCTACCTACAGGCACAACAGCACTGGGGATCTGTGCTTTCCCAGAGACGGAACATCTCACTGCGCTCAGCCTCGGCAGAGCCTCTTTCTGAAAAGGCGAACGGTCGGATCCTTCTCCCACGAGGAAGGGCCGAGCCCTGAAAGCTCTTGCTGCTCTTCACCGTCCCTTGGCGCCCTACCTACAGGCCCAACAGCACTGGGGATCTGTGCTTTCCCAGAGACGGAACATCTCACGGCGCTCAGCCTCGGCAGAGCCTCTTTCTGAAAAGGCGAACGGTCGGATCCTTCTCCCACGAGGAAGGGCCCAGCCCTGAAAGCTCTTGCTGCTCTTCACCGTCCCTTGGCACCCTACCTACAGGCACAACAGCACTGGGGATTTTTGATATCCCAGAGACGGAACATCTCACGGCGCTCAGTCTCGGCAGAGCCTCTTTCTGAAAAGGCGAACGGTCGGATCCTTCTCCCACGAGGAAGGGCCGAGCCCTGAAAGCTCTTGCTGCTCTTCACCGTCCCTTGGCACCCTACCTACAGGCACAACAGCACTGGGGATCTGTGCTTTCCCAGAGACGGAACATCTCACGGCGCTAGCCTCGGCAGAGCCTCTTTCTGAAAAGGCGAACGGTCGGATCCTTCTCCCACGAGGAAGGGCACAGCCCTGAAAGCTCTTGCTGCTCTTCACCGTCCCTTGGCACCCTACCTACAGGCACAACAGCACTGGGGATCTGTGCTTTCCCAGAGACGGAACATCTCACGGCGCTCAGCCTCGGCAGAGCCTCTTTCTGAAAAGGCGAACGGTCGGATCCTTCTCCCACGAGGAAGGGCACAGCCCTGAAAGCTCTTGCTGCTCTTCACCATCCCTTGGCACCCTACCTACAGGCACAACAGCACTGGGGATCTGTGCTTTCCCAGAGACGGAACATCTCACTGCGCTCAGTCTCGGCAGAGCCTCTTTCTGAAAAGGCGAACGGTCGGATCCTTCTCCCACGAGGAAGGGCACAGCCCTGAAAGCTCTTGCTTCTCTTCACCGTCCCCGTGCAGCCTATGCACAGGCACAACAACACTGGGGATCTGTGCTTTCCCAGAGACGGAACATCTCACGGCGCTATCCTCGGCAGAGCCTCTTTCTGAAAAGGCGAACGGTCGGATCCTTCTCCCACGAGGAAGGGCCCAGCCCTGAAAGCTCTTGCTTCTCTTCACCGTCCCTTGGCACCCTACCTACAGGCACAACAGCACTGGGGATTTCTGCTTTCCCAGAGACGGAACATCTCACGGCGCTCAGCCTCGGCAGAGCCTCTTTCTGAAAAGGCGAACGGTCGGATCCTTCTCCCACGAGGAAGGGCACAGCCCTGAAAGCTCTTGCTGCTCTTCACCGTCCCTTGGCACCCTACCTACAGGCACAACAGCACTGGGGATTTCTGCTTTCCCAGAGACGGAACATCTCACGGCGCTAGCCTCGGCAGAGCCTCTTTCTGAAAAAAGGCGAACGGTCGGATCCTTCTCCCACAAGGATGGTGCCAGCCCTGAAAGCTCTTGCTGCTCTTCACCGTCCCTTGGCACCCTACCTACAGGCACAACAGCACTGGGGATCTGTGCTTTCCCAGAGACGGAACATCTCACGGCGCTCAGCCTCGGCAGAGCCTCTTTCTGAAAAGGCGAACGGTCGGATCCTTCTCCCACGAGGAAGGGCACAGCCCTGAAAGCTCTTGCTGCTCTTCACCGTCCCTTGGCACCCTACCTACAGGCACAACAACACTGGGGATCTGTGCTTTCCCAGACACGGAACATCTCAAGGCGCTCAGCCTCGGCAAGCCTCTTTCTGAAAAGGCGAACGGTCGGATCCTTCTCCCACGAGGAAGGGCCCAGCCCTGAAAGCTCTTGCTGCTCTTCACTGTCCCCGTGCAGCCTATGCACAGGCACAACAACACTGGGGATCTGTGCTTTCCCAGAGACGGAACATCTCACGGCGCTATCCTCGGCAGAGCCTCTTTCTGAAAAGGCGAACGGTCGGATCCTTCTCCCACGAGGAAGGGCCCAGCCCTGAAAGCTCTTGCTGCTCTTCACCGTCCCTTGGCACCCTACCTACAGGCACAACAGCACTGGGGATTTCTGCTTTCCCAGAGACGGAACATCTCACGGCGCTAGCCTCGGCAGAGCCTCTTTCTGAAAAGGCGAACGGTCGGATCCTTCTCCCACGAGGAAGGGCCCAGCCCTGAAAGCTCTTGCTGCTCTTCACCGTCCCTTGGCACCCTACCTACAGGCACAACAGCACTGGGGATCTGTGCTTTCCCAGAGACGGAACATCTCACGGCGCTCAGCCTCGGCAGAGCCTCTTTCTGAAAAGGCGAACGGTCGGATCCTTCTCCCACGAGGAAGGGCCCAGCCCTGAAAGCTCTTGCTGCTCTTCACCATCCCTTGGCACCCTACCTACAGGCACAACAGCACTGGGGATCTGTGCTTTCCCAGAGACGGAACATCTCACTGCGCTCAGCCTCGGCAGAGCCTCTTTCTGAAAAGGCGAACGGTCGGATCCTTCTCCCACGAGGAAGGGACCAGCCCTGAAAGCTCTTGCTGCTCTTCACCGTCCCTTGGCACCCTACCTACAGGCACAACAACACTGGGGATCTGTGCTTTCCCAGAGACGGAACATCTCACGGCGCTCAGCCTCGGCAGAGCCTCTTTCTGAAAAGGCGAACGGTCGGATCCTTCTCCCACGAGGAAGGGCCCAGCCCTGAAAGCTCTTGCTGCTCTTCACCGTCCCTTGGCACCCTACCTACAGGCACAACAGCACTGGGGATCTGTGCTTTCCCAGACACGGAACATCTCACGGCGCTAGCCTCGGCAGAGCCTCTTTCTGAAAAGGCGAACGGTCGGATCCTTCTCCCACGAGGAAGGGCCGAGCCCTGAAAGCTCTTGCTTCTCTTCACCGTCCCTTGGCACCCTACCTACAGGCACAACAGCACTGGGGATCTGTGCTTTCCCAGAGACGGAACATCTCACGGCGCTCAGCCTCGGCAGAGCCTCTTTCTTGAAAAGGCGAACGGTCGGATCCTTCTCCCACGAGGAAGGGCCCAGCCCTGAAAGCTCTTGCTGCTCTTCACCGTCCCTTGGCACCCTACCTACAGGCACAACAGCACTGGGGATTTGTGCTTTCCCAGAGACGGAACATCTCACGGCGCTCAGTCTCGGCAGAGCCTCTTTCTGAAAATGCGAACGGTCGGATCCTTCTCCCACGAGGAAGGGCCCAGCCCTGAAAGCTCTTGCTGCTCTTCACTGTCCCCGTGCAGCCTATGCACAGGCACAACAACACTGGGGATCTGTGCTTTCCCAGAGACGGAACATCTCACGGCGCTATCCTCGGCAGAGCCTCTTTCTGAAAAGGCGAACGGTC
Organism: Buteo buteo; assembly: GCF_964188355.1. NCBI lineage: Eukaryota > Metazoa > Chordata > Aves > Accipitriformes > Accipitridae > Buteo > Buteo buteo. The sequence goes on along the minus strand of NC_134190.1, from coordinate 28,564 downwards.
GGATCCTTCTCCCACGAGGAAGGGCCCAGCCCTGAAAGCTCTTGCTGCTCTTCACCGTCCCTTGGCACCCTACCTACAGGCACAACAGCACTGGGGATTTCTGCTTTCCCAGAGACGGAACATCTCACGGCGCTAGCCTCGGCAGAGCCTCTTTCTGAAAAGGCGAACGGTCGGATCCTTCTCCCACGAGGAAGGGCCCAGCCCTGAAAGCTCTTGCTGCTCTTCACCGTCCCTTGGCACCCTACCTACAGGCACAACAGCACTGGGGATCTGTGCTTTCCCAGAGACGGAACATCTCACGGCGCTAGCCTCGGCAGAGCCTCTTTCTGAAAAGGCGAACGGTCGGATCCTTCTCCCACGAGGAAGGGCCCAGCCCTGAAAGCTCTTGCTGCTCTTCACCATCCCTTGGCACCCTACCTACAGGCACAACAGCACTGGGGATCTGTGCTTTCCCAGAGACGGAACATCTCACTGCGCTCAGCCTCGGCAGAGCCTCTTTCTGAAAAGGCGAACGGTCGGATCCTTCTCCCACGAGGAAGGGCCCAGCCCTGAAAGCTCTTGCTGCTCTTCACCGTCCCTTGGCACCCTACCTACAGGCACAACAGCACTGGGGATCTGTGCTTTCCCAGAGACGGAACATCTCACGGCGCTCAGCCTCGGCAGAGCCTCTTTCTGAAAAGGCGAACGGTCGGATCCTTCTCCCACGAGGAAGGGCCCAGCCCTGAAAGCTCTTGCTGCTCTTCACCGTCCCTTGGCACCCTACCTACAGGCACAACAGCACTGGGGATCTGTGCTTTCCCAGACACGGAACATCTCACGGCGCTAGCCTCGGCAGAGCCTCTTTCTGAAAAGGCGAACGTTCGGATCCTTCTCCCACGAGGAAGGGCCCAGCCCTGAAAGCTCTTGCTTCTCTTCACCGTCCCTTGGCACCCTACCTACAGGCACAACAGCACTGGGGATCTGTGCTTTCCCAGAGACGGAACATCTCACGGCGCTCAGCCTCGGCAGAGCCTCTTTCTGAAAAGGCGAACGGTCGGATCCTTCTCCCACGAGGAAGGGCCCAGCCCTGAAAGCTCTTGCTGCTCTTCACCGTCCCTTGGCACCCTACCTACAGGCACAACAGCACTGGGGATCTGTGCTTTCCCAGAGACGGAACATCTCACGGCGCTATCCTCGGCAGAGCCTCTTTCTGAAAAGGCGAACGGTCGGATCCTTCTCCCACGAGGAAGGGCCGAGCCCTGAAAGCTCTTGCTGCTCTTCACCGTCCCTTGGCACCCTACCTACAGGCACAACAGCACTGGGGATCTGTGCTTTCCCAGAGACGGAACATCTCACGGCGCTCAGCCTCGGCAGAGCCTCTTTCTGAAAAGGCGAACGGTCGGATCCTTCTCCCACGAGGAAGGGCCCAGCCCTGAAAGCTCTTGCTGCTCTTCACCATCCCTTGGCACCCTACCTACAGGCACAACAGCACTGGGGATCTGTGCTTTCCCAGAGACGGAACATCTCACTGCGCTCAGTCTCGGCAGAGCCTCTTTCTGAAAAGGCGAACGGTCGGATCCTTCTCCCACGAGGAAGGGCCGAGCCCTGAAAGCTCTTGCTGCTCTTCACCGTCCCTTGGCACCCTACCTACAGGCACAACAGCACTGGGGATCTGTGCTTTCCCAGAGACGGAACATCTCACGGCGCTCAGCCTCGGCAGAGCCTCTTTCTGAAAAGGCGAACGGTCGGATCCTTCTCCCACGAGGAAGGGCACAGCCCTGAAAGCTCTTGCTTCTCTTCACCGTCCCTTGGCACCCTACCTACAGGCACAACAGCACTGGGGATCTGTGCTTTCCCAGAGACGGAACATCTCACGGCGCTCCGCCTCGGCAGAGCCTCTTTCTGAAAAGGCGAACGGTCGGATCCTTCTCCCACGAGGAAGGGCCCAGCCCTGAAAGCTCTTGCTGCTCTTCACCGTCCCTTGGCACCCTACCTACAGGCACAACAGCACTGGGGATTTGTGCTTTCCCAGAGACGGAACATCTCACGGCGCTCAGCCTCGGCAGAGCCTCTTTCTGAAAAGGCGAACGGTCGGATCCTTCTCCCACGAGGAAGGGCCCAGCCCTGAAAGCTCTTGCTGCTCTTCACCGTCCCTTGGCACCCTACCTACAGGCACAACAGCACTGGGGATCTGTGCTTTCCCAGAGACGGAACATCTCACGGCGCTAGCCTCGGCAGAGCCTCTTTCTGAAAAGGCGAACGGTCGGATCCTTCTCCCACGAGGAAGGGCCGAGCCCTGAAAGCTCTTGCTGCTCTTCACTGTCCCTTGGCACCCTACCTACAGGCACAACAGCACTGGGGATCTGTGCTTTCCCAGACACGGAACATCTCACGGCGCTCAGCCTCGGCAGAGCCTCTTTCTGAAAAAAGGCGAACGGTCGGATCCTTCTCCCACAAGGATGGTGCCAGCCCTGAAAGCTCTTGCTGCTCTTCACCGTCCCTTGGCACCCTACCTACAGGCACAACAGCACTGGGGATCTGTGCTTTCCCAGAGACGGAACATCTCACGGCGCTCAGCCTCGGCAGAGCCTCTTTCTGAAAAGGCGAACGGTCGGATCCTTCTCCCACGAGGAAGGGCACAGCCCTGAAAGCTCTTGCTGCTCTTCACTGTCCCCGTGCAGCCTATGCACAGGCACAACAACACTGGGGATCTGTGCTTTCCCAGAGACGGAACATCTCACGGCGCTATCCTCGGCAGAGCCTCTTTCTGAAAAGGCGAACGGTCGGATCCTTCTCCCACGAGGAAGGGCCCAGCCCTGAAAGCTCTTGCTTCTCTTCACCGTCCCTTGGCACCCTACCTACAGGCACAACAGCACTGGGGATTTCTGCTTTCCCAGAGACGGAACATCTCACGGCGCTAGCCTCGGCAGAGCCTCTTTCTGAAAATGCGAACGGTCGGATCCTTCTCCCACGAGGAAGGGCACAGCCCTGAAAGCTCTTGCTGCTCTTCACCGTCCCTTGGCACCCTACCTACAGGCACAACAGCACTGGGGATCTGTGCTTTCCCAGAGACGGAACATCTCACGGCGCTAGCCTCGGCAGAGCCTCTTTCTGAAAAGGCGAACGGTCGGATCCTTCTCCCACGAGGTAGGGCCCAGCCCTGAAAGCTCTTGCTGCTCTTCACCGTCCCTTGGCACCCTACCTACAGGCACAACAGCACTGGGGATCTGTGCTTTCCCAGAGACGGAACATCTCACGGCGCTCAGCCTCGGCAGAGCCTCTTTCTGAAAATGCGAACGGTCGGATCCTTCTCCCACGAGGAAGGGCACAGCCCTGAAAGCTCTTGCTGCTCTTCACCGTCCCTTGGCACCCTACCTACAGGCACAACAACACTGGGGATCTGTGCTTTCCCAGAGACGGAACATCTCACGGCGCTCAGCCTCGGCAGAGCCTCTTTCTGAAAAGGCGAACGGTCGGATCCTTCTCCCACGAGGAAGGGCACAGCCCTGAAAGCTCTTGCTGCTCTTCACCGTCCCTTGGCACCCTACCTACAGGCACAACAACACTGGGGATCTGTGCTTTCCCAGACACGGAACATCTCACGGCGCTCAGCCTCGGCAGAGCCTCTTTCTGAAAAGGCGAACGGTCGGATCCTTCTCCCACGAGGAAGGGCCCAGCCCTGAAAGCTCTTGCTGCTCTTCACCGTCCCTTGGCACCCTACCTACAGGCACAACAGCACTGGGGATTTCTGCTTTCCCAGAGACGGAACATCTCACGGCGCTAGCCTCGGCAGAGCCTCTTTCTGAAAAGGCGAACGGTCGGATCCTTCTCCCACGAGGAAGGGCCGAGCCCTGAAAGCTCTTGCTGCTCTTCACCGTCCCTTGGCACCCTACCTACAGGCACAACAGCACTGGGGATTTTTGATATCCCAGAGACGGAACATCTCACGGCGCTAGCCTCGGCAGAGCCTCTTTCTGAAAATGCGAACGGTCGGATCCTTCTCCCACGAGGTAGGGCCCAGCCCTGAAAGCTCTTGCTGCTCTTCACCGTCCCTTGGCACCCTACCTACAGGCACAACAGCACTGGGGATCTGTGCTTTCCCAGAGACGGAACATCTCACGGCGCTCAGCCTCGGCAGAGCCTCTTTCTGAAAAAAGGCGAACGGTCGGATCCTTCTCCCACAAGGATGGTGCCAGCCCTGAAAGCTCTTGCTGCTCTTCACCGTCCCTTGGCACCCTACCTACAGGCACAACAGCACTGGGGATCTGTGCTTTCCCAGAGACGGAACATCTCTACGGCGCTCAGCCTCGGCAGAAACTCTTTCTGAAAAGGCGAACGGTCGGATCCTTCTCCCACGAGGAAGGGCACAGCCCTGAAAGCTCTTGCTGCTCTTCACCGTCCCTTGGCACCCTACCTACAGGCACAACAACACTGGGGATCTGTGCTTTCCCAGACACGGAACATCTCACGGCGCTCAGCCTCGGCAAACCTCTTTCTGAAAAGGCGAACGGTCGGATCCTTCTCCCACGAGGAAGGGCCCAGCCCTGAAAGCTCTTGCTGCTCTTCACTGTCCCCGTGCAGCCTATGCACAGGCACAACAACACTGGGGATCTGTGCTTTCCCAGAGACGGAACATCTCACGGCGCTATCCTCGGCAGAGCCTCTTTCTGAAAAGGCGAACGGTCGGATCCTTCTCCCACGAGGAAGGGCCCAGCCCTGAAAGCTCTTGCTTCTCTTCACCGTCCCTTGGCACCCTACCTACAGGCACAACAGCACTGGGGATCTGTGCTTTCCCAGAGACGGAACATCTCACGGCGCTAGCCTCGGCAGAGCCTCTTTCTGAAAAGGCGAACGGTCGGATCCTTCTCCCACGAGGAAGGGCCCAGCCCTGAAAGCTCTTGCTGCTCTTCACCGTCCCTTGGCACCCTACCTACAGGCACAACAGCACTGGGGATCTGTGCTTTCCCAGAGACGGAACATCTCACGGCGCTCAGCCTCGGCAGAGCCTCTTTCTGAAAATGCGAACGGTCGGATCCTTCTCCCACGAGGAAGGGCCCAGCCCTGAAAGCTCTTGCTGCTCTTCACCGTCCCTTGGCACCCTACCTACAGGCACAACAGCACTGGGGATTTTTGATATCCCAGAGACGGAACATCTCACGGCGCTCCGCCTCGGCAGAGCCTCTTTCTGAAAAGGCGAACGGTCGGATCCTTCTCCCACGAGGAAGGGCCCAGCCCTGAAAGCTCTTGCTGCTCTTCACCGTCCCTTGGCACCCTACCTACAGGCACAACAGCACTGGGGATCTGTGCTTTCCCAGAGACGGAACATCTCACGGCGCTCAGCCTCGGCAGAGCCTCTTTCTGAAAAGGCGAACGGTCGGATCCTTCTCCCACGAGGAAGGGCCCAGCCCTGAAAGCTCTTGCTGCTCTTCACCGTCCCTTGGCACCCTACCTACAGGCACAACAGCACTGGGGATCTGTGCTTTCCCAGACACGGAACATCTCACGGCGCTCAGTCTCGGCAGAGCCTCTTTCTGAAAAGGCGAATGGTCGGATCCTTCTCCCACGAGGAAGGGCCCAGCCCTGAAAGCTCTTGTTGCTCTTCACCGTCCCTTGGCACCCTACCTACAGGCACAACAGCACTGGGGATCTGTGCTTTCCCAGAGACGGAACATCTCACGGCGCTAGCCTCGGCAGAGCCTCTTTCTGAAAAGGCGAACGGTCGGATCCTTCTCCCACGAGGAAGGGCCCAGCCCTGAAAGCTCTTGCTGTTCTTCACCGTCCCTTGGCACCCTACCTACAGGCACAACAGCACTGGGGATTTGTGCTTTCCCAGAGACGGAACATCTCACGGCGCTCAGCCTCGGCAGAGCCTCTTTCTGAAAAGGCGAACGGTCGGATCCTTCTCCCACGAGGAAGGGCCCAGCCCTGAAAGCTCTTGCTGCTCTTCACCGTCCCTTGGCACCCTACCTACAGGCACAACAGCACTGGGGATCTGTGCTTTCCCAGAGACGGAACATCTCACGGCGCTCAGCCTCGGCAGAGCCTCTTTCTGAAAAGGCGAACGGTCGGATCCTTCTCCCACGAGGAAGGGCCGAGCCCTGAAAGCTCTTGCTGCTCTTCACTGTCCCTTGGCACCCTACCTACAGGCCCAACAGCACTGGGGATCTGTGCTTTCCCAGAGACGGAACATCTCACGGCGCTCAGCCTCGGCAGAGCCTCTTTCTGAAAAGGCGAACGGTCGGATCCTTCTCCCACGAGGAAGGGCACAGCCCTGAAAGCTCTTGCTGCTCTTCACCGTCCCTTGGCACCCTACCTACAGGCACAACAGCACTGGGGATTTGTGCTTTCCCAGAGACCGAACATCTCACGGCGCTCAGTCTCGGCAGAGCCTCTTTCTGAAAATGCGAACGGTCGGATCCTTCTCCCACGAGGAAGGGTCCAGCCCTGAAAGCTCTTGCTGCTTTTCACCGTCCCTTGGCACCCTACCTACAGGCACAACAGCACTGGGGATCTGTGCTTTCCCAGAGACGGAACATCTCACGGCGCTAGCCTCGGCAGAGCCTCTTTCTGAAAAGGCGAACGGTCGGATCCTTCTCCCACGAGGAAGGGCCCAGCCCTGAAAGCTCTTGCTGCTCTTCACCATCCCTTGGCACCCTACCTACAGGCACAACAGCACTGGGGATCTGTGCTTTCCCAGAGACGGAACATCTCACTGCGCTCAGTCTCGGCAGAGCCTCTTTCTGAAAAGGCGAACGGTCGGATCCTTCTCCCACGAGGAAGGGCCGAGCCCTGAAAGCTCTTGCTGCTCTTCACCGTCCCTTGGCACCCTACCTACAGGCACAACAGCACTGGGGATCTGTGCTTTCCCAGAGACGGAACATCTCACGGCGCTCAGCCTCGGCAGAGCCTCTTTCTGAAAAGGCGAACGGTCGGATCCTTCTCCCACGAGGAAGGGCCCAGCCCTGAAAGCTCTTGCTTCTCTTCACCGTCCCTTGGCACCCTACCTACAGGCACAACAGCACTGGGGATCTGTGCTTTCCCAGAGACGGAACATCTCACGGCGCTCCGCCTCGGCAGAGCCTCTTTCTGAAAAGGCGAACGGTCGGATCCTTCTCCCACGAGGAAGGGCCCAGCCCTGAAAGCTCTTGCTGCTCTTCACCGTCCCTTGGCACCCTACCTACAGGCACAACAGCACTGGGGATTTGTGCTTTCCCAGAGACGGAACATCTCACGGCGCTCAGCCTCGGCAGAGCCTCTTTCTGAAAAGGCGAACGGTCGGATCCTTCTCCCACGAGGAAGGGCCCAGCCCTGAAAGCTCTTGCTGCTCTTCACCGTCCCTTGGCACCCTACCTACAGGCACAACAGCACTGGGGATCTGTGCTTTCCCAGAGACGGAACATCTCACGGCGCTAGCCTCGGCAGAGCCTCTTTCTGAAAAGGCGAACGGTCGGATCCTTCTCCCACGAGGAAGGGCCGAGCCCTGAAAGCTCTTGCTGCTCTTCACTGTCCCTTGGCACCCTACCTACAGGCACAACAGCACTGGGGATCTGTGCTTTCCCAGACACGGAACATCTCACGGCGCTCAGCCTCGGCAGAGCCTCTTTCTGAAAAAAGGCGAACGGTCGGATCCTTCTCCCACAAGGATGGTGCCAGCCCTGAAAGCTCTTGCTGCTCTTCACCGTCCCTTGGCACCCTACCTACAGGCACAACAGCACTGGGGATCTGTGCTTTCCCAGAGACGGAACATCTCACGGCGCTCAGCCTCGGCAGAGCCTCTTTCTGAAAAGGCGAACGGTCGGATCCTTCTCCCACGAGGAAGGGCACAGCCCTGAAAGCTCTTGCTGCTCTTCACCGTCCCTTGGCACCCTACCTACAGGCACAACAACACTGGGGATCTGTGCTTTCCCAGACACGGAACATCTCACGGCGCTCAGCCTCGGCAAGCCTCTTTCTGAAAAGGCGAACGGTCGGATCCTTCTCCCACGAGGAAGGGCCCAGCCCTGAAAGCTCTTGCTGCTCTTCACTGTCCCCGTGCAGCCTATGCACAGGCACAACAACACTGGGGATCTGTGCTTTCCCAGAGACGGAACATCTCACGGCGCTATCCTCGGCAGAGCCTCTTTCTGAAAAGGCGAACGGTCGGATCCTTCTCCCACGAGGAAGGGCCCAGCCCTGAAAGCTCTTGCTTCTCTTCACCGTCCCTTGGCACCCTACCTACAGGCACAACAGCACTGGGGATTTCTGCTTTCCCAGAGACGGAACATCTCACGGCGCTAGCCTCGGCAGAGCCTCTTTCTGAAAATGCGAACGGTCGGATCCTTCTCCCACGAGGAAGGGCACAGCCCTGAAAGCTCTTGCTGCTCTTCACCGTCCCTTGGCACCCTACCTACAGGCACAACAGCACTGGGGATCTGTGCTTTCCCAGAGACGGAACATCTCACGGCGCTAGCCTCGGCAGAGCCTCTTTCTGAAAAGGCGAACGGTCGGATCCTTCTCCCACGAGGTAGGGCCCAGCCCTGAAAGCTCTTGCTGCTCTTCACCGTCCCTTGGCACCCTACCTACAGGCACAACAGCACTGGGGATCTGTGCTTTCCCAGAGACGGAACATCTCACGGCGCTCAGCCTCGGCAGAGCCTCTTTCTGAAAATGCGAACGGTCGGATCCTTCTCCCACGAGGAAGGGCACAGCCCTGAAAGCTCTTGCTGCTCTTCACCGTCCCTTGGCACCCTACCTACAGGCACAACAACACTGGGGATCTGTGCTTTCCCAGACACGGAACATCTCACGGCGCTCAGCCTCGGCAGAGCCTCTTTCTGAAAAGGCGAACGGTCGGATCCTTCTCCCACGAGGAAGGGCACAGCCCTGAAAGCTCTTGCTGCTCTTCACCGTCCCTTGGCACCCTACCTACAGGCACAACAACACTGGGGATCTGTGCTTTCCCAGACACGGAACATCTCACGGCGCTCAGCCTCGGCAGAGCCTCTTTCTGAAAAGGCGAACGGTCGGATCCTTCTCCCACGAGGAAGGGCCCAGCCCTGAAAGCTCTTGCTGCTCTTCACCGTCCCTTGGCACCCTACCTACAGGCACAACAGCACTGGGGATCTGTGCTTTCCCAGAGACGGAACATCTCTACGGCGCTCAGCCTCGGCAGAAACTCTTTCTGAAAAGGCGAACGGTCGGATCCTTCTCCCACGAGGAAGGGCACAGCCCTGAAAGCTCTTGCTGCTCTTCACCGTCCCTTGGCACCCTACCTACAGGCACAACAACACTGGGGATCTGTGCTTTCCCAGACACGGAACATCTCACGGCGCTCAGCCTCGGCAAACCTCTTTCTGAAAAGGCGAACGGTCGGATCCTTCTCCCACGAGGAAGGGCCCAGCCCTGAAAGCTCTTGCTGCTCTTCACTGTCCCCGTGCAGCCTATGCACAGGCACAACAACACTGGGGATCTGTGCTTTCCCAGAGACGGAACATCTCACGGCGCTATCCTCGGCAGAGCCTCTTTCTGAAAAGGCGAACGGTCGGATCCTTCTCCCACGAGGAAGGGCCCAGCCCTGAAAGCTCTTGCTTCTCTTCACCGTCCCTTGGCACCCTACCTACAGGCACAACAGCACTGGGGATCTGTGCTTTCCCAGAGACGGAACATCTCACGGCGCTAGCCTCGGCAGAGCCTCTTTCTGAAAAGGCGAACGGTCGGATCCTTCTCCCACGAGGAAGGGCCCAGCCCTGAAAGCTCTTGCTGCTCTTCACCGTCCCTTGGCACCCTACCTACAGGCACAACAGCACTGGGGATCTGTGCTTTCCCAGAGACGGAACATCTCACGGCGCTCAGCCTCGGCAGAGCCTCTTTCTGAAAAGGCGAACGGTCGGATCCTTATCCCACGAGGAAGGGCACAGCCCTGAAAGCTCTTGCTGCTCTTCACCGTCCCTTGGCACCCTACCTACAGGCACAACAGCACTGGGGATTTTTGATATCCCAGAGACGGAACATCTCACGGCGCTCCGCCTCGGCAGAGCCTCTTTCTGAAAAGGCGAACGGTCGGATCCTTCTCCCACGAGGAAGGGCCCAGCCCTGAAAGCTCTTGCTGCTCTTCACCGTCCCTTGGCACCCTACCTACAGGCACAACAGCACTGGGGATCTGTGCTTTCCCAGAGACGGAACATCTCACGGCGCTCAGCCTCGGCAGAGCCTCTTTCTGAAAATGCGAACGGTCGGATCCTTCTCCCACGAGGAAGGGCCCAGCCCTGAAAGCTCTTGCTGCTCTTCACCGTCCCTTGGCACCCTACCTACAGGCACAACAGCACTGGGGATTTTTGATATCCCAGAGACGGAACATCTCACGGCGCTCCGCCTCGGCAGAGCCTCTTTCTGAAAAGGCGAACGGTCGGATCCTTCTCCCACGAGGAAGGGCCCAGCCCTGAAAGCTCTTGCTGCTCTTCACCGTCCCTTGGCACCCTACCTACAGGCACAACAGCACTGGGGATCTGTGCTTTCCCAGAGACGGAACATCTCACGGCGCTCAGCCTCGGCAGAGCCTCTTTCTGAAAAGGCGAACGGTCGGATCCTTCTCCCACGAGGAAGGGCCCAGCCCTGAAAGCTCTTGCTGCTCTTCACCGTCCCTTGGCACCCTACCTACAGGCACAACAGCACTGGGGATCTGTGCTTTCCCAGACACGGAACATCTCACGGCGCTCAGTCTCGGCAGAGCCTCTTTCTGAAAAGGCGAATGGTCGGATCCTTCTCCCACGAGGAAGGGCCCAGCCCTGAAAGCTCTTGTTGCTCTTCACCGTCCCTTGGCACCCTACCTACAGGCACAACAGCACTGGGGATCTGTGCTTTCCCAGAGACGGAACATCTCACGGCGCTAGCCTCGGCAGAGCCTCTTTCTGAAAAGGCGAACGGTCGGATCCTTCTCCCACGAGGAAGGGCCCAGCCCTGAAAGCTCTTGCTGTTCTTCACCGTCCCTTGGCACCCTACCTACAGGCACAACAGCACTGGGGATTTGTGCTTTCCCAGAGACGGAACATCTCACGGCGCTCAGCCTCGGCAGAGCCTCTTTCTGAAAAGGCGAACGGTCGGATCCTTCTCCCACGAGGAAGGGCCCAGCCCTGAAAGCTCTTGCTGCTCTTCACCGTCCCTTGGCACCCTACCTACAGGCACAACAGCACTGGGGATCTGTGCTTTCCCAGAGACGGAACATCTCACGGCGCTAGCCTCGGCAGAGCCTCTTTCTGAAAAGGCGAACGGTCGGATCCTTCTCCCACGAGGAAGGGCCGAGCCCTGAAAGCTCTTGCTGCTCTTCACTGTCCCTTGGCACCCTACCTACAGGCCCAACAGCACTGGGGATCTGTGCTTTCCCAGAGACGGAACATCTCACGGCGCTCAGCCTCGGCAGAGCCTCTTTCTGAAAAGGCGAACGGTCGGATCCTTCTCCCACGAGGAAGGGCACAGCCCTGAAAGCTCTTGCTGCTCTTCACCGTCCCTTGGCACCCTACCTACAGGCACAACAGCACTGGGGATTTGTGCTTTCCCAGAGACCGAACATCTCACGGCGCTCAGTCTCGGCAGAGCCTCTTTCTGAAAATGCGAACGGTCGGATCCTTCTCCCACGAGGAAGGGTCCAGCCCTGAAAGCTCTTGCTGCTCTTCACCGTCCCTTGGCACCCTACCTACAGGCACAACAGCACTGGGGATCTGTGCTTTCCCAGAGACGGAACATCTCACGGCGCTAGCCTCGGCAGAGCCTCTTTCTGAAAAGGCGAACGGTCGGATCCTTCTCCCACGAGGAAGGGCCCAGCCCTGAAAGCTCTTGCTGCTCTTCACCGTCCCTTGGCACCCTACCTACAGGCACAACAGCACTGGGGATCTGTGCTTTCCCAGAGACGGAACATCTCACGGCGCTCAGCCTCGGCAGAGCCTCTTTCTGAAAAGGCGAACGGTCGGATCCTTCTCCCACGAGGAAGGGCACAGCCCTGAAAGCTCTTGCTGCTCTTCACCATCCCTTGGCACCCTACCTACAGGCACAACAGCACTGGGGATCTGTGCTTTCCCAGAGACGGAACATCTCACTGCGCTCAGTCTCGGCAGAGCCTCTTTCTGAAAAGGCGAACGGTCGGATCCTTCTCCCACGAGGAAGGGCCGAGACCTGAAAGCTCTTGCTTCTCTTCACCGTCCCTTGGCACCCTACCTACAGGCACAACAGCACTGGGGATCTGTGCTTTCCCAGAGACGGAACATCTCACGGCGCTCAGCCTCGGCAGAGCCTCTTTCTGAAAAGGCGAACGGTCGGATCCTTCTCCCACGAGGAAGGGCACAGCCCTGAAAGCTCTTGCTTCTCTTCACCGTCCCTTGGCACCCTACCTACAGGCACAACAGCACTGGGGATCTGTGCTTTCCCAGAGACGGAACATCTCACGGCGCTCAGCCTCGGCAGAGCCTCTTTCTGAAAAGGCGAACGGTCGGATCCTTCTCCCACGAGGAAGGGCCCAGCCCTGAAAGCTCTTGCTGCTCTTCACTGTCCCCGTGCAGCCTATGCACAGGCACAACAACACTGGGGATCTGTGCTTTCCCAGAGACGGAACATCTCACGGCGCTATCCTCGGCAGAGCCTCTTTCTGAAAAGGCGAACGGTCGGATCCTTCTCCCACGAGGAAGGGCCCAGCCCTGAAAGCTCTTGCTTCTCTTCACCGTCCCTTGGCACCCTACCTACAGGCACAACAGCACTGGGGATTTCTGCTTTCCCAGAGACGGAACATCTCACGGCGCTATCCTCGGCAGAGCCTCTTTCTGAAAAGGCGAACGGTCGGATCCTTCTCCCACGAGGAAGGGCCCAGCCCTGAAAGCTCTTGCTTCTCTTCACCGTCCCTTGGCACCCTACCTACAGGCACAACAGCACTGGGGATTTCTGCTTTCCCAGAGACGGAACATCTCACGGCGCTAGCCTCGGCAGAGCCTCTTTCTGAAAAGGCGAACGGTCGGATCCTTCTCCCACGAGGAAGGGCCCAGCCCTGAAAGCTCTTGCTGCTCTTCACCGTCCCTTGGCACCCTACCTACAGGCACAACAGCACTGGGGATCTGTGCTTTCCCAGAGACGGAACATCTCACGGCGCTAGCCTCGGCAGAGCCTCTTTCTGAAAAGGCGAACGGTCGGATCCTTCTCCCACGAGGTAGGGCCCAGCCCTGAAAGCTCTTGCTGCTCTTCACCGTCCCTTGGCACCCTACCTACAGGCACAACAGCACTGGGGATCTGTGCTTTCCCAGAGACGGAACATCTCACGGCGCTCAGCCTCGGCAGAGCCTCTTTCTGAAAATGCGAACGGTCGGATCCTTCTCCCACGAGGAAGGGCACAGCCCTGAAAGCTCTTGCTGCTCTTCACCGTCCCTTGGCACCCTACCTACAGGCACAACAACACTGGGGATCTGTGCTTTCCCAGAGACGGAACATCTCACGGCGCTAGCCTCGGCAGAGCCTCTTTCTGAAAAGGCGAACGGTCGGATCCTTCTCCCACGAGGTAGGGCCCAGCCCTGAAAGCTCTTGCTGCTCTTCACCGTCCCTTGGCACCCTACCTACAGGCACAACAGCACTGGGGATCTGTGCTTTCCCAGAGACGGAACATCTCACGGCGCTCAGCCTCGGCAGAGCCTCTTTCTGAAAAGGCGAACGGTCGGATCCTTCTCCCACGAGGAAGGGCCCAGCCCTGAAAGCTCTTGCTGCTCTTCACCGTCCCTTGGCACCCTACCTACAGGCACAACAACACTGGGGATCTGTGCTTTCCCAGACACGGAACCTCTCACGGCGCTCAGCCTCGGCAGAGCCTCTTTCTGAAAAGGCGAACGGTCGGATCCTTCTCCCACGAGGAAGGGCCCAGCCCTGAAAGCTCTTGCTGCTCTTCACTGTCCCCGTGCAGCCTATGCACAGGCACAACAACACTGGGGATCTGTGCTTTCCCAGAGACGGAACATCTCACGGCGCTAGCCTCGGCAGAGCCTCTTTCTGAAAAGGCGAACGGTCGGATCCTTCTCCCACGAGGAAGGGCCCAGCCCTGAAAGCTCTTGCTTCTCTTCACCGTCCCTTGGCACCCTACCTACAGGCACAACAGCACTGGGGATCTGTGCTTTCCCAGAGACGGAACATCTCACGGCGCTAGCCTCGGCAGAGCCTCTTTCTGAAAAGGCGAACGGTCGGATCCTTCTCCCACGAGGAAGGGCCCAGCCCTGAAAGCTCTTGCTGCTCTTCACCGTCCCTTGGCACCCTACCTACAGGCACAACAGCACTGGGGATCTGTGCTTTCCCAGAGACGGAACATCTCACGGCGCTAGCCTCGGCAGAGCCTCTTTCTGAAAAGGCGAACGGTCGGATCCTTCTCCCACGAGGTAGGGCCCAGCCCTGAAAGCTCTTGCTGCTCTTCACCGTCCCTTGGCACCCTACCTACAGGCACAACAGCACTGGGGATCTGTGCTTTCCCAGAGACGGAACATCTCACGGCGCTCAGCCTCGGCAGAGCCTCTTTCTGAAAAGGCGAACGGTCGGATCCTTCTCCCACGAGGAAGGGCACAGCCCTGAAAGCTCTTGCTGCTCTTCACCGTCCCTTGGCACCCTACCTACAGGCACAACAACACTGGGGATCTGTGCTTTCCCAGAGACGGAACATCTCACGGCGCTCAGCCTCGGCAGAGCCTCTTTCTGAAAAGGCGAACGGTCGGATCCTTCTCCCACGAGGAAGGGCCCAGCCCTGAAAGCTCTTGCTGCTCTTCACCGTCCCTTGGCACCCTACCTACAGGCACAACAACACTGGGGATCTGTGCTTTCCCAGACACGGAACATCTCACGGCGCTCAGCCTCGGCAGAGCCTCTTTCTGAAAAGGCGAACGGTCGGATCCTTCTCCCACGAGGAAGGGCCCAGCCCTGAAAGCTCTTGCTGCTCTTCACCGTCCCTTGGCACCCTACCTACAGGCACAACAGCACTGGGGATTTCTGCTTTCCCAGAGACGGAACATCTCACGGCGCTAGCCTCGGCAGAGCCTCTTTCTGAAAAGGCGAACGGTCGGATCCTTCTCCCACGAGGAAGGGCCCAGCCCTGAAAGCTCTTGCTGCTCTTCACCGTCCCTTGGCACCCTACCTACAGGCACAACAGCACTGGGGATCTGTGCTTTCCCAGAGACGGAACATCTCACGGCGCTAGCCTCGGCAGAGCCTCTTTCTGAAAAGGCGAACGGTCGGATCCTTCTCCCACGAGGTAGGGCCCAGCCCTGAAAGCTCTTGCTGCTCTTCACCGTCCCTTGGCACCCTACCTACAGGCACAACAGCACTGGGGATCTGTGCTTTCCCAGAGACGGAACATCTCACGGCGCTCAGCCTCGGCAGAGCCTCTTTCTGAAAAAAGGCGAACGGTCGGATCCTTCTCCCACAAGGATGGTGCCAGCCCTGAAAGCTCTTGCTGCTCTTCACCGTCCCTTGGCACCCTACCTACAGGCACAACAGCACTGGGGATCTGTGCTTTCCCAGAGACGGAACATCTCATGGCGCTCAGCCTCGGCAGAGCCTCTTTCTGAAAAGGCGAACGGTCGGATCCTTCTCCCACGAGGAAGGGCACAGCCCTGAAAGCTCTTGCTGCTCTTCACCGTCCCTTGGCACCCTACCTACAGGCACAACAACACTGGGGATCTGTGCTTTCCCAGACACGGAACATCTCACGGCGCTCAGCCTCGGCAAGCCTCTTTCTGAAAAGGCGAACGGTCGGATCCTTCTCCCACGAGGAAGGGCCCAGCCCTGAAAGCTCTTGCTGCTCTTCACTGTCCCCGTGCAGCCTATGCACAGGCACAACAACACTGGGGATCTGTGCTTTCCCAGAGACGGAACATCTCACGGCGCTAGCCTCGGCAGAGCCTCTTTCTGAAAAGGCGAACGGTCGGATCCTTCTCCCACGAGGAAGGGCCCAGCCCTGAAAGCTCTTGCTGCTCTTCACCGTCCCTTGGCACCCTACCTACAGGCACAACAGCACTGGGGATCTGTGCTTTCCCAGAGACGGAACATCTCACGGCGCTAGCCTCGGCAGAGCCTCTTTCTGAAAAGGCGAACGGTCGGATCCTTCTCCCACGAGGTAGGGCCCAGCCCTGAAAGCTCTTGCTGCTCTTCACCGTCCCTTGGCACCCTACCTACAGGCACAACAGCACTGGGGATCTGTGCTTTCCCAGAGACGGAACATCTCACGGCGCTCAGCCTCGGCAGAGCCTCTTTCTGAAAATGCGAACGGTCGGATCCTTCTCCCACGAGGAAGGGCACAGCCCTGAAAGCTCTTGCTGCTCTTCACCGTCCCTTGGCACCCTACCTACAGGCACAACAACACTGGGGATCTGTGCTTTCCCAGAGACGGAACATCTCACGGCGCTCAGCCTCGGCAGAGCCTCTTTCTGAAAAGGCGAACGGTCGGATCCTTCTCCCACGAGGAAGGGCCCAGCCCTGAAAGCTCTTGCTGCTCTTCACCGTCCCTTGGCACCCTACCTACAGGCACAACAACACTGGGGATCTGTGCTTTCCCAGACACGGAACATCTCACGGCGCTCAGCCTCGGCAGAGCCTCTTTCTGAAAAGGCGAACGGTCGGATCCTTCTCCCACGAGGAAGGGCACAGCCCTGAAAGCTCTTGCTGCTCTTCACCGTCCCTTGGCACCCTACCTACAGGCACAACAGCACTGGGGATTTGTGCTTTCCCAGAGACGGAACATCTCACGGCGCTCAGCCTCGGCAGAGCCTCTTTCTGAAAAGGCGAACGGTCGGATCCTTCTCCCACGAGGAAGGGCCCAGCCCTGAAAGCTCTTGCTGCTCTTCACCGTCCCTTGGCACCCTACCTACAGGCACAACAGCACTGGGGATCTGTGCTTTCCCAGAGACGGAACATCTCACGGCGCTAGCCTCGGCAGAGCCTCTTTCTGAAAATGCGAACGGTCGGATCCTTCTCCCACGAGGTAGGGCACAGCCCTGAAAGCTCTTGCTGCTCTTCACCGTCCCTTGGCACCCTACCTACAGGCACAACAGCACTGGGGATCTGTGCTTTCCCAGAGACGGAACATCTCACGGCGCTCAGCCTCGGCAGAGCCTCTTTCTGAAAAAAGGCGAACGGTCGGATCCTTCTCCCACAAGGATGGTGCCAGCCCTGAAAGCTCTTGCTGCTCTTCACCGTCCCTTGGCACCCT
Source organism: Buteo buteo (assembly GCF_964188355.1). Lineage (NCBI taxonomy): Eukaryota > Metazoa > Chordata > Aves > Accipitriformes > Accipitridae > Buteo > Buteo buteo. The sequence goes on along the minus strand of NC_134190.1, from coordinate 11,394 downwards.
ACCTACAGGCACAACAGCACTGGGGATCTGTGCTTTCCCAGAGACGGAACATCTCACGGCGCTCAGCCTCGGCAGAGCCTCTTTCTGAAAAGGCGAACGGTCGGATCCTTCTCCCACGAGGAAGGGCACAGCCCTGAAAGCTCTTGCTGCTCTTCACCGTCCCTTGGCACCCTACCTACAGGCACAACAACACTGGGGATCTGTGCTTTCCCAGACACGGAACATCTCACGGCGCTCAGCCTCGGCAAACCTCTTTCTGAAAAGGCGAACGGTCGGATCCTTCTCCCACGAGGAAGGGCCCAGCCCTGAAAGCTCTTGCTGCTCTTCACCGTCCCTTGGCACCCTACCTACAGGCACAACAGCACTGGGGATCTGTGCTTTCCCAGAGACGGAACATCTCACGGCGCTCAGCCTCGGCAGAGCCTCTTTCTGAAAAGGCGAACGGTCGGATCCTTCTCCCACGAGGAAGGGCCCAGCCCTGAAAGCTCTTGCTTCTCTTCACCGTCCCTTGGCACCCTACCTACAGGCACAACAGCACTGGGGATTTCTGCTTTCCCAGAGACGGAACATCTCACGGCGCTAGCCTCGGCAGAGCCTCTTTCTGAAAAGGCGAACGGTCGGATCCTTCTCCCACGAGGAAGGGCCCAGCCCTGAAAGCTCTTGCTGCTCTTCACCGTCCCTTGGCACCCTACCTACAGGCACAACAACACTGGGGATCTGTGCTTTCCCAGAGACGGAACATCTCACGGCGCTAGCCTCGGCAGAGCCTCTTTCTGAAAAGGCGAACGGTCGGATCCTTATCCCACGAGGAAGGGCACAGCCCTGAAAGCTCTTGCTGCTCTTCACCGTCCCTTGGCACCCTACCTACAGGCACAACAGCACTGGGGATCTGTGCTTTCCCAGAGACGGAACATCTCACGGCGCTAGCCTCGGCAGAGCCTCTTTCTGAAAAGGCGAACGGTCGGATCCTTCTCCCACGAGGAAGGGCCCAGCCCTGAAAGCTCTTGCTGCTCTTCACCGTCCCTTGGCACCCTACCTACAGGCACAACAGCACTGGGGATCTGTGCTTTCCCAGAGACGGAACATCTCACGGCGCTAGCCTCGGCAGAGCCTCTTTCTGAAAAGGCGAACGGTCGGATCCTTCTCCCACGAGGTAGGGCCCAGCCCTGAAAGCTCTTGCTGCTCTTCACCGTCCCTTGGCACCCTACCTACAGGCACAACAGCACTGGGGATCTGTGCTTTCCCAGAGACGGAACATCTCACGGCGCTCAGCCTCGGCAGAGCCTCTTTCTGAAAAGGCGAACGGTCGGATCCTTCTCCCACGAGGAAGGGCACAGCCCTGAAAGCTCTTGCTGCTCTTCACCGTCCCTTGGCACCCTACCTACAGGCACAACAACACTGGGGATCTGTGCTTTCCCAGAGACGGAACATCTCACGGCGCTCAGCCTCGGCAGAGCCTCTTTCTGAAAAGGCGAACGGTCGGATCCTTCTCCCACGAGGAAGGGCCCAGCCCTGAAAGCTCTTGCTGCTCTTCACCGTCCCTTGGCACCCTACCTACAGGCACAACAACACTGGGGATCTGTGCTTTCCCAGACACGGAACATCTCACGGCGCTCAGCCTCGGCAGAGCCTCTTTCTGAAAAGGCGAACGGTCGGATCCTTCTCCCACGAGGAAGGGCCCAGCCCTGAAAGCTCTTGCTGCTCTTCACCGTCCCTTGGCACCCTACCTACAGGCACAACAGCACTGGGGATTTCTGCTTTCCCAGAGACGGAACATCTCACGGCGCTAGCCTCGGCAGAGCCTCTTTCTGAAAAGGCGAACGGTCGGATCCTTCTCCCACGAGGAAGGGCCCAGCCCTGAAAGCTCTTGCTGCTCTTCACCGTCCCTTGGCACCCTACCTACAGGCACAACAGCACTGGGGATCTGTGCTTTCCCAGAGACGGAACATCTCACGGCGCTAGCCTCGGCAGAGCCTCTTTCTGAAAATGCGAACGGTCGGATCCTTCTCCCACGAGGTAGGGCCCAGCCCTGAAAGCTCTTGCTGCTCTTCACCGTCCCTTGGCACCCTACCTACAGGCACAACAGCACTGGGGATCTGTGCTTTCCCAGAGACGGAACATCTCACGGCGCTCAGCCTCGGCAGAGCCTCTTTCTGAAAAAAGGCGAACGGTCGGATCCTTCTCCCACAAGGATGGTGCCAGCCCTGAAAGCTCTTGCTGCTCTTCACCGTCCCTTGGCACCCTACCTACAGGCACAACAGCACTGGGGATCTGTGCTTTCCCAGAGACGGAACATCTCACGGCGCTCAGCCTCGGCAGAGCCTCTTTCTGAAAAGGCGAACGGTCGGATCCTTCTCCCACGAGGAAGGGCACAGCCCTGAAAGCTCTTGCTGCTCTTCACCGTCCCTTGGCACCCTACCTACAGGCACAACAGCACTGGGGATCTGTGCTTTCCCAGAGACGGAACATCTCACGGCGCTCAGCCTCGGCAAGCCTCTTTCTGAAAAGGCGAACGGTCGGATCCTTCTCCCACGAGGAAGGGCCCAGCCCTGAAAGCTCTTGCTGCTCTTCACTGTCCCCGTGCAGCCTATGCACAGGCACAACAACACTGGGGATCTGTGCTTTCCCAGAGACGGAACATCTCACGGCGCTAGCCTCGGCAGAGCCTCTTTCTGAAAAGGCGAACGGTCGGATCCTTCTCCCACGAGGAGGGCCCAGCCCTGAAAGCTCTTGCTGCTCTTCACCGTCCCTTGGCACCCTACCTACAGGCACAACAGCACTGGGGATCTGTGCTTTCCCAGAGACGGAACATCTCACGGCGCTCAGCCTCGGCAGAGCCTCTTTCTGAAAATGCGAACGGTCGGATCCTTCTCCCACGAGGAAGGGCACAGCCCTGAAAGCTCTTGCTGCTCTTCACCGTCCCTTGGCACCCTACCTACAGGCACAACAACACTGGGGATCTGTGCTTTCCCAGAGACGGAACATCTCACGGCGCTCAGCCTCGGCAGAGCCTCTTTCTGAAAAGGCGAACGGTCGGATCCTTCTCCCACGAGGAAGGGCCCAGCCCTGAAAGCTCTTGCTGCTCTTCACCGTCCCTTGGCACCCTACCTACAGGCACAACAACACTGGGGATCTGTGCTTTCCCAGACACGGAACATCTCACGGCGCTCAGCCTCGGCAGAGCCTCTTTCTGAAAAGGCGAACGGTCGGATCCTTCTCCCACGAGGAAGGGCACAGCCCTGAAAGCTCTTGCTGCTCTTCACCGTCCCTTGGCACCCTACCTACAGGCACAACAGCACTGGGGATTTGTGCTTTCCCAGAGACGGAACATCTCACGGCGCTAGCCTCGGCAGAGCCTCTTTCTGAAAAGGCGAACGGTCGGATCCTTCTCCCACGAGGAAGGGCCCAGCCCTGAAAGCTCTTGCTGCTCTTCACCGTCCCTTGGCACCCTACCTACAGGCACAACAGCACTGGGGATCTGTGCTTTCCCAGAGACGGAACATCTCACGGCGCTAGCCTCGGCAGAGCCTCTTTCTGAAAATGCGAACGGTCGGATCCTTCTCCCACGAGGTAGGGCACAGCCCTGAAAGCTCTTGCTGCTCTTCACCGTCCCTTGGCACCCTACCTACAGGCACAACAGCACTGGGGATCTGTGCTTTCCCAGAGACGGAACATCTCACGGCGCTCAGCCTCGGCAGAGCCTCTTTCTGAAAAAAGGCGAACGGTCGGATCCTTCTCCCACAAGGATGGTGCCAGCCCTGAAAGCTCTTGCTGCTCTTCACCGTCCCTTGGCACCCTACCTACAGGCACAACAGCACTGGGGATCTGTGCTTTCCCAGAGACGGAACATCTCACGGCGCTCAGCCTCGGCAGAGCCTCTTTCTGAAAAGGCGAACGGTCGGATCCTTCTCCCACGAGGAAGGGCACAGCCCTGAAAGCTCTTGCTGCTCTTCACCGTCCCTTGGCACCCTACCTACAGGCACAACAACACTGGGGATCTGTGCTTTCCCAGACACGGAACATCTCACGGCGCTCAGCCTCGGCAAACCTCTTTCTGAAAAGGCGAACGGTCGGATCCTTCTCCCACGAGGAAGGGCCCAGCCCTGAAAGCTCTTGCTGCTCTTCACTGTCCCCGTGCAGCCTATGCACAGGCACAACAACACTGGGGATCTGTGCTTTCCCAGAGACGGAACATCTCACGGCGCTATCCTCGGCAGAGCCTCTTTCTGAAAAGGCGAACGGTCGGATCCTTCTCCCACGAGGAAGGGCCCAGCCCTGAAAGCTCTTGCTTCTCTTCACCGTCCCTTGGCACCCTACCTACAGGCACAACAGCACTGGGGATTTCTGCTTTCCCAGAGACGGAACATCTCACGGCGCTAGCCTCGGCAGAGCCTCTTTCTGAAAAGGCGAACGGTCGGATCCTTCTCCCACGAGGAAGGGCCCAGCCCTGAAAGCTCTTGCTGCTCTTCACCGTCCCTTGGCACCCTACCTACAGGCACAACAGCACTGGGGATCTGTGCTTTCCCAGAGACGGAACATCTCACGGCGCTAGCCTCGGCAGAGCCTCTTTCTGAAAAGGCGAACGGTCGGATCCTTCTCCCACGAGGAAGGGCCCAGCCCTGAAAGCTCTTGCTGCTCTTCACCGTCCCTTGGCACCCTACCTACAGGCACAACAGCACTGGGGATCTGTGCTTTCCCAGAGACGGAACATCTCACGGCGCTCAGCCTCGGCAGAGCCTCTTTCTGAAAAGGCGAACGGTCGGATCCTTATCCCACGAGGAAGGGCACAGCCCTGAAAGCTCTTGCTGCTCTTCACCGTCCCTTGGCACCCTACCTACAGGCACAACAGCACTGGGGATTTTTGATATCCCAGAGACGGAACATCTCACGGCGCTCCGCCTCGGCAGAGCCTCTTTCTGAAAAGGCGAACGGTCGGATCCTTCTCCCACGAGGAAGGGCCCAGCCCTGAAAGCTCTTGCTGCTCTTCACCGTCCCTTGGCACCCTACCTACAGGCACAACAGCACTGGGGATCTGTGCTTTCCCAGAGACGGAACATCTCACGGCGCTCAGCCTCGGCAGAGCCTCTTTCTGAAAAGGCGAACGGTCGGATCCTTCTCCCACGAGGAAGGGCCCAGCCCTGAAAGCTCTTGCTGCTCTTCACCGTCCCTTGGCACCCTACCTACAGGCACAACAGCACTGGGGATTTTTGATATCCCAGAGACGGAACATCTCACGGCGCTCCGCCTCGGCAGAGCCTCTTTCTGAAAAGGCGAACGGTCGGATCCTTCTCCCACGAGGAAGGGCCCAGCCCTGAAAGCTCTTGCTGCTCTTCACCGTCCCTTGGCACCCTACCTACAGGCACAACAGCACTGGGGATCTGTGCTTTCCCAGAGACGGAACATCTCATGGCGCTAGCCTCGGCAGAGCCTCTTTCTGAAAAGGCGAACGGTCGGATCCTTCTCCCACGAGGAAGGGCCCAGCCCTGAAAGCTCTTGCTGTTCTTCACCGTCCCTTGGCACCCTACCTACAGGCACAACAGCACTGGGGATTTGTGCTTTCCCAGAGACGGAACATCTCACGGCGCTCAGCCTCGGCAGAGCCTCTTTCTGAAAAGGCGAACGGTCGGATCCTTCTCCCACGAGGAAGGGCCCAGCCCTGAAAGCTCTTGCTGCTCTTCACCGTCCCTTGGCACCCTACCTACAGGCACAACAGCACTGGGGATCTGTGCTTTCCCAGAGACGGAACATCTCACGGCGCTAGCCTCGGCAGAGCCTCTTTCTGAAAAGGCGAACGGTTGGATCCTTCTCCCACGAGGAAGGGCCGAGCCCTGAAAGCTCTTGCTGCTCTTCACTGTCCCTTGGCACCCTACCTACAGGCCCAACAGCACTGGGGATCTGTGCTTTCCCAGAGACGGAACATCTCACGGCGCTCAGCCTCGGCAGAGCCTCTTTCTGAAAAGGCGAACGGTCGGATCCTTCTCCCACGAGGAAGGGCACAGCCCTGAAAGCTCTTGCTGCTCTTCACCGTCCCTTGGCACCCTACCTACAGGCACAACAGCACTGGGGATTTGTGCTTTCCCAGAGACGGAACATCTCACGGCGCTCAGTCTCGGCAGAGCCTCTTTCTGAAAATGCGAACGGTCGGATCCTTCTCCCACGAGGAAGGGTCCAGCCCTGAAAGCTCTTGCTGCTCTTCACCGTCCCTTGGCACCCTACCTACAGGCACAACAGCACTGGGGATCTGTGCTTTCCCAGAGACGGAACATCTCACGGCGCTAGCCTCGGCAGAGCCTCTTTCTGAAAAGGCGAACGGTCGGATCCTTCTCCCACGAGGAAGGGCCCAGCCCTGAAAGCTCTTGCTGCTCTTCACCGTCCCTTGGCACCCTACCTACAGGCACAACAGCACTGGGGATCTGTGCTTTCCCAGAGACGGAACATCTCACGGCGCTCAGCCTCGGCAGAGCCTCTTTCTGAAAAGGCGAACGGTCGGATCCTTCTCCCACGAGGAAGGGCACAGCCCTGAAAGCTCTTGCTGCTCTTCACCATCCCTTGGCACCCTACCTACAGGCACAACAGCACTGGGGATCTGTGCTTTCCCAGAGACGGAACATCTCACTGCGCTCAGTCTCGGCAGAGCCTCTTTCTGAAAAGGCGAACGGTCGGATCCTTCTCCCACGAGGAAGGGCCGAGCCCTGAAAGCTCTTGCTTCTCTTCACCGTCCCTTGGCACCCTACCTACAGGCACAACAACACTGGGGATCTGTGCTTTCCCAGAGACGGAACATCTCACGGCGCTCAGCCTCGGCAGAGCCTCTTTCTGAAAAGGCGAACGGTCGGATCCTTCTCCCACGAGGAAGGGCACAGCCCTGAAAGCTCTTGCTTCTCTTCACCGTCCCTTGGCACCCTACCTACAGGCACAACAGCACTGGGGATCTGTGCTTTCCCAGAGACGGAACATCTCACGGCGCTCCGCCTCGGCAGAGCCTCTTTCTGAAAAGGCGAACGGTCGGATCCTTCTCCCACGAGGAAGGGCCCAGCCCTGAAAGCTCTTGCTGCTCTTCACCGTCCCTTGGCACCCTACCTACAGGCACAACAGCACTGGGGATTTGTGCTTTCCCAGAGACGGAACATCTCACGGCGCTCAGCCTCGGCAGAGCCTCTTTCTGAAAAGGCGAACGGTCGGATCCTTCTCCCACGAGGAAGGGCCCAGCCCTGAAAGCTCTTGCTGCTCTTCACCGTCCCTTGGCACCCTACCTACAGGCACAACAGCACTGGGGATCTGTGCTTTCCCAGAGACGGAACATCTCACGGCGCTAGCCTCGGCAGAGCCTCTTTCTGAAAAGGCGAACGGTCGGATCCTTCTCCCACGAGGAAGGGCCGAGCCCTGAAAGCTCTTGCTGCTCTTCACCGTCCCTTGGCACCCTACCTACAGGCACAACAGCACTGGGGATTTTTGATATCCCAGAGACGGAACATCTCACGGCGCTCCGCCTCGGCAGAGCCTCTTTCTGAAAAGGCGAACGGTCGGATCCTTCTCCCACGAGGAAGGGCCCAGCCCTGAAAGCTCTTGCTGCTCTTCACCGTCCCTTGGCACCCTACCTACAGGCACAACAGCACTGGGGATCTGTGCTTTCCCAGAGACGGAACATCTCACGGCGCTCAGCCTCGGCAGAGCCTCTTTCTGAAAAGGCGAACGGTCGGATCCTTCTCCCACGAGGAAGGGCACAGCCCTGAAAGCTCTTGCTGCTCTTCACCGTCCCTTGGCACCCTACCTACAGGCACAACAACACTGGGGATCTGTGCTTTCCCAGACACGGAACATCTCACGGCGCTCAGCCTCGGCAAGCCTCTTTCTGAAAAGGCGAACGGTCGGATCCTTCTCCCACGAGGAAGGGCCCAGCCCTGAAAGCTCTTGCTGCTCTTCACTGTCCCCGTGCAGCCTATGCACAGGCACAACAACACTGGGGATCTGTGCTTTCCCAGAGACGGAACATCTCACGGCGCTATCCTCGGCAGAGCCTCTTTCTGAAAAGGCGAACGGTCGGATCCTTCTCCCACGAGGAAGGGCCCAGCCCTGAAAGCTCTTGCTTCTCTTCACCGTCCCTTGGCACCCTACCTACAGGCACAACAGCACTGGGGATTTCTGCTTTCCCAGAGACGGAACATCTCACGGCGCTAGCCTCGGCAGAGCCTCTTTCTGAAAAGGCGAACGGTCGGATCCTTCTCCCACGAGGAAGGGCCCAGCCCTGAAAGCTCTTGCTGCTCTTCACCGTCCCTTGGCACCCTACCTACAGGCACAACAGCACTGGGGATCTGTGCTTTCCCAGAGACGGAACATCTCACGGCGCTAGCCTCGGCAGAGCCTCTTTCTGAAAAGGCGAACGGTCGGATCCTTCTCCCACGAGGTAGGGCCCAGCCCTGAAAGCTCTTGCTGCTCTTCACCGTCCCTTGGCACCCTACCTACAGGCACAACAGCACTGGGGATCTGTGCTTTCCCAGAGACGGAACATCTCACGGCGCTCAGCCTCGGCAGAGCCTCTTTCTGAAAAGGCGAACGGTCGGATCCTTCTCCCACGAGGAAGGGCACAGCCCTGAAAGCTCTTGCTGCTCTTCACCGTCCCTTGGCACCCTACCTACAGGCACAACAACACTGGGGATCTGTGCTTTCCCAGAGACGGAACATCTCACGGCGCTCAGCCTCGGCAGAGCCTCTTTCTGAAAAGGCGAACGGTCGGATCCTTCTCCCACGAGGAAGGGCCCAGCCCTGAAAGCTCTTGCTGCTCTTCACCGTCCCTTGGCACCCTACCTACAGGCACAACAACACTGGGGATCTGTGCTTTCCCAGACACGGAACATCTCACGGCGCTCAGCCTCGGCAGAGCCTCTTTCTGAAAAGGCGAACGGTCGGATCCTTCTCCCACGAGGAAGGGCCCAGCCCTGAAAGCTCTTGCTGCTCTTCACCGTCCCTTGGCACCCTACCTACAGGCACAACAGCACTGGGGATTTCTGCTTTCCCAGAGACGGAACATCTCACGGCGCTAGCCTCGGCAGAGCCTCTTTCTGAAAAGGCGAACGGTCGGATCCTTCTCCCACGAGGAAGGGCCCAGCCCTGAAAGCTCTTGCTGCTCTTCACCGTCCCTTGGCACCCTACCTACAGGCACAACAGCACTGGGGATCTGTGCTTTCCCAGACACGGAACATCTCACGGCGCTAGCCTCGGCAGAGCCTCTTTCTGAAAAGGCGAACGGTCGGATCCTTCTCCCACGAGGTAGGGCCCAGCCCTGAAAGCTCTTGCTGCTCTTCACCGTCCCTTGGCACCCTACCTACAGGCACAACAGCACTGGGGATCTGTGCTTTCCCAGAGACGGAACATCTCACGGCGCTCAGCCTCGGCAGAGCCTCTTTCTGAAAAAAGGCGAACGGTCGGATCCTTCTCCCACAAGGATGGTGCCAGCCCTGAAAGCTCTTGCTGCTCTTCACCGTCCCTTGGCACCCTACCTACAGGCACAACAGCACTGGGGATCTGTGCTTTCCCAGAGACGGAACATCTCACGGCGCTCAGCCTCGGCAGAGCCTCTTTCTGAAAAGGCGAACGGTCGGATCCTTCTCCCACGAGGAAGGGCACAGCCCTGAAAGCTCTTGCTGCTCTTCACCGTCCCTTGGCACCCTACCTACAGGCACAACAACACTGGGGATCTGTGCTTTCCCAGACACGGAACATCTCACGGCGCTCAGCCTCGGCAAGCCTCTTTCTGAAAAGGCGAACGGTCGGATCCTTCTCCCACGAGGAAGGGCCCAGCCCTGAAAGCTCTTGCTGCTCTTCACTGTCCCCGTGCAGCCTATGCACAGGCACAACAACACTGGGGATCTGTGCTTTCCCAGAGACGGAACATCTCACGGCGCTATCCTCGGCAGAGCCTCTTTCTGAAAAGGCGAACGGTCGGATCCTTCTCCCACGAGGAGGGCCCAGCCCTGAAAGCTCTTGCTTCTCTTCACCGTCCCTTGGCACCCTACCTACAGGCACAACAGCACTTGGGATTTCTGCTTTCCCAGAGACGGAACATCTCACGGCGCTAGCCTCGGCAGAGCCTCTTTCTGAAAAGGCGAACGGTCGGATCCTTCTCCCACGAGGAAGGGCCCAGCCCTGAAAGCTCTTGCTGCTCTTCACCGTCCCTTGGCACCCTACCTACAGGCACAACAGCACTGGGGATCTGTGCTTTCCCAGAGACGGAACATCTCACGGCGCTCAGCCTCGGCAGAGCCTCTTTCTGAAAAGGCGAACGGTCGGATCCTTCTCCCACGAGGAAGGGCCCAGCCCTGAAAGCTCTTGCTGCTCTTCACCGTCCCTTGGCACCCTACCTACAGGCACAACAGCACTGGGGATTTCTGCTTTCCCAGAGACGGAACATCTCACGGCGCTAGCCTCGGCAGAGCCTCTTTCTGAAAAGGCGAACGGTCGGATCCTTCTCCCACGAGGAAGGGCCCAGCCCTGAAAGCTCTTGCTGCTCTTCACCGTCCCTTGGCACCCTACCTACAGGCACAACAGCACTGGGGATCTGTGCTTTCCCAGACACGGAACATCTCACGGCGCTAGCCTCGGCAGAGCCTCTTTCTGAAAAGGCGAACGGTCGGATCCTTCTCCCACGAGGTAGGGCCCAGCCCTGAAAGCTCTTGCTGCTCTTCACCGTCCCTTGGCACCCTACCTACAGGCACAACAGCACTGGGGATCTGTGCTTTCCCAGAGACGGAACATCTCACGGCGCTCAGCCTCGGCAGAGCCTCTTTCTGAAAAAAGGCGAACGGTCGGATCCTTCTCCCACAAGGATGGTGCCAGCCCTGAAAGCTCTTGCTGCTCTTCACCGTCCCTTGGCACCCTACCTACAGGCACAACAGCACTGGGGATCTGTGCTTTCCCAGAGACGGAACATCTCACGGCGCTCAGCCTCGGCAGAGCCTCTTTCTGAAAAGGCGAACGGTCGGATCCTTCTCCCACGAGGAAGGGCACAGCCCTGAAAGCTCTTGCTGCTCTTCACCGTCCCTTGGCACCCTACCTACAGGCACAACAACACTGGGGATCTGTGCTTTCCCAGACACGGAACATCTCACGGCGCTCAGCCTCGGCAAGCCTCTTTCTGAAAAGGCGAACGGTCGGATCCTTCTCCCACGAGGAAGGGCCCAGCCCTGAAAGCTCTTGCTGCTCTTCACTGTCCCCGTGCAGCCTATGCACAGGCACAACAACACTGGGGATCTGTGCTTTCCCAGAGACGGAACATCTCACGGCGCTATCCTCGGCAGAGCCTCTTTCTGAAAAGGCGAACGGTCGGATCCTTCTCCCACGAGGAGGGCCCAGCCCTGAAAGCTCTTGCTTCTCTTCACCGTCCCTTGGCACCCTACC